>NC_092055.1:24940660-25540660 GCF_003086295.3 Arachis hypogaea | reverse complement strand
GATCGAATTCTTCTTTTAGCTTATTTACCTTGGTGAGGTATTGTTGGAGTAAGGGGTCTCGTGTTTGGTAGTCTCCGTTGACTTGGGAGCTGACTACCTGTGATTCGCTGCATATCTCTAAGACTTTTGCCCCGACCTCTTTGGCTAGAGTTAAGCCGGCTAAGAGAGCCTCGTATTCTGCTTGGTTTTTGGAGACAGGGAACTCGTACCGAACAGATTGTTCGATTACGACCCTATTTTGGCTTTCGAGTATCACTTTGGCTCTGCCAGAGGTAATGTTGGATGAGTCATCTACGTGTAGCTTCCAGGTTTTGGTGGTGGGATTTCCTGGTGTCATCTCGGCGATGAAATCTGCCAGGGCCTGTGCTTTGATCCCGGTCCGGGTTCGAATATTATTTGGAATTGGGATAGTTCGATGGACCATGCTAGCATTCGTCCCGCTAGGTCGGGCTTCTGCAGTACTTATCTGACCGCTTAGTTGGTTTAGACTGTAGTGGGGTTTGCCTGGAAGTATTGGCGAAGGCGTCGGGAAGCTGTGAGGAGCGCGAAGGCGAGCTTCTCGAGGCGGGAGTAGCGTGATTCTGTGTCTTGGAAGACTTTGCTTACAAAGTAGATAGGTCACTGGGCCTTGTTTTCGCCTTCTCGGACCAGTGCCGCGGCTAGTGCTCCTTCTATTATGGATAGGTATAGATAGAGGACCTCCCCTATTTGGGGTTTGGCGAGAACGGGGGGTTCCGCTAGTACTGCTTTGAAGTGTTGGAATGCCTTTTCGCATTCTGTATCCCATTTGAAGGGGGTTCCTTTCTTCATAAGTTTAAAGAAGGGGATCGCCTTCTGGGCCAACGCGCCGAGAAAACGAGATAGGGTGGTCAGCCGGCCAGTCAGTTTCTGGATGTCTTTGAGGTTTTTTGGACTTGCCATTTCGAGTATGGCTTTACAGTTTTCGGGGTTTGCCTCTACCCCGTGTTGTGTGATCATGAACCTTAAGAATTTCTCTGCTTCCGTCCCGAATGCACATTTTGTCGGGTTGAGGCGCATTTGGTGCCTCCTCAGAGTATCCATTACGAGCTTGAGGTCGCTAATGAGTTGTTCGCCGGATTCGGTCTTCACGAGCATGTTGTTTATGTAAACTTCTAGCTTGTTCTTGGATAGGCATTGGAAAATTTGGTTGATGAGCCTTTGGTAAGTGGCTCCGGTGTTTTTAAGGCCAAAGGGCATGATTGTGTAGCAGTACGTGCCGTTGGGAGTGATGAAGGCCGTTTTCTCTTCGTCAGGTCGATGCATGGGTATCTGATTGTACCCGGAATACGCATCCATGAAGCTGAGATATTGGTGGCCGGTTGCGGCGTCTACCAGCCCGTCAATATTTGGTAGGGGGAAGGCGTCTTTTGGATAGGCTTTATTTATGTCCGTGTAGTCGATGCACATCGGCCATTTCCTATTTGCTTTTTTTACTAGCACGCCGTTAGCCAGCCAGGTCGTATAAGGCAGTTCCTTGATAAAGCTCGCTTTGAGGAGGGCTTTAACCTGTTTGTTGACCTCGGCTGCTCGGTCGGGGGATATTTTCCGTCTCCTCTGTGCCACAGGTTTAGCCTTGGGATCTACGGCTAGTCGGTGAGATATTAGGTTGGGGTCTATTCCTGGCATGTCGGCGGGTGTGAATGCGAACAAGTCTCTATGCCTTAGGAGGCGTGAGAGATCTTCTTTAAGATCGTACGGGAGGTTCCTATTGATGAAAGTGTACTCTTCTTTGGCTTGCCCTATTTGTAGTTTTTCCATGTCTCCTTCTGGTTTCGGCCTGGGTTATCCATCTTATCGGGCATCCAGGTCGGCTAAGAATATGCCAGCCACATCGCGGGATCTTTTTCGCAAGGCTAGGCTGGCGTTGTCGCATTCTACTGCGATTTCCCGATCTCCGTGGATGGTTTCGATGGAGCCATCTTCTGCTGTGAACTTCATGAGAAGGTATTTAGTGAAGATGACGGCGGAGAGGTCGTTGATTGTTTTTCTTTCGAGGATGACGTTGTAGGCGGTGGAGTCTTTGAGGACCACGAACTCGGATAGGATTGTCTTCCTTTGGTTTCCCGTCCCTATGGTGAGGGGAAGGACGATGAAACCGTCTGGTTTGAGGAAGTTGTCTCCGAGTCCAGTGAGTTCGTTGCGGTCTGTTTGTAGATTGTCATTGCGGAGGCCAAGCTTGTCGAAGGCTCCTCTGAAATGGATGTTAGAGTTTGCTCCTGTATCCACCAGTATTCTTCTGACTAGCCCGGTTTCGATCATTGCCGAGATGACGAAGGGGGCGTCTTCCGCCGAGGTTCCATATTGGCAGTCCTCGGGGGAGAATGTTATCGCCTTACCGGTGGTGGCGGTCGAGGTTTGGTTTCTGACTGCCAGGACATTGAGATCCTTCTTGAGTACTGATTTTGATTTACCTGGGGTGTCTTTGCCTCTGATGGTGTTTACGATTATGGTCGAGTCTGTCTTTGGGCTTTCCCTGGGGGCTTATCTCTGCGTCCTCGGGTTGCGTCCTTCTCTCTCTGGTGATCTGTCTCTTTCTGCATGTTTTGGTTCCCTAATAATTTTGGCAAACTCAGGGAGCTTGCCGTCTCTTATTGCTTGTTTGGGAGCATCTTTTAAGTCAAAATAGTCTTGTGTCCCATGTCCGTAACCTCGGTGGTAGTCGCAGTATAGGGTTTTGTTGCCGCCGGTTCTTTCCTTGAGTTGTCGGGCCTTCGGGAGGATACCTCAGTTTACTATTTGGTCGTATATTTCGATGATCGGGGCCGTCAGGGGCGTGTAGTTAGAGAATTTTCCGACTCTAGGAGGTCGGTTTATGTTTGCTGGTTTGGGATATTCCTTTTGGTTTTCTCTTGATGGGGGGTTATGTCGAGGTGCAGTGTTGCCGTGCTGTGTGTTGCCGTGCTGCCGTTTATTGGCAGCTACGACTTGGCTTACCTTTTTGTCGTTTATGTACTCCTTTTTGACCCCCTGGATCTCGTGCATGATCCAAACCGGTTTGGTGGTGAGGTATTTTCGGAAGTCTTCATTCATGAGTCCGTTGGTCAGGCAAAGGCTTGTGACTAAGTCCGTGAGTCCGTCGACTGTCAAGCACTCGTCGTTGAATCGGTCAAGGTATTTTCTCATGGATTTGTCCTGTCTCTGGGTAACTCCCAATAAGCTGATGGGATGCTTGGCTTTGGTAATTCTGGTGGTGAATTGGGCCATGAATTTCCGCGAGATATCGTGGAAGCCAGTTATGGATCCATTGGGAAGGGCGTTAAATCATTTAATCGCGAGTCCGGCTAGGGTTATTGGGAAGGCCCTGCATCGAACCGTGTCGGAGGCCCCTTCTAGGTTCATTTTGGCCTCGAAGGCCGTTAGGTGTTTCTAGGGGTCCTTGGTTCTGTCGTACTTCATGTCTGTGGGTTTGTCAAAATCCTTGGGGAGTTTTGCTTTCAGGATTCTTTCAGTAAAGGGAGTAGCTCCCATGATTACGTGGTCGTTTCTTGTGCGTTTAGCTTCTTGATGTCGTCGGTCGTCGTCGGTGTCATGTTGAGGACTCGGGTCGCGAGAGACGCTACGGTTGTGCCTCTTGCCGTGTCGCCGTTCGGGCGACCTAGCGTGTCTTCTGCCGTTCGCCCCGTGCTTATGTCTTTGGTCGCGAGAGGCGCTGCGATCGTTTCTGCTGTTGTGTCACCGTTCGAGCAACCTGCTGTGTCTAACTTCATGGCGGGATCTTGATTGGGAAGTCGCGTGGCTTCCATCCTCGATGTGGTGTTTTTCCTTAGCTGGGACTCGTCCCTCGAGTTCTTGTACTCGGAGACAGAGGTCTTGGATTATCTGAGCTACTTTTTCTACTAGGTTTTCGACGATCGGTATTTCGGGATCATTCTCCTTGTTTTGCGTTGGGGTCTGGCGAATAGTGCTTTCTATCCTTCCATGGGTTGTAGTCTCTTGGTGTTCGGGGGTTGGGTTCTGATGAGCGGGTATTTTATACGCTTTTTGGGGTTAATTTCATATAGATTTTAGTATATTTTTGTTAGTTTTTAGTTTATTCTCATTAGTTTCTAGGCAAAATTCATATTTCTGGACTTTACTATGAGTTTGTGTGTTTTTCTGTAATTTCAGGTATTTTCTGGCTGAAATTGAGGGAGCTGAGCAAAAATCTGATTTAGGCTGAAAAAGGACTACTAATGCTGTTGGATTCTGACCTCCCTACACTCAAAGTAGATTTTCTGGAGCTACAGAACTCCAAATGGCGCGCTTCTAATTGCGTTGGAAAGTAGACATCCAGGGCTTTCCAGAAATATATAATGGTCCATACTTTGCTCAAGGATAGATGACGTAAACTGGTGTTCAACACTAGTTCTATGCTGCTGTCTGGCGTCCAGCGCCAGAAACAAGTTAGGAGTTGGAGTTCAACGCCAGAATTGGATCCAAAGTTGGCGTTGAATGCCCAAAACAGCCTTATGCACGTGAGAAGCTTTAGTCTCAGCCCCAGCACACACCAAGTGGGCCCCAGAAGTGGATTTCTGCACCATCTATCATAGTTTACTCATTTTCTGTAAACCTAGGTTACTAGTTTAGTATTTAAACAACTTTTAGAGATTTATTTTGTATCTCATGACATTTCAGATCTAAACTTTGTACCTTTTTGACGGCATGAGTCTCTAAACTCCATTGTTGGAGGTGAGGAGCTCTGCTGTGCCTCGATGAGTTAATGCCAGTATTTCTGTTTTCTATTCAATCATGTTTATTCCTATCTAAGATATTCATTCGCGCCTTATTATGATGAATGTGATGATCCGTGACACTCATCACCATACTCACCTTATGAATGTGTGCCTGACAACCACCTCCGTTCTACATTAGATTGAATGAGTATCTCTTAGATTCCTTAATCGGAATCTCCGTGGTATAAGCTAGAATCCATTGGCAGCATCCTTGAGAATCCGGAAAGTCTAAACCTTGTCTGTGGTATTCCTAGTAGGATTCTGGGATTGGATGACTGTGATGAGCTTCAAACTCGTGAGTGCTGGGCGTAGTGACAGACGCAAAAGGATGGCGAATCCTATTCCGGTATGATCGAGAACCTACAGATGATTAGCCGTGCGGTGACAGCGCACCTGGACCATTTTCACTGAAAGGAAGGATGGTAGCCATTGACAACAGTGATCCTCCAACACACAGCTTGCCATAGGAGGGACGTGCGTGCGTGAAGAAGAAGATAGAGAGAAAGCAGAGATTCAAAAGGCAAAGCATCTCCAAAACTCCAACATATTCTCATTTACTGCATAACAAGTAACCTTTAATTCATGCTCTCTTGTTCATTTGCAAGTCAATTGATAACCACTAATTAATATCCTGACTAAGAGTTGCAAGATAACCATAGCTTGCTTCAAGCCAACAATCTCCGTGGGATCGACCCTTACTCACGTAAGGTATTACTTGGACGACCCAGTGCACTTGCTGGTTAGTTGTGCGGAATTACATAGTGTGAAGTAATTTTCGTGCACCAGGTTCCTCGTTCGGGAGTTATCATAGTGGCTCGGGGATCGCTCCATGAAGGTGTCCGCCATTCCGCGATAATGTTGCAAGTTTTCCACAGACGGCGCCAATGTACTGGATGCCTCCGGTACGGGTTGAGAGATGGATCGGGAACTTGCGGGTCGAGGCGGATGCCAGATTATTTGACTGGAGCAATGAGAGTAGTATCTGCATACCCTCCATTGGAGTCAGTAGCTTTGAGCTGAATCCTCAGCTCATTATCACGGTGCAGCAAAGCTGCCAGTATTCCGGTCTTCCACAAGAAGAACCTACAGAGTTTCTGGCACAGTTTTTACAAATTGCTGACACAGTACATGATAAGGAAGTAGATCAGGATGTCTACAGATTATTACTGATTCCATTTGCTGTAAAAGACCAAGCCAAGAGGTGGTTAAATAACCAACCTAAGGCTAGCATAAGGACATGGAAACAACTGACAGAAAAATTCCTGAATCAATACTTCCCTCCAAAACGGATGACACAGCTAAGGCTGGACATCCAAGGCTTTAAACAAGGAGATAATGAATCTCTTTATGATGCCTGGGAGAGATACAGAGAGACGCTAAGAAAATGCCCCTCTGAAATGTTTTCAGAGTGGGTTCAGTTAGACATTTTCTATTATGGGCTTATAGAAAGAGCTCAGATATCTTTAGATTGCTCAACTGGTGGATCTATCCACATGAGAAAGACAATTGAAGAAGCTCAAGAGCTCATTGATACAGTTGCTAGAAATCAGCATCTGTACTTAAGCAGTGACCCTTCCATGAAAGAAGAGGCTAAAACAGTAACTGCTGAACTCAGTCCTGCAGAGCAAGCTGCTGAATTCAATCAGCAATTGGATTTTCTAACAAAGCAGTTAGCTGAATTCAAGGATAAACTACAAGAGACAAGGATGGCTAATATAAACATGGAAATACAATTAAAGCAAATAAGGCAGCAGCTGTCAAAACAAATAACAGAAGAATGCCAAGCAGTTCAACTAAGAAGTGGGAAACTAACTACCCCACTTCAAAGCAGCAGGAAACCAAGAAATGAGCAAACCACCCAAAATCCATCTGAGGACAGTAAGAGCCCAGGGAAAAATAATTCTGGCGCTAAAACGCCAGAAATTTGGTGGAAGGCTGGCGCTGAACGCCCAGACCATGCTCAAGACTGGCGTTCAACGCCAGAAACAAGCAAGGATCTGGCGTTGAACGCCCAAAAGGAGTACAGTTCTGGCGTTCAGACGCCAGGAAGAACTGGGAAGCTGGCATCTAACGCCACTCCAGCTCCTAACTCTGGCATTCAATTGCCAGTGAGGGATCAGACACACACAAGTGCTGATGACAACCCATCTAAAAAGGCTTCCTCAACCACTTCTGTAGGAAATAAACTTACAGCAACTAAGGTTGAGGAATATAAAGCCAAGATACCTTATCCTCAAAAACTCCGCCAAGAGGAGCAGGATAAGCAATTTGCTCGCTTTGCAGATTATCTCAGGACTCTTGAAATAAAGATTCCATTTGCAGAGGCACTTGAGCAAATACCTTCTTATGCCAAGTTCATGAAAGAGATCTTGAGTCATAAGAAGGATTGGAGAGAAACTGAAAGAGTTCTCCTCACTGAAGAATGCAGTGCAGTCATTCTGAAAAGCTTTCCTGAAAAGCTTAAAGACCCTGGGAGTTTTCTGATACCATGCACATTAGAAGGTAATTGCACCAAGACAGCTTTATGTGATCTTGGGGCAAGCATCAACCTAATACCTGCATCCACTATCAGAAAGCTTGGTTTAACTGAAGAAGTTAAGCCAACCCGGATATGTCTCCAACTTGCTGATGGCTCCATTAAATATCCATCAGGCGTGATTGAAGACATGATTGTCAGAGTTGGGCCATTCGCCTTTCCCACTGACTTTGTAGTGTTGGAAATGGAGGAGCACAAGAGTGCTACTCTCATTCTAGGAAGACCCTTCCTAGCAACTGGACGAACTCTCATTGATGTCCAACAGGGGAAATAACCCTGAGAGTCAATGAGGATGAGTTTAAGTTGAATGCTGTCAAAGCCATGCAGCATCCAGACACATCAAAAGACTGCATGAAAGTCGATCTTATTGACTCTTTGGTAGAAGAGATCAACATGGCTGAGAGTCTCGAATCAAAGTTGGAAGACATCCTTAAAGATGTTCAGCCTGATTTGGAGGATTCAGAGGAAATGAAAGAGCCTTTGAAATTTCCTCTGGAAGAGGAAAAACCTCCTAAACCCAAGCTCAAACCATTACCACCATCCCTGAAATATGCATTTCTGGGAGAAGGTGACACTTTTCCAGTGATCATAAGCTCTGCTTTAAATCCACAGGAAGAGGAAGCACTTATTCAAGTGCTAAGGACACATAAGACAGCTCTTGGGTGGTCCATAGGTGACCTTAAGGGCATAAGCCCAGCCAGATGCATGCACAAAATCTTATTGGAGGATAATGCTAAACCAGTGGTTCAACCACAGAGGCGGCTAAATCCAGCCATGAAGGAAGTGGTGCAGAAAGAGGTCGCCAAATTACTGGAGGCTGGGATTATTTAACCTATTTCTGACAGCCCTTGGGTGAGCCCTGTCCAAGTTATCCCCAAAAAGGGAGGCATGACAGTGGTTCATAATGAAAAGAATGAACTGGTTCCTACAAGAATAGTTACAGGGTGGCGCATGTGTATTGACTACAGAAGGCTCAATACAGCCACCAGAAAGGATCATTTTCCTTTACCATTCATAGACCAGATGCTAGAAAGACTGGCAGATCATGATTATTACTGCTTTTTGGATGGTGGTGCACTAATTATGAATCACACTTTTCACAACTAGTACCACTTACCAGCAAGTGCACTGGGTCGTCCAAGTAATACCTTACGTGAGTAAGGGTCGAATCCCACGGGGATTGTTGGTTTGAAGCAATCTATGGTTATCTTATAAATCTTAGTTAGGAAGTCAATTATATTAATTAGTTGAATTGCGAATAACCAAGAGAGCATAAATTAAAGGTTACTTGTTATGCAGTAATGGAGAATATGTTGGAGTTTTGGAGATGCTTTGTCTTCTGAATCTCTGCTTTCCTCTGTCTTCTAATTCACGCACGCACGTCCTCCTATGGCAAGCTGTATGTAGGGGGTCACCGTCGTCAATGGCTACATCCCATCCTCTCAGTGAAGAATATGCTCACATGCTCTGTCACAGCACGGCTAATCATCTGTCGGTTCTCGATCATACTGGAATAGGATTCTTCATCCTTTTGCGTCTGTCACTAACGCCCAGCACTCGCGAGTTTGAAGCTCGTCACAGTCATTCGATCATTGAATCCTACTCGGAATACCACAGACAAGGTTTAGACTTTCCGGATTCTCATGAATGCTGCCATCAGTTCTAGCTTATACCACGAAGATTCTAATTAAGAGATCTAAGAGATACTCATTCAATCGGATATAGAACGGAGGTGGTTGTCAGGCACACGTTCTTGGGTTGAGGAAGGTGATGAGTGTCACGGATCATCACCTTCATCACAGTTAAGCGCGAATGAACATCTTAGGTAGGAACAAGCGTGTTTGAATAGAAAACAGAAGTACTTGCATTAATTCATCGAGACACAGCAGAGCTCCTCACCCCCAACAATTGAGTTTAGAGACTCATGCCGTCAAAGAGTACAAAGTTCAGATCTAAAAATGTCATGAGATGTAAAATAAGTCTCTAAAAGTTGTTTAAATACTAAACTAGTAGCCTAGGTTTACAGAAAATGAGTAAACTCTGATAGATGGTGCAGAGATCCACTTCTGGGGCCCACTTGGTGTGTGTTGGGGCTGAGACTTAAGCAATTCACGTGCATAAGGCTGTTTTGGGCGTTCAACGCCAGGTTTGGGTCCATTTCTGGCGTTGAACTCCAACTTTTGATCCTTTTCTAGCGCTGGACGCCAGAATTGGGCAGAGAACTGGCGTTGAACGCCAGTTTACGTCGTCTATCCTCGTGTAAAGTATGGACTATTATATATTTCTGGAAAGCCCTGGATGTCTACTTTCCAACGCAATTGGAAGAACGCCATTTTGAGTTCTGTAGCTCCAGAAAATCCACTTTGAGTGCAGGGAGGTCAAAATCCAACAGCATCAGCAGTCCTTTTTCAACCTAAATCAGATTTTTGCTCAGCTCCTTCAATTTCAGCCAGAAAAATACCTGAAATTACAGAAAAAATACACAACTCATAGTAAAGTCCAGAAATATGAATTTTTCCTAAAAACTAATGAAAATAAACTAAAAACTAACTAAAACATACTAAAAATGATATGAAATTAACCCCAAAAAGCGTATAAAATATCCGCTCATCACAACACCAAACTTAAACTGTTGCTTGTCCTCAAGAAAATAGACAAATAAAATAGAAGACTAATGGGTTGAGAAGAAATAATATCTCAGAATTTTTGAGTGAAGCTCCGATTTTAATTAGATGAGCGGGACTAGCAGCTTTTTGCTTCCGAACAGTTTTGGCATCTCACTTTATCCATTGAAGCTCAGAGTGATTGGCATCTATAAGAACTTAGAATTCAGATAATGTTATTGATTCTCCTATTTCAGTGTGATGATTCTTGAACACAACTATTTTATGAGTCTTGGCCGTGGCCCTAAGCACTTTGTTTTCCAGTATTACCACCGGATACATAAATGCCACAGACACATAATTGGGTGAACCTTTTCAGATTGTGGCTCAGCTTTGCTAAAGCCCCCAATTAGAGGTGTCCAGGGTTCTTAAGCACACTCTTCTTTTTGCTTTGGACCTTGACTTTAACCGCTCAGTCTCAAGTTCTCACTTGACACCTACACGCCACAAGCACATGGTTAGGGACAGCTTGGTTTAGCCGCTTAGACCAGGATTTTATTCCTTTAGGCCCTCCTATACACTAATGCTCAAAGCCTTGGGATCCTTTTTATTTGCCCTTACCTTTTGGTTTTAAGGGTTATTGGCTTTTTGCTCTTACCTCTTGGTTTTAAGAGCTTTTGGCTTTTTCTGCTTGCTTTTTCTTTTTCTTTCTAATTTTTTTTCGCCTATTTTATTATATATATATATATATATTTTTTTCTGCAAGCTTTGTTCTTTGCTGCTTTTTCTTGCTTCAAGAATCATTTTTTTTTATTTTTCAGATTATCAATAACATGTCTCATGTTCATCATTCTTTCAAGAGCCAACATATTTAACAGTCTTAAACAACAAATTCAAAAGACATATGCACTGTTCAAGCATTCATTCAGAAGACAGAAAGCATTGCCACCACATGTTACTAATTAGAATTTTTCTTATTAAAAACTCGAAATTTTATTGCCTCTTATTCAAAAGATCTACTATTTTATTCATGTTTGCTGATGATGAGAAAAATAGACTATAACTTAATTGGGGATAAAATCAAAATAGACACTAATTACTACTAATGATCATGTAATGAAGACACAAACATAGATAAGCACTTAACATAGAGAAAAAAAAAACAGAGAAAGTAAGAACAAGGAACGAGTCCACCTTAGTGATGATGGCATTTCCTTCTTGAGGAACCAATGATGTTCTTGAGCTCTTTTATGTCTCTTCCTTGCCTTTGTGGCTTGATTCCTAGTGATTTTTGGTATTTCTATCCTCAGTTGCTTCCAATAATTATGTGGAGGGAAGTGCATCCCCTGAGGTATCTCAGGGATCTCTTGATTTGCAGCCACATGTTCTACCACTGAGCTATAGATCCTTCACATAATTATTTTACCACACCAAACTTAGAATGTTGCTCGCCCTCGAGCAAAAGAAGAAGGAATAGATGAAGAAGAAGATGTGAAAAAAAAACTAGGATTATGAGGAGGAAATGTGGGGATCCTGTGGGGTCCACAGATCTTGAAATGATCCTGTGAGATCCACAGATCTTGAGGTGTCAAGGCATTTACATCCCTGCACCAATTTAGGCATGCAAAATGCCCTTGCACACAACTCTGGGCGTTCAGCGCCAGGTTGGTGCCCATTTTGGGCGTTCAACGCCCATTTACTAGCCATTTCTGGCGTTGAACGCCAGAACCATGCTTGTTCTGGGCGTTCAGCGCCAGGATGTTGCCCATTTTGGGCGTTCAGCGCCAAAACCATGCTCTGTTCTGGCGTTGAACGCCAGATAGGTGCTTCCTCCAGGGTGTGATTTTTTTTCTGCTGTTTTTAATTCCGTTTTCAATTTTTAATATTTATTTTGTGACTCCACATGATCATGAACCTAATAAAACATGAAAAACCATGAAAGTAAATAAAAGTTGGGTTGCCTCCCAACAAGCGCTTCTTTAATGTCCTTAGTTGGACCTTGCTGAGCTTTTAATCTAGCTTCAACCTTGAGCACTCTTGCTCAACATTGCCTTCAAGATAGTGCTTGATTCTCTGTCCATTAACAATGAACTTCTTGTCAGATTCAATATCTTGAAGCTCTACATAACCATATGGTGATACGCTTGTAATCACGTATGGTCCCCTCCACCGGGATTTCAATTTCCCGGGGAATAGCCTGAGTCTAGAGTTGAACAGCAGAACCTTCTGTCCTGGTTCAAAGATTCTAGATGACAGCTTTCTGTCATGCCATTTTTTTTATTTCTCTTTATAAAGCTTGGCATTTTCGAAAGCTGTGAATCTGAACTCCTCTAGCTCATTTAGCTGGAGCAATCTTTTTTCTCCTGCTAATTTGGCATCAAAGTTTAGGAATCTGGTTACCCAGTAGGCCTTATGTTCCAGTTCCACGGGCAGGTGACATGCCTTACCATACACGAGTTGGTATGGAGAGGTCCCTATAGGGGTCTTGAATGCTGTTCTGTAAGCCCACAGAGCATCATCCAAGCTCCGTGCCCAATCCTTTCTACGGATATTTACTGTCCGTTCCAGGATTCTCTTTAATTCTCTGTTAGACACTTCAGCTTGCCCATTAGTTTGTGGATGATATGGAGTAGCCACCTTGTGGCGAATCCTATACCGAACCATGGTAGAGTAAAGCTGTTTATTGCAGAAGTGAGTGCCCCCATCACTGATTAGTATTCTAGGGACACCGAACCTGCTAAAGATATGTTTCTGGAGGAACTTCAGCACCGTTTTAGTATCATTGGTGGGTGTGGCAATGGCCTCAACCCATTTTGATACATAATCAACTGCCACCGGAATATAAGTATTTGAGTATGATGGTGGGAAAGGTCCCATGAAGTCAATTCCCCATACGTCAAACAACTCAATCTCCAAGATTCCTTGTTGAGACATGGCGTAACCATGAGGAAGATTGCCAGCTCTTTGGCGACTGTCACAGTTACGTACAAACTCTCGGGAATCTTTATAGAGTGTGGGCCAATAGAAGCCACATTGGAGGACCTTGGTGGCTGTTCGCTCACCTCCGAAATGGTCTCCATATTGAGATCCGTGGCAATGCCACAGGATCCTCTGTGCTTCTTCTCTAGGCACACACCTACGGATAATTCCGTCTGCACATCTCTTAAAGAGATAAGGTTCATCCCACAAGTAGTACTTTGCATCAGTAATTAATTTTTTCTTCTGTATCCTGTTGTACTCTTTGGGTATGAACTTTGCAGCTTTATAGTTTGCAATATCGGCAAACCATGGTGTTTCCTGAATGGCAAACAAGTGCTCATCTGGAAACGTCTTAGAGATCTCAAGATAGGGGAGGGGCGTCCCTTCTACTGGCTCTATCCGTGATAGATGATCAGCCACTTGGTTTTCTGTCCCTTTTCTGTCTCTTATTTCTATATCAAACTCTTGCAGAAGCAACACCCATCTAATGAGCCTGGGTTTTGAATCCTGCTTTGTGAGAAGATATTTAAGAGCAGCATGATCAGTATACACAATCACTTTTGATCCTACTAAGTATGATCTAAACTTGTCAATGGCGTAAACCACTGCAAGTAATTCTTTTTCTGTGGTTGTGTAGTTTTTTTGGGTATCATTTAGAATGCGACTAGCATAATAAATGACATGCAGAAGCTTGTCATGCCTCTGTCCCAATACTGCACCAATGGCGTGATCACTAGCATCACACATTAGCTCAAATGGTAACGTCCAGTCTGGTGCAGAAATGACTGGTGCTATGACCAGCTTAGCTTTCAGCGTTTCAAACGCCTGCAGGCACTCTGTGTTAAACACAAATGGCGTGTCAGCAGCTAGCAGATTGCTTAGAGGTTTTGCAATTTTTGAAAAATCCTTTATAAACCTCCTATAGAATCCTGCATGCCCCAGAAAGCTTCTGATTGCCTTAACATTGGCAGGTGGTGGTAATTTTTCAATTACCTCTATTTTTGCTTGATCCACCTCTATTCCCTTGTTTGAGATTTTATGCCCAAGAACAATTCCTTCAGTCACCATGAAGTGACACTTTTCCCAGTTTAAAACTAGGTTGGTCTCTTGGCATCTTTTCAGAACAAGTTTCAGGTGATCAAGACAGGAGCTGAATGAGTCTCCATATACTGAGAAGTCATCCATGAAGACTTCCAGAAATTTTTCCACCATATCAGAGAAAATAGAGAGCATGCATCTCTGGAAGGTTGCAGGCGCATTACATAGCCCAAATGGCATCCTTCTATAAGCAAACACTCCAGATGGACATGTGAATGCTGTTTTCTCTTGATCCTGGGGATCTACTGCAATCTGGTTATAGCCTGAGTAGCCATCCAAAAAGCAGTAATAATCATGACCTGCTAGTCTTTCTAGCATCTGGTCTATGAATGGTAAAGGAAAATGATCCTTTCTGGTGGCTGTATTGAGCCTTCTGTAGTCAATACACATGCGCCACCCTGTAACTGTTCTTGTAGGAACCAGTTCATTTTTTTCATTATGAATCACTGTCATGCCTCCCTTTTTTGGGACGACTTGAACAGGGCTCACCCAGGGGCTATCAGAAATAGGATAAATAATCCCAGCCTCCAGTAATTTGGTGACCTCTTTCTGCACTACTTCTTTCATGGCTGGATTTAGCCGCCTCTGTGGTTGAACCACTGGTTTGGCATTATCCTCCAATAGGATTTTGTGCATGCATCTAGCTGGGCTTATGCCCTTAAGGTCACCTATGGACCACCCAAGAGCTGTCTTGTGTGTCCTTAGCACTTGAATAAGTGCTTCCTCTTCCTGTGAATTTAAAGCAGAGCTTATGATCACTGGAAAAGTATCACCTTCTCCCAGAAATGCATATTTCAAGGATGGTGGTAATGGCTTGAGCTCAGGTTTAGGAGGTTTTTCCTCTTCCAGAAGAAATTTCAGAGGCTCTTTCATGTCCTCTGAGTCCTCCAAATCAGGCTGAACATCCTTAAAGATATGTTCCAACTCTGATTCGAGACTCTCAGCCATGTTGATCTCTTCTATCAAAGAGTCAATAAGATCAACTTTCATGCAGTCTGTTGATGTGTCTGGATGCTGCATGGCTTTGACAGCGTTCAACTTGAACTCATCATCATTGACTCTCAGGGTTATTTCCCCCTGTTGGACGTCAATGAGGGATCGTCCAGTTGCTAGGAAGGGTCTTCGTAGAATGAGAGTAGCACTCTTGTGCTCCTCCATTTCCAGCACAACAAAGTCAGTGGGAAAGGCGAATGGCCCAACTCTGACAATCATGTCTTCAATCACGCCTGATGGGTATTTAGTGGAACCATCAGCAAGTTGGAGACATATCCGGGTTGGTTTAACTTCTTCAGTTAAGCCAAGCTTCCTGATAGTGGATGCAGGTATTAGGTTGATGCTTGCCCCAAGATCGCATAAAGCTATCTTGGTGCAATTACCTTCTAATATGCATGGTATCAGAAAACTCCCAGGGTCTTTAAGCTTTTCAGGAAAGCTCTTCAGAATGATTGCACTGCATTCTTCAGTGAGGAGAACTCTTTCTGTTTCTCTCCAATCCTTTTTATGACTCAAGATCTCTTTCATGAACTTGGCATAAGAAGGTATTTGCTCAAGTGCTTCTGTAAATGGAATCTTTATTTCAAGAGTCCTGAGATAATCTGCAAAGCGAGCAAATTGCTTATCCTGCTCCTCTTTCCGGAGTTTTTGAGGATAAGGTATCTTGGCTTTATATTCTTCAACCTTAGTTGCTGCTGGTTTATTACCTACAGAAGTGGTTGAAGAAGCCTTTTTAGAGGGGTTGTTATCAGCATTTGTGTGTGTCTGATCCCTCACTGGCAGTTGAGTGCCAGAGTTAGAAGCTGGAGTGAAATTGGACGCCAGCTCCTTGTCTGCTCCTGGCGTCTGAACGCCAGAACTGTGCCCATTTTGGGCGTTCAGCGCCAGATCTTGCCCATTTTGGGCGTTCAACGCCAGATCCTTGCCCATTTCTGGCGTTGAACGCCAGTTTTGGGCATGGTCTGGGCGTTCAGCGCCAGCCTTCCACCAATTTTCTGGCGTTTTAGTGCCAGAATTATTTTTCCCTGGGCTCTTACTGTCCTCAGGTGAATTTTGGGTGGTTTGCTCATTTCTTAACTTTTTGCTGCCTTGAGGTGGGGTATTTAATGTTTTCCCACTTCTTAGTTGAACTGCTTGGCATTCTTCTGCTATTTGCCTTGACAGCTGCTGCTTTGTTTGCTTAAACTGTTCGTCCATATGTATATTAGCCATCCTTGTCTCTTGTAACCTGTCTTTAAATTCGGCTAGCTGCTTTGTTAGAAAGTCCAATTGCTAATTGAATTTAGCAGCTTATTTTACAGGACTGAGTTCAGCAGTTACTGTTTTAACCTCTTCATTCATGGAAGGGTTGCTGCTTAGGTACAGATGCTGATTCCTGGCAACTGTATCAATGAGCTCTTGAGCCTCTTCAATTGTCTTTCTCATGTGGATAGATCCACCAGCTGAGTAATCTAGAGACATCTGAGCTCCTTCTGCAAGCCCATAGTAGAAGATGTCTAACTGAACCCACTCTGAAAACATTTCAGAGGGGCATTTTCGTAGCATCTCTCTGTATCTTTCCTAGGCATCATAAAGAGATTCATTATCTCCTTGTTTAAAGCCTTGGATGTCCAGCCTTAGCTGTGTCATCCGTTTTGGGGGAAAGTATTGATTCAGAAATTTTTCTGTCAGCTGTTTCCATGTCCTTATGCTGGCCTTAGGTTGGTTATTTAACCACCTCTTAGCTTGATCTTTCACAGCAAATGGAAACAGTAATAGTCTGTAGACATCATGATCTATTTCCTTATCATGTACTGTGTCAGTAATTTGTAAAAACTGTGCCAGAAACTCTGTAGGTTCTTCTTGTGGAAGACCGGAATACTGGTAATTTTGCTGCACCATGATAATGAGCTGAGGATTCAACTCAAAGCTACTGACTCCAATGGAGGGTATGCAGATGCTACTCCCATATGAAGCAGTAGAGGGGTTAGCATATGACCCCAGAGTCCTCCTGGACTGTTCATTTCCACTTAGATCCATGATGGAGAAAGGGAGATGATGTAAAATAAAAAAAAATATTTTTATTTTTTTATTTAATTATTTCAAAAATAAAATAAATAAAAATAAAATAAATAAAAATAGGTGAAGATTTTCGAAAAAAATGAGGAGAGAGAAAGTGGTTAGGAAGTTTTGAAAAAGATATGATTTGGAAAAGATTTTCAATTTTAAAAAAATCTGAAATTTTTTTTATATAATTTTCGAAAATTTGTTTTAAAAATAGAGAGAAAAGATATTTTTGAATTTAGTGAGGAAAGAGAAAAACAATAAGATAGCACAAGATTTAAAATTTTTAGATCTAATGCTCCTTGTTTTTGAAAATTTTGGAGGGAAAACACTAAGGAACACCAAACTTAAAAATTTTAAGATCAAGACACAAGGAAAACTCAAGAACACTTTGAAGACTCACAAGAACACAAGAACATGAAGAAAGAACACCAAACTTAAAATTTTTAGAAAACCAAACCAAAATTTTCGAAAACCAAAGGGAAATCAACAAGAAAACACCAAACTTAAAGTTTGGCACACAATTTAATAGAGAAATTATTATTTATGAAAAAGAAGGTTTTGAAAAGAATATAAAAGATTCTAACCCAATTACCAAGAACACAGATTAACGCTCTAGCCAAATGAGTTATGAATGTAACACTTGTTTTGAAGAAGTATATATATATATATATATCTATTTTTTTTGAAAAATCAACAAGAAAACACCAAACTTAAAGTTTGGCACAGGATTTAATAGAAAAAATTATTTTTGAAAAAGATTTTAAAAATATAATAGCCAATTACCATGAACATAGACACCACGTTCTAACTAATTGAGCTATAAATTTAAAGTGTTTTAACAAGGGATAAATAATAAAAGACTCTAAACCAAAAAAAGAAAAATTTTTCCTAATCTAAGCAACAAAATAAACTGTTAGTTGTCCAAACACGAACAATCCCCGGCAACGGCGCCAAAAACTTGGTGCACTAATTATGAATCACACTTTTCACAACTAGTACCACTTACCAGCAAGTGCACTCGGTCGTCCAAGTAATACCTTACGTGAGTAAGGGTCGAATCCCACGGGGATTGTTGGTTTGAAGCAATCTATGGTTATCTTATAAATCTTAGTTAGGAAGTCAATTATATTAATCAGTTGAATTGCGAATAACCAAGAGAGCATAAATTAAAGGTTACTTGTTGCCAAAGCGGAAATATGAAATGAAAGCTTTCGACTCCGCTGGATCTCGTATTGATTTCTTCCAAGTCTAAATTGCGTATATTAGAGGCGTCGATTCAATGGAAGTCTAATCCGCTACTTCTTCTGCTAAGCTAGGCAAAGGAGTAAGAATAATGAAAGGAGGAGCTAAGTCATTCTACAAGCCGTGATGCTTTCATCTTTCTTAGTATTTACACGACCTTACCTAGGAAAGGTTATTGAAAGCTAGGAGTCAGTTTGATATTCTAATAATCCCATCCCGATCTATGTTGGAGTTTTGGAGATGCTTTGTCTTCTGAATCTCTGCTTTACTCTGTCTTCTGATTCACGCACGCACGTCCTCCTATGGCAAGCTGTATGTAGGGGGTCATCGTCGTCAATGACTACATCCCATCCTCTCAGTGAAGAATATGCTCACATGCTCTGTCACAGCACGGCTAATCATCTGTCGGTTCTCGATCATACTGGAATAGGATTCTTCATCCTTTTGCGTCTGTCACTAACGCCCAGCACTCGCGAGTTTGAAGCTTGTCACAGTCATTCGATCATTGAATCCTACTCGGAATACCACAGACAAGGTTTAGACTTTCCGGATTCTCATGAATGCTGCCATCAGTTCTAGCTTATACCACGAAGATTCTAATTAAGAGATCTAAGAGATACTCATTCAATCGGATATAGAACGGAGGTGGTTGTCAGGCACACGTTCTTGGGTTGAGAAAGGTGATGAGTGTCACGGATCATCACCTTCATCACAGTTAAGCGCGAATGAACATCTTAGGTAGGAACAAGCGTGTTTGAATGGAAAACAGAAGTACTTGCATTAATTCATCGAGACACAGCAGAGCTCCTCACCCCCAACAATGGAGTTTAGAGACTCATGCCATCAAAGAGTACAAAGTTCAGATCTAAAAATGTCATGAGATGTAAAATAAGTCTCTAAAAGTTGTTTAAATACTAAACTAGTAGCCTAGGTTTACAGAAAATGAGTAAACTCTGATAGATGGTGCAGAGATCCACTTCTGGAGCCCACTTGGTGTGTGCTAGGGCTGAGACTTAAGCAATTCACGTGCATAAGGCTGTTTTGGGCGTTCAACGCCAGGTTTGGGTCCATTTCTGGCGTTGAACTCCAACTTTTGATCCTTTTCTGGCGCTGGATGCCAGAATTGGGCAGAGAACTGGCATTGAACGCCGGTTTACGTCATCTATCCTCATGCAAAGTATAAACTATTATATATTGCTGGAAATCCCTGGATGTCTACTTTCCAACGCAATTGGAAGCACGCCATTTCGAGTTCTGTAGCTCCAGAAAATCCACTTTGAGTGCAGGGAGGTCAGAATCCAACAGCATCAGCAGTCCTTTTTCAGCCTGAATCAGATTTTTGCTCAGCTCCTTCAATTTCAGCCAGAAAAATACCTGAAATTACAGAAAAACACACAACTCATAGTAAAGTCCAGAAATATGAATTTTCCTAAAAAATAATGAAAATAAACTAAAAACTAACTAAAATATACTAAAAATTATATGAAATTAACCCCAAAAAGCGTATAAAATATCCGCTCATTAGATGGCTACTCAGGCTATAACCAGATTGCAGTAGATCCCCAGGATCAAGAGAAAACAGCATTCACATGTCCATCTGGAGTGTTTGCTTATAGAAGGATGCCATTTGGGCTGTGTAATGCACCTGCAACCTTCCAGAGATGCATGCTCTCTATTTTCTCTGATATGGTGGAAAAATTTTTGGAAGTCTTCATGGATGACTTCTCAGTATATGGAGACTCATTCAGCTCCTGTCTTGATCACCTGAAACTAGTTCTGAAAAGATGCCAAGAGACCAACCTGGTTTTAAACTGGGAAAAATGTCACTTTATGGTGACTGAAGGGATTGTCCTTGGGCATAAAATTTCAAACAAGGGAATAGAGGTGGATCAAGCAAAAATAGAGGTAATTGAAAAATTACCACCCCTGCCAATGTCAAGGCAATCAGAAGCTTTCTGGGGCATGCAGGATTCTATAGGAGGTTTATAAAGGATTTTTCAAAAATCGCAAAACCTCTAAGCAATCTGCTAGCTGCTGACACGCCATTTGTGTTTGACACAGAGTGTCTGCAGGCGTTTGAAATGCTGAAAGCTAAGCTGGTCACAGCACCAGTTATTTCTGCATCAGACTGGACATTACCATTTGAGCTAATGTGTGATGCCAGTGATCACGCCATTGGTGCAGTGCTGGGGCAGAGGCATGACAAGCTTCTGCACGTCATTTATTATGCTAGCCGCGTTTTAAATGATGCCCAGAAGAATTACACAACCACATAAAAAGAATTACTTGCAGTGGTTTATGTTGATCTCAAATATCTACTCACAAAGCAGGATTCAAAACCCAGGCTCATAAGATGGGTGTTGCTTCTGCAAGAGTTTGATATAGAAATAAGAGACAGAAAAGGGACAGAGAACCAAGTGGTTGATCATCTGTCTCGGATAGAGCCAGTAGAAGGGACGTCCCTCCCCTCTCCTAAGATCTCTGAGACTTTTCCGGATGAGCATTTATTTGCCATTCAGGAAACACCATGGTTTGCAGACATTGCAAACTATAAAGCTGCAAGGTTCATACCCAAAGAGTACAACAGGCAACAAAAGAAAAAATTAGTTACTGATGCAAAGTACTACTTGTGGGATGAACCCTATCTCTTTAAGAGATGTGCAGACGGAATAATCCGGAGATGTGTGCCTAGAGAAGAAGCACAGAGGATCCTATAGTATTGCCATGGATCACAATATGGAGGCCATTTCAGAGGTGAGCGAACAGCCACCAAGGTCCTCCAATGTGGCTTCTATTGACCCACACTCTATATAGATTCCCGAGAGTTCGTACGTAACTGTGACAGTTGCCAAAGAGCTGGTAATCTGCCTCATGGTTACGCCATGCCTCAACAAGGAATCTTGGAGATTGAGTTGTTTGACGTATGGGGAATTGACTTCATGGGACCTTTTCCACCATCATACTCAAACACTTATATTCTGGTGGCCGTTGACTACGTATCAAAATGGGTAGAGGCCGTTGCCACACGCACCAATGATACTAAAATAGTGCTGAAGTTCCTCCAAAAATATATCTTCAGCAGGTTTGGGGTCCCTAGAGTACTAATCAGTGATGGGGGCACTCACTTCTGCAACAAATAGCTTTACTCTGCCATGGTCTGGTGTGGGATTCGCCATAAGGTGGCGACTCCATATCATCCACAGACTAATGGACAAGCTGAAGTCTCCAACAGAGAGCTAAAAAGAATCCTAGAACGGACTGTAAGTACCCGTAGAAAGGATTGGGCAAGAAGCTTGGATGATGCTCTGTGGGCATACAGAACAGCATTCAAGACTCCTATAGAGACCTCTCCATACCAACTTGTGTATGGTAAGGCATGTCACCTGCCCGTGGAACTGGAACATAAAGCCTATTGGGCAACCAGATTCCTAAACTTTGATGCCAAATTAGCTGGAGAAAAAAGATTACTCCAGCTAAATGAACTAGAGGAATTCAGATGCACTGCTTTCGAAAATGCCAAGCTTTATAAAGAAAAATAAAAAAAAATGGCATGACAGGAAGCTGTCATCTAGAATCTTTGAACCAGGACAAAAGGTTCTGTTGTTTAACTCTAGGCTCAGGCTATTCCCCGGGAAACTGAAGTCCCGGTGGAGGGGACCATATGTGATTACAAGTGTATCACCATATGGTTATGTGGAGCTTCAAGATATTGATTCTGATAAGAAGTTCATTGTTAATGGACAGAGAATCAAGCACTATCTTGAAGGCAATGTTGAGCAAGAGTGCTCAAGGCTGAAGCTAGATTAAAAGCTCAGCAAGGTCCAGCTAAAGACAATAAAGAAACGCTTGCTGGGAGGCAACCCAGCCATGGGGCATCACTTCCTCTAAGCATTTTGCCCTATTCTTGATTTTATTTGTTTATATAAAGTTCATTGATCCTAAGGTAAAGAGTCAATTGTATAAGTTCACAGGGTTACAGAAGGATTCTACACGCAAAACAGAGAAAAAGAGCTCACTGGCAAGAAAACGCCAGTAAGGATAGCCATCTGGGCGTTGAACGCCAGAAAGAAGCTCTTTCTGGGCGTTTAACGCCAGATTTACAGTGTTCTGGGCGTTCAGAAAAACGCCCAGTAACAAAGGACTTCCTGGCGTTCAACGCCAGAAATAAGCAGCAGCTGGGCGTTGAACGCCCAGGAGAAGCAGCATTTGGGCGTTGAACGCCCAAAACATGCAGCGTTTGGGCGTTCAAACGCCAGGATGGTGGGGAGGAGGTAAATTCATCTTTTTTTTTCATATTTTTCATTTTAATCCTAATTTTCATGTTCCAATTCATGATTTCTTGCATAAACATGTTAAGAACCCTGATTTCTAAAATCCCTAATTTCTAAAAACCCTTCTTTAAAAATATTAAATGTATCTTAATCCATAAGCACAAATCCTTTTTTTCAATCCAACTAACTCTTTTTCAAAATTTTCAAAACAAATCTCTCTCTTTTCATTCAAAAATCTTTTCAACTAAGCAATATCTTTTTCAAATATCCATACTATCTTTTTCAAAATCCCAAATCTATCTTCTTCAGATATCTTTCATATCTTTTCAATTTTAAATCATATCTTTTCTTATCATATTTTTTTTCTAAAAATCATATCTTCTATCTTATCTTTCTCCCTATTTTTCGAAAATCCACCCCCTCTCCCTTTAAATATGGGTTCGGCCTCCCTCCCCTCCCATCCACCATTGCACCTAGCTCTCCTTCTCTCCCTCTACTTTCTTTTCTTTTTGCTTGAGGACAAGCAAACCTCTAAGTTTGGTGTGCTCATCCGTGATCACTAAGATCATGGCTCCTAAAGGAAAACAACCCACTCCAAGAGGCAAGAAAGAGAGTGTTCCAAAACCACTTTGGAATCAAGGGAAGTTCTTAACTAAAGAACATTCAGACCATTATTACAAAATAATGGGTCTAAGATCAGTGATCCCGGAAGTCAGATTCGATCTGAAAGAAGACGAATATCCGGAGATCCAGGAGCAAATTCGAATCAGGAACTGGGAGATCCTAGCCAATCCTGAAACGAAAGTGGGAAGGAATATGGTCCAGGAGTTCTATGCTAATATGTGGCATACAGACAGGCAAAGACTATCTGGATCTGCTATCTATGACTATCGGACCGTGGTCAGAGGAAAGATTGTTCATACCCACCCTGACAAGATCAGGGAGATCTTAAAGCTACCTCAGCTGAAAGATGATCCAGACTCCTTCAATAGGAGAATGATGAGAACAGACAAGGGCCTGGATAAGATTCTAGAGGACATATGCATCCCTGGAGCCAGGTGGACCACCAGCACGAAGGGTGTTCCTAATCAACTTAAAAGAGAAGATCTCAAATCAGTCGCCAGAGGATGGCTGGATTTCATTGGGCATTCTCTGCTGCCCACTAGCAACCGTTCTGAAGTCACTATTAGAAGAGCAGTGATGATCCATTGCATCATGATGGGAAAAGAAGTGGAAGTTCATCAACTGATTTCAACTGAATTTTACAAAATTGCAAATAAAAATTCCAAAGATGCCAGGTTGGCTTATCCAAGCTTGATTTTTATGCTCTGCAAGGACGCTGGAGTAAGGATGGGAATAACTGAGTATATCTCAATTGAGCGACCAATCACCAAAGCATCAATGGAAAAACAACAAGCACAGGATGACCCCATCAAGAAGAAAACACAGGAATTTCTCCCAGAAATCCCTCAATCTGAATATTGGGAGTATCTTGAAACATCAGTTACCAAGATGCAAGAAGCTATGGAACAAATAATAAAAGAACAGAAGGAACAAAGTAGCATTCTTTGCTATTTGATTAAAGAACAGGAGGAGCAAGGGCGCGACTTAAGGGAATTGAAGCGCCAGAAATTATCTCTTGAAGGACCAAGCACCCCACAGATTAGAGGAACATCCACTCCCCAGAACAAAGGTTGTTAAATTCCAATCTTAGCCTTAACTCTGTGATAACTGCTCTTATTCTAGTTTTACCTTAGGAGTCATATAGTAGTAATTAGTATCTATATTTTTGATTTTATCTCCAATTAAGCTATAATTTAATTTTCTCATCATCATCAAACTTGAATAAAATAGAAGAATTTCTTTAGAATAAGAGGCAATAATTTTCGAGTTTTTAATAAGAACATTCTAATTATTTACATGCGGTGGCAATGCTTTCTGTCTTCTGAATGAATGCTTGAACAGTGCATATGTCTTTTGAATTTGATGTTTAAGACTGTTAAATATGTTGGCTCTTGAAAGAATGATGAACATGAGACATGCTATTGATAATCTGAAAAATCATAAAAATGATTCTTGAAGCAAGAAAAAGCAGCAAAGAACAAAAGCTTGCAGAAAAAAAAAAGCAAGCAGAAAAAGCCTAAGCTCTTAAAACCAAAAGGCAAGAGCAAAAAGCCAATAGCCCTTAAAACCAAAAGGCAAGGGTAATAAAAAGGATTCAAGGCTTTGAGCATCAGTGGATAGGAGGGCCTAAAGGAATAAATCCTGGTCTAAGCGGCTGAACCAAGCTGTCCCTAACCATGTGCTTGTGGCGTGAAGGTGTCAAGTGAAAACTTGAGACTGAGCGGTTAAAGTCAAGGTCCAAAGCAAAAAGAAGAGTGTGCTTAAGAACTCTGGACACCTCTAATTGGGGACTTTAGCAAAGCTGAGTCACAATTTGAAAAGGTTCACCCAATTATGTGTCTGTGGCATTTATGTATCCGGTGGTAATACTGGAAAACAAAGTGCTTAGGGCCATGGCCAAGCCTCATAAAGTAGTTGTGTTCAAGAATCATCATACTGAAAAAGGAGAATCAATAACACTATCTGAATTCTAAGTTCCTATAGATGCCAATGACTCTGAGCTTCAATGGATAAAGCGAGGTGCCAAAACTGTTCGGAAGCAAAAAAGCTACTAGCCCCGCTCATCTAATTAGAATATGAGCTTCACTCAAAAACTCTGAGATATTATTGTTTCTTGACTCATTTGTATTCTATTTTATTTATCTAGTTGCTTGAGGAAAAGCAACAGTTTAAGTTTGGTGTTGTGATGTGCGGGTATTTTATACGCTTTTTGGGGTTAATTTCATATAGATTTTAATATATTTTAGTTAGTTTTTAGTTTATTCTCATTAGTTTCTAGGCAAAATTCATATTTCTGGACTTTACTATGAGTTTGTGTGTTTTTCTATAATTTCAGATATTTTCTGGCTGAAATTGAGGGAGCTGAGCAAAAATCTGATTTAGGCTGAAAAAGTACTACTGATGCTGTTGGATTCTGACCTTCCTGCACTCAAAGTGGATTTTCTGGAGCTACAGAACTCCAAATGGCGCGCTTCCAATTGCGTTGGAAATTAGACATCCAGGGCTTTCCAGAAATATATAATAGTCCATACTTTGCTCAAGGATAGATGACGTAAACTGGCGTTCAACGCCAGTTCCATGCTGCTGTCTGGTGTCCAGCGCCAGAAACAAGTTAGGAGTTGGAGTTCAACGCCAGAATTGGATCCAAAGCTGGTGTTGAACACCCAAAACAGCCTTATGCATGTGAGAAGCTTTAGTCTCAGTCCCAGCACACACCAAGTGGGCCCCAGAAGTGGATTTCTGCACCATCTATCATAGTTTACTCATTTTCTGTAAACCTAGGTTACTAGTTTAGTATTTAAACAACTTTTAGAGATTTATTTTGTATCTCATGACATTTCAGATCTAAACTTTGTACCTTTTTGACGGCATGAGTCTCTAAACTCCATTGTTGGGGGTGAGGAGCTCTGCTGTGCCTCGATGAGTTAATGCCAGTATTTCTGTTTTCTATTCAATCATGTTTGTTCCTATCTAAGATATTCATTCGCGCCTTATTATGATGAATGTGATGATCTGTGACACTCATCACCATTCTCACCTTATGAATGTGTGCCTGACAACCACCTCCGTTCTACATTAGATTGAATGAGTATCTCTTAGATTCCTTAATCGGAATCTCCGTGGTATAAGCTAGAATCCATTGGCAGCATCCTTGAGAATCCAGAAAGTCTAAACCTTGTCTGTGGTATTCCTAGTAGGATTCTGGGATTGGATGACTGTGACGAGCTTCAAACTCGCGAGTGCTGGGCGTAGTGACAGACGCAAAAGGATGGCGAATCCTATTCCGGTATGATCGAGAACCTACAGATGATTAGCCGTGCGGTGACAGCACACCTGAACCATTTTCACTGAAAGGAAGGATGGTAGCCATTGACAACGGTGATCCTCCAACACACAGCTTGCCATAGGAGGGACGTGCGTGCATGAAGAAGAAGATAGAGAGAAAGCAGAGATTCAAAAGGCAAAGCATCTCCAAAACTCCAACATATTCTCATTTACTGCATAACAAGTAACCTTTAATTCATGCTCTCTTGTTCATTTGCAAGTCAATTGATAACCACTAATTAATATCCTGACTAAGAGTTGCAAGATAACCATAGCTTGCTTCATGCCAACAATCTCCGTGGGATCGACCCTTACTCACGTAAGGTATTACTTGGACGACCCAGTGCACTTGCTGGTTAGTTGTGCGGAATTACATAGTGTGAAGTAATTTTCGTGCACCAGGTTCCTCGTTCGGGAGTTATCATGGTGGCTCGGGATCGCTCCATGAAGGTGTCCGCCATTCCGCGATAATGTTGCAAGTTTTCCACAGACGGCGCCAATGTACTGGATGCCTCCGGTACGGGTTGAGAGATGGATCGGGAACTTGCGGGTCGAGGCGGATGCCAGATTATTTGACTGGAGCAATGGGAGGTGGTACCTACAAAGATACTCCGACGCTCAAATTAGAATGGATCTGAGAGGTATAAGATGTGTAGAGTGAATGACATACCTGAGGGGGACAGGGGCTCTCCTTTATATAGGTTATGGTGATTATCTTTATCTTATCTTATTCGGTTAAGATAAGGGAGGTGTTTGAATTTGATTGTTGGTTAGAAGTTCTAGTGGGCCGGTTTTAAACCTTCTAAAAAGACTTGCGGGTTGGACCCGAATAACCAGATTCAGAGACCGTTCTGGGTGTGAGATTCATGGGCCGGATCCGTAACAAATTTATATTAATTATTAATCTCATTTATGTTTATATTTTATAATAAAAACTAATAACTAAAACTATTAAAATATTTAAATTTTTAAGTGTCTTAAAAATACCTGTATTTTAATAATTTTAATAGTTGATTTTAATTAATATATTTTATATATAAATTTTATAATCGAGATAAATAACTAAAATATAAATATTTTTAAAATATCTGAAATTCTTCTTAAAATATTAGTATTTTTAGTACAAGAAATTTTCTTACAAAAAAATCTCTGGACTAATAATGCAACAATGCCTCAACCCAGCAGCAATTATGACTTGCCACAGTTGGTCCTACAATGGTATAACTATAACCTACGAGAATAACAAGAAACATCTTATAATGAACCGAAAATTTGATGCTTGAACAGAGACATTGTCAAGGTAATCAAACTCTGAAGTTAACTTGTAATGCCCCAAATCGAGTTTTCTTAAGATTTACCATTCAAGTTTACTAAAATGCTCACAGCACACTAAAAATTAAAGGCATTTAAATTCAAACCGATTTAAATTAAACTGTTTATCTAATTCAATTCAAATTGAAAATCGATTAAAATCGTATTAATTTGGATTTAATTATATTCTATTTTTGCAAACTACTGGATCGGATCGAATTTTGAATCTACTTTTTATAACCGATCCGATCCAATCCAAACCGTACAATGTACTATAATGTTATTATTTTATTATTATATTTACAATTATACTTATAACATGTTCAATTTGTTATATATTTTTATATTATTCATGTATTATTATTATTTAATAAATATTTTATGTTCAAATATGATTTATTTATTTATTTTAACTAACCTATAATTTTATTTCTATTGTTATGTTATCGTTGATTTTTAAGATATTGTTAAAATTTGTTATGCCATTGTTGGCTATTTAAAATTTGATGTTGAGACTTGTTATATATATATATATATATAATTTTTCAGAAAAGCTCTGCATACAAGCCCTAATGGCTTGTATGCTTTACAAGTTCATTAACAAATAAAACCTAAAACGTGCTGCTACACATACGTCGTATACACGCGCTATATTAGAGATCCCGCTTTTATCTAACTACCAAATTTAAAAGATTTGTTTCCTCCTTTGTTTTCGTTATACAGAGATTTGGTCGTTCTTCTTCTCGCGCCTATTCCCTGCTTCTTCTCGATCGTTCTTTTCCCCTCCTTTCTCACTGGTATGTTCTTCGTCATTTACGTTAGTTCCTCTCTCTGCAACTCCAGCTTCGTTTTCTATTTGATTTGTTGTTTTCTGAAATCAAAGTTTGAACTCGTTTTGAAGATTATGGATGATTCAACCTCAGATTGTCAGCTGAATCAGGGCAAAGTGGATTATGAATTTGAATCTAACGAAGTTCCTGAGGTTTGATTTACATAAGATTACTCTGAATTTTGTTGCAGTCATTTGAATAGCATTGTGTAGACTGAATAATTCGTGAACATTAACTGTGAAACTAACACGTTAACATGAATCTGTCGATTGAATGTAATGTATTAGTTTTGATTAATTATCTGGAATTTATAGCAGACGCTCGGGTGTAGATCAGAACTTTTTTGGGTGTATTTTTGCGAGAACTGTGGGTGTATTTACAGTTTATGGCTTTTTGTGTTATGTTAGCTGAGTTGTTGTTGTTCGGGTGTATTATATTAGACATGATTGGGTGTGTTTTTAGTTTTTGATATGGTGTATTCTGTAGCCTGTGTATTTACAGTTTATGGCTTTTATTGTCATTTTAGTTGAGTTGTTGCAGTTCGGGTGTATTATATCAGACATGATTGGGTGTATTTTTAGTTTTTGACATGGTATATTCT
The DNA here is from genome assembly GCF_003086295.3 of Arachis hypogaea. Lineage (NCBI taxonomy): Eukaryota > Viridiplantae > Streptophyta > Magnoliopsida > Fabales > Fabaceae > Arachis > Arachis hypogaea. The sequence continues at coordinate 25,511,469 of NC_092055.1, read as the reverse complement.
GCAACCTCTCTCTGTTGTTGATGACCAGTTTGTTCCGAAGGTTGGAATGACCTTTACCACCCTTGAAGATGCTGGAAAATTTTACAGGAACTACGTCAAGGCTGCAGGTTTTTCTACAAGAGTTCGGAGCACAAATAGGAATGGAAACGAGATTAAGAATCAATTGATTACATGTAGCAGAGAGGGAAAATGAAAATCTAAAATATCTCCGACCGAGAAGACCAATCCGACAGCCGGTTTAAACTGTTCTGCAAGAATTTATATACACACATTGAAGGATGTCGGTGCTTGGATCATTTCAAAGGTTGTGCTGGAACATTCACACCCCTGCTGTCTAAGTAAAGCAGAGATGCTCAAACAGCACACGGAACTAAGCATGTCCATTCGTCGTACAATAGAGAATAACGAGGAGGCCGATATCAGACTAAGCAAAACCTACCAATCATTTGTTGCGGCTGCCGGGGGTTACCGCGAGTTAAATTTTATCGAAAAGGATGTGAGGAATTACATTACCAGGGAAGTGCGGAATGTTTCCGAACAAGAAGATGTAAAGGAATTCGGGAAATATTTGTTAAGAATGAAAGAAAAGAATCAGAATTTCTTTTTTGAGCTCGAACTCGAGGAGGATCAATCGATTATGCTGGCTTTTTGGGCCGATGCAAGAAGCAGAGCTGCCTTTGAGTATTTCGGAGACGTTATTTCATTTGACACCACCTACAATACAAACAGGTAACAAACTGTCCCTGTTTATGATGCTAAATTAATGTATTTTTATGAATCTGCCGTAGAGGTGTATATTGGCTGTTTTTTGGGTGTATACGAAGCATTTGTTGGGTGTACCTAATGATTTTGCATTTTGCACTATGATAATTTGTTTCAGGTATAATTTGGTTTGTGGTTCTTTTGTCGGGGTGAATCACCACGGTCAGTCAACACTTCTCAGATGCTCTTTGATGAAAAACGAAGAAATTGAATTATTCAAATGGTTATTTGAATGTTGGCTTCGTTGCATGGGAGGAAACGCTCCGAAAGGGTTTCTCATCGATCAATGCGCATCAATGAAAAGGGCTTTAGAGGCCTGTATGCCAACAACAATTCACCGTTGGTGTATTTGGTACATCATGAAGAAGATTCCAAGTAAATTAAACGGGTACAAGGGACATGCAGAAATCGAACAAGAAATGAGCCAAGTTGTTTGGAAATCTCATAGCAAAGACTCATTCGATAGGAATTGGAATGATTTTCTGCTGAATTTTGGTCTTGTGGACAACAAGTGGCTTTCAGGTAATGTTTGTTAAAAATCTGCAGTAGAGGTGTAAATTGCATGTTTTTTCGGGTGTATTTATAGTCTGTGTTTGGGTGTATTCTGCAGATCTGTATGAAGACCATCATATATGGGTTCCTATCTATCTGGATCACCACTTCTAGGCAGGGATGAGAAGCACACAAAGGAGCGAGAGCATGCATTTATTTTTTAACAAGTTTATCACCCGGAACAGCTCACTTATTCAGTTCGTCAAACAATACGATAATTGCCTTGGAAGCCGGGAGCAAGCAGAGAGAGAATCAGATGCTGCAGATTTTTATACGGTCATACCGTGTGCAACCAAATCCTCCATTGAAGCTCAGTTTCAAGATGTGTACACTCATCAAAAGTTTAGGGAAGTCCAAGCGCAATTCAGAGGAAAGGCAAATTGCATCACGAGATTAACGAATTCCGCTCTAGGCTATTCAGTATATAAGGTTGGAGAACAAGTTTCTAGCTCAATATTCAACAAGTTTGTGGTTACTTACGACTCAGTAACAGCCGAGGTAAAATGCCAATGTTTATTATTCGAGTCGAGAGGGATATTGTGCCGTCACGCACTAAGCGTGTTAAGCTTTGGACGAGTAAGCCAAGTGTCACCGAGATATATACTAGAACGATGGAGCAAGAAGGTAAAGAGGCGACACACACACATCAAGAGCAGCCACGACAAGCCACTGTTGGATCCAAGAAGCAAGAGGTTTGACCAATTGGTTTTTCGTTCGCAAAATATTTGCGAATTTACATCCGAATCTGAGGAGCTGACTGCAATTCTGCACCGTACGTACGATAACATCATGGTTGAGATGGAATCATTGAAAGCTAAAAGGAATGGCACATCTTCTTTATCCCACGAAGACACCAACTTGGAATCCGTTAACGAGCTTCAAAGCCCTCCAAGGATTCGAACAAGAGGACGTCCAAAAAATAGGCTAGGTTCAAAGTTGGACAAACAGATTGCAAATGCCACAAAGAAGAAGAAAACAAAAGCTTTAAACGAGGTAAAAGTGATGTTCTGTAAATACGTGGTGATTGAGTTTAATTTTCTCGTTAATAGTTTAGCTAATATGTGAGTTTCTTATATTCAGATAAACTTGTTTGATGCTGCATCAGTGGTGCATTCAAATTCCAGCCAATATTAAGGACATGTTATGAATTATCAGTTCAGGGTACCAGGAGCAGGGGATAACTCTTTGGGTGTATAGTTACAGAATATGGGTGTAAAAGCACTATTCGTTTGGGTGTATTTCTGAATTTTCTTGTGATTCACATTCTACATATAGATACATATATTTAGGGTTTAGGTTTTTAGGGTTTACAGGTTAGGGGTAAGGGTTTATGTTTTAAGTGTTTAGGGTTCAGGGTTTTAGGCTCAAAGCATCAGGGGGGATAGATCTCAGGGTGTATATTCAACTTTCTTTGGGTGTAAAAAATCGCAGGTTATGAGTGTATATTTGATTTGATGTTTCTCTTCATATTATAGTACCTGTAATTCATACATTTTGAATACAACACAGACAGTTTAACAGCACAGACAGTTTGGGTGTATATTTAAGCAATCTTGGGTGTATATTAAACTTCCGTTCAGTGTAAAAGTTTATAATTTGTCTTTCGATCTGCGTTGATGTTTTCCTTCATATTTTACCACCTGTAATACAGAGATTTTGAATACAGCACAGACAGTTTAACTATGGAAAAAAATTTCATTGAACAGAAGTTGTTTATAAATGGCAAATTTTTACAGCATTTATTCAATTTACAAACTAGCTAGCAGTTAGATTACTCAGTTTCTATATCAGTAGAATTTATCTGACAAAATGGACTCAATAATATTGAGGATGGCTTGGACAGTCTTATTGCATTACTCGCTCTAATTGCTTGATCTCTCTCTTTATTCATTTCACTGAATAGTATCCGCGAAGCATATTCTACTCTATAGTGGTCCACCTCCTCCTACAATTAAAAAGTATATTCTGTTTAAACAATAATATTAATTCCAGTAAAGTAATACAGAGTTATATAGTTTTAAAGACAGTTACCTGTGGCCAATTATCTCATTCATACTTCGCCCTTTTAATGTTTTCGGGCTCAATTAACTCAAGCCACTTCATAACGTAAATAGCACAGTCATAGGTGAAAACGAAGAAAATAAATTTCAAATCTCATTTAGGAACGTTTAATGTTCAGAGTCACAAATTTATACCTTGATTTTTGGCCTGAGATTTTAACGTATGTTGCTTTAATTTCCAACTCATTCTCCTTTTTCTTCAGAGGTGCCCCGTCGGCATATGTTCTAATTCTTGAAATTACATATCCCTTAAAAAACAAAATAAATCAGTAATACACCTGAATGAAATACACCCAAAAGAGAACATACTTACACCCAAAGCAAAACATACATACACCTTATATTGAATTGAAATACACCTATCTATTAAAACAAAGAACACATAGCCAACTTACAGTGAATTTATTAAGCTGCTTTCTCCCATTGCTTGGAGCTTTCTTGTGTAGCGGGTCAAGTATATAAAATCTCCCCTTTGTTGTATCAATCATCCATAACCACTAATGGCCTGAGTAGCAAACAGGCGCAAAAATCTGAAGGATTGCCATATTTTAACAGTGTGTTATTTTATTTGGCATATAAGTAAAGAACGGTACTAACAAATTTTACAAATGAAAACTCACATATCGATGCAAAGCTAATTTTTTTCCATCTATGAAGGGAATAAACATTGGATAGTCTTCCACCTTGAATTCTTTATTGGTTTTAGGTGATATGAATTCCCCGTTTGGCTGCTTCGAAACGGCCATGCTCTGCAACAATTGTGAAACAACAAATGAAATACTGAAAATACACCCAAGTGAATACTTTAAATAAACCCAAATGATTACACAACTTACACCCAATTGAACGTAAAAAATACACCCAAAATGAATACAAAAACAGACCCGTTGATCAGAGAATATACACCCTAAGGAATACAGAAAATACAGCTAAAATTCGTAGAAGTAACACTTACCACAATATCAGGGGGGAGACAATATACTTGTTTTTGAAACCTTTTATCATTTTTCTGGTTAAGGATGAGGCACATGGCAGATACAATCTAGAAATATATGCCGAAATCAATTTACATTAATAAATATTGCAGTTAACTTTGGTGTTAAAACATTAATGTGATTCTAATATTACCTCAGATTCTATATAACTTCCTGCCTAGAGCGATGCAAGGTGCATTCTATTCAAAATGTATTTGTCTTGGGCAACCAGAGTGCACAGGTTGTCAAACTCGTTAGTACTGTCATCTGCGTATGTCTCACTCACGTCGCCCAGATGTAGCACTTCTCTTTCATATCACCCGTATTCTGATTTATTCCCGCAGGAGTTTCAAACTTCCCAGAACTTTCTCCGCCAGTCTCCTTTTGAATTTGTGGACTTTTACTTTCTTCTTTCACCGCACTGCTTGCTATTTTTTGTACTAAATCCTCTAATTGTTCTAGCAAATTTGTAGTTTCTGGAGTTTTTCTCCTGTCTGCCTCCTGCATTGATGCTCCCTCCTACGTTGCTGCTTCTTCTAGGCTTGAATCAGTGAAGCCCAGGCTGAATGATGGCATTGGATCTGTTTTAGGAACATACGATGCTGTCCGTGCCATCATCATCATCAGCGCAGTAGCGTCTTCTTCGGCTGGATAACTGCGTGATCATGTATAACGTATTATAAGAGTAAGAATATACGGATGATAAGCAAAGATTGATTTTAGTCTGATGAACTTACCTTTTAGATGGAGCTGGGGGAAGCGTGGGTGTGCATCCTTCAAGTTTTGGGGGGGGGGGGGGTTCAGGAGTGCTGCACGGCACAGAAAATTAATCATGACATAAAAAAAACTATTCAGGAACAATATACACCCAAACTGTAACCCAATATACACCTATACATTGATTTTACTCTAATGAACTTACCTTTTAAATGGAGCTGGGGGAAGTGTGGCTGTGCTTTCTTCAAGTTGTTGGGGGCTTCAGGAGTGCTGCACGGCACATCAAATTAATCATGACGAAAAAATTATTCAGGAACAATATACACGCAAACTGTAAGCAAATATACACCCGAACTATAACCCAATATACACCCAAACTCTAAACAAATATACACCCAATACTATTTCTTACGTTTTTGTAGTTCCTTCAATTTGTAGCAGAGGGGTTGGTTCAAAATCTGTCTCAGGTGTTTCTTCAAATTCCGGCACGGTGGTTGTTTGGGACACTGGCACGAAAACTTGAATCGAAACTCTAAACAAGAAGAAAAATGAAAGGTTAACAATGCCTTTGAAAATAATAAGGTTATAAGGTTGAAATATTCTTGAAAAACTCACATTGCAAGCGCTTCCGACGGTGTCTCTTCCCTCACAACCATTATATTCGAATCAGCCGGCTCACTGGCTGACTCTTGAACCAGACTCAACCTAAAATACACCCAAATAAAGTCAAAAAATACACCCGAACAATTCAAAAGGAAGACATGCTTTGTTTTTTGGGAACTTACATACTTGCAGTTTTTGCTTTTTTTTCCTGCCTTTTTTTTCTCGAATAAAATAATAAAGGGCTTTTTTTTCTAAAAAAAATATATACAGAATTAGAAGTAGAAGGTAATAAAAGAACAAAAGTAACAATTATTTGAAAGAGAAATTACATGCTCTCTGCAAGCCTGTTTACACTACTTTGTTCTGTGTGTCCTTGAGAGGAAGGATCATCACTTCCGAAGTTCACGTCCGGTATTCTGTGCAGTCCTGTTTACACTACTTTGTTCTGTGTGTCCGATAAAATAATAAATTTATAATTAATATAATATAATATTAAAATGAATTTAAAACATATATACATTTTTTAGTTTCTTAGCGTGCACATGGGTCGGGTGAAGCCGGGTTCGCTTTCACTTAGATCGATCCTAAATAATAACAGGGTCTATTTTTGAGACCCTTATCCGACCCTAAACTTAGTAAAGTCACACCAAATTAGCCCCAAAGTATTCGGGTTCAGACTAGGTTTTCGGATCGATCCGGATCATATGCACCCCTATTTTAAGGTTATTTTTGTCAGCGTGGTGAATTTTCGGATACTATTTTAGCACTTTATCATATATATAGTGATAAATTTACATATCGATTAGTGTGGTAAGTGGTTGATGACGGCCAATTGCACGGGTTTGGATTTTCACACTAAAAATAGGATTTGTCCGTTGCAAGTATAGTCCAAACCTAACAATTGATCATCAATCAACTGATAAAGTCAATACAAAATATAAACCGAGATCAAGAGTATTTCAACCTTGGGTCGTTCTCCCTAGGAATGCAAATGAAATGTTTTCTCTTTCAGTTGTGAGGAAAAGGGGGTTTTCAAGCAATTAATGAAAGATTAAAAGAACTAAGCAATAAAAGAACAAAGAGATGATCAAAATTAGAATTTATGCAAGTAAAGAGAGGATGGGATCAAAACTAGTAAAAATGCTATAAATGCAGTAAAAGAGCCTTGACTTGGGAATGAGAACCCAAGGAATCCTTGTTGGAATAAATTAATTTTCAATAATCCAGATCATCCATATTGAATCATCAAAAATATAACATAATGCGGAAGCGTACCTTTACTCATAAGAGTTAGAAATTGATGGAAGAATTTGGATCTTGTGGTTCTTTCGATCTTCTTCAACCAAAGCCTTCTGTATTCCTAGGAGGCTGAACTGCAACTCTTTTGATGGGGAAAGAGCAACAAAGGCGGCTTTGGTATGTTGGGGACCGAAACCCTGAAGGTCTATTTATATTTGAGCATGGCACCCATTAAACCCTAAAGCCCAAATAAAATAGTATCTAAAGCCCAAAAGATAATATATCTAAAATCCAAAAAAGATAATTATCTAAGGAACAAAAGATAATATCCGGTTTTATTCTCATTTAATTCCAAATCAAAAGTAATAATGACTTATTCAATTAGCATTTATAACAATAAATGAGATCATCATTATATAAGTCATTTAATTTGAAATAGCATAATTTGTGATTATAATTAATATATGTATTGCCCACAAATAAGTTAGAAAATCAAATAATTTCCTAACAATCTCCCACTTGGGCTATACATATATTATTTCTTGACATAATCACATCTTTATAAACTTTATGCGCGCATCTGAATGCTATTTCTCTCATTACTTTAACAATCTGGTCCATCTCATACATTAGATATGGAACTACTGCAGCTTTTATCACATTAAATGTCGTGACTAAACCACGCCAATCACCATCCTAATATACTCAACGACATAGATCAAATTTGAATGAGTAATATGGAAATTACATGCCAAGTGATCTCATGCATGTCTATTTCCAGCTGGTCCAACTTTATTGAGATCAAACACAATACAAATATTACAAAATGAACATTTCACATAACATGAAATAAACCATCAACTTAATTCTGCAGAAAAAATAACTCAATATCTGTCATAAGATATATACCATAAACTCCCACTAAATCAAGGCATCACAACTATTGACACCCATCCGAGCAGTGTGCTCATGAAAGACTTTAGGGATCAATTCCTTGGTTAGTGAGTCTGCTAGCATATACTCTGTTCCTATATGTTCTATGAAATCTGTTTTTCTTAACCTTTCTCCTTGACAACTAAGAACTTGATGTCTGTTTGCTTCGATTCTGTCAAGCTCTTATTGTTATTAGAGTATAGTACTGCTGACTTATTGTCACAAAATATCTTTAATGACCTTTCAATGTCATCTACTATACGAAGCTCAGTGACAAAGTTTTGCAACCATATGCCTTGAAATCGGAATCAGAGTACCTAATGATCTCTAAATTTTCTGATCTCCGATAAATAAGCATGTAATCCTTTGTTCTCTTTAAATAACGCATTACACGTTTAACAGCTATCCAATGATCCATATCCGGATTGCTCAAGTATCTACCTAACACTCACACTATAAATGATATATCAGGACATGTGCAGACTTGAGCATACATTAAGCTCCCTAATGCTAATGCATAAGGTTTATCATGCATTGTTGTCCTCTCAAGATCATTTTTAGGGCATTGCTTGAGACTGAACTTGTCTCCTTTAGCTACGGGTGTGTCCATTGGTCTAAAATTTTTCATGCCATATCTACTTAAAATCTTTTCGATATAGGTCTTTTGTGATAATCCAAGAATACCTTGAGAACGATCTCTTAGTATCTCGATTCCTAATACAAAAGAGGCATCACCAAGATCTTTCATTTCGAATTTGTTCGATAGAAATTTCTTAGTTTCATGCAATAAGCCTATATCATTGCTGGCAAGTAGAATGTCATCAATATATAAGACCAAAAAGATATATTTACTCCCACTGAACTTGCAGTATACACACTCATCTATGATATTTCCTCAAAACCATGAGATAATGACTTGATGAACTTGTGATACCATTAACGGGAAGCTTGTTTGAGACCATAGATGAATTTTCTCCATTTTATTTTGGAACTCCTTAATGACACTTCTTGAGGTTGTTGAGCTTGCTGTATGGGTTGGGGTTGATGAGGATTCTCATCATTTTCTTGTACTATAGCAGTATCTCGAGCAACAACAATATTCTCATTGTTCTCTTGTACTGTAACTGGATCTACAGTATGATTCTCATTTTGCTCTTGTACTATAACTGTATCTTGAACAACAATAGGCACAAGGACCTGATCATTGTCAGTTACAGAATCCTCATCAAAAGCAACATTCCTAATATTTCCTTCCCCCCCAAACTCAACATCCTCAAGAAATCTCGCATTTTCCGACTCAAAAATAGACCTTGATGCAGGATTGTAAAACTTGTACCCCCGTGAACGCTCAGCGTAACCAACAAAGTAGCAACTAATTGTCCTTGAGTCCAATTTTCTTTCATGCAGCCTATAAGGTCCCGTCTCAGCTGGACATCCCCAAATATGCAGATGCTTTATATTGGGCCTTTTCCTAGTCCAAATTTCATATGGGGTTTTGTTAACTACTTTGCTTGGCACCCTATTAAGGATGTATGTGGTTTTTAAGGCTTCTCCCCAGAGTGATTCAGACAAGGAAGAATGACTAATCATACTTCTCACCATATCCTTAAGAGTTCGGTTCCTTCGCTCTGCAATACCATTCATGCTAGGTTTGCCTGGCATGGTGTATTGCGGAACAATACCACACTCCTCTAGGAAAAGAGCAAAAGGCCCGGGACGTTGCTCACCTGAATCGTCATATCTTCCGTAGTATTCACCACCACGATCAGATTTGACAGCTTTAATTTTCTTTCCAAGTTGAAGTTCAACTTCAACTTTGAAAGACTTGAAAACATCCAAGGCTTGAGACTTTTCATGAATTAAATATAGATACCCATAACGAGAGTAATCATCTATGAACGTAATAAAGTACCGTTGTTCATTCCAAGAGACAGTAGGGAATGGGTCACATATATCGGTATGTATCAGTTCTAAGACATCTTTAGCTCTCTCGGCACCTAATTTCCTTTCGTTTGTCCTTTTCCTTTTTATGCACTCAATGCAGACTTCAAAGTCCGCCAAATTTAGGGGTCCAAAAATTCCATCAGACACGAGTCTCTGAATTCTCTGTTTAGAGATGTGACCTAGGCGTTTGTGCCATAATGATGTCGAATTCTCATTTAGTTTTCGTTTTGTACCCGTTTGCAGTATTTCATTATTATAGGAATTTAAGTCAAGCCTATATAGATTATCCACCAAATGACCAGAGCAAATATTATTCGAATTATAAAAGAGACTGACTTTATTGTCTCCGAACGAACAAAAATAACCTGATTTGTCCAAACGAGAAACAGAAACCAAATTTCGTCTAAATGACGGTACATAAAATGTCTCTAATAAATCCAAGTAAAATCCACTCGTGGAACATAATCTAAAGGTTCCTATAGCTTCGACTGCAACTATATTTCCGTTTGCCACATAGATGTATCTTTCAGCATCACTTGGCGGTCGGCTCCACAGGCAACCCTGCATAATAACACTTACATGAGTAGTAGTAACAGAATCTACCCACCAAGTATCAACAGGTGCATAACTTAAACTAGCCTCAAAACAAACGAAAGTAAGAATTATACCCTTCTTTACACGCCAAGTGGCATATTTGGTACAATCCTTCTTCATGTGTCCCACCTTCTTACAGAAGAAACAGGTTGAAACTTGATCCTGTTTCTTAGACTTTTTCTGCTGAGAAGGCACATCCGCAGTAGTATCACGCTTTCTTTTATACTGAGAAGATGAAGCCATATGAACACTTTCACTCTTATCTTGCTGTAGCCTCTCTTCTTCTTGCACACAGTGAGATATAAGCTCATTTAAGGACCAAGTGTCCTTCAGAGTGTTATAACTCACTTTGAATTGCCCAAAGTGTGCAGGAAGGGAAATCAAAATAAAATGCACGAGTAAATCTTCAGACAACTCTAACTTTAGTGCTTTCAATTTTGAAGCAAGATGAGACATTTTCATAATGTACTCCCTTATGTTCCCTTTACCTTTATACCTCATGGAGACAAGTTTGCTCAAAAGGCTACTTGCCTCTGCCTTTTCATTCTTAGTAAAGAATTTTTCAACATCTTTCAGGAACTGTTTAGCATCTTTATCCTCAGTAATTGAGCCCCGAAACGCCTCAAGAATTGAGCGTTTCATGATCATAATGCTCATTCGATTAGATCTCTCCCACTTCTCTATTTTAACCTCATTGAGATTTTCCGGAGTGGAAGTGGGTTTCTCCTCTCAAAGAGCTATATCTAGATCTATACAACCGAGGACAATCTCCACGGTATCCTTCCAAACTTTAAAGTTTGAACCATTCAACATAGGAATACTGCTAATTTGTGCAGAAACATTGGTAGCTAAAGCCATAGTTTCTGGATTAGAACAAATAAACATGCAGTAAACATTAGTTAAATAATGGAAAAAAATTCATATTGAGATATCTAGAACAACATTAATTTTCAATCTTTGGATAGAAAAATTAACTGTAAGTGATACTCTCATTGCAGTAATCAAATATTGTCAAAATTCCTGTCACACATTAAGCCTTTCTTTAGACCGACTTAATGTGCACATGAAGACTTAAACTTTTCAATCTATTTATTACCGCATGTATTTTCTATTAATTGGCCAAACAATAAATTTTCTTTGGGCCGATTATTGTTCGCATAAATAATAAGTATTACTTTATTCTTAGTTACCCAAATATTTATTTACTATTAATATGTGTATGTAATTCGGCCAAATATAGGCCTTCCTTTGAGCCGACCAATATTCGCATGAATTACATATCACCATATTCCTTATGTTTTGAATAAATCAATTTTCACAAAAGAGGCTACTTTGGCAGCATAATGTTCAATCAATTTATTTCAAAACCAAATCTTTATAAAATAGGTGGGTATAATAATCCAAATTGTTACTAATTTTTTTATGTAACAATTAATATTTTTTATTACTCAAATATTATTGATGTATACTCATAACTTGGCCAAATATAGATTTTCCTTTAAATAGATCAATATTCGCATAAGTGACATATACATAATAATCCTTATATCTCATACAGATAATCAATTATCTTTACACCAAATTAATGACACATACAATTGAATACCAATTGTATAGGTTACAATAATATACGGAAAAAGACATGATAAAAAAATATCTATTTAATTAACCGTATAAAAAAAATGCAACCAAGACAACATTAACCTCTCAGTAATTATATATTGTATACCGTGAAGATAGATTATATATAGTCCAAATATATACATATATAATAAATGGCCGACGATAAACATAATGCAATGTATATATAAATAAAAGCAACCAAAACGGCACGGAGGGGATTCTTTTACATATATAACGCGAATATATACATATCGATGCACGCACATAATCAAGAACAATTTCATTAAGCGTGCATCAATTTCATATATAATGTAAACACGCATATGTATATCTATATTGATCTAATAAAATAAAATCGAATATTTTCGATGATTGAATTATGGATGGCTTTGATACCACTTGTTGGAATAAATTAATTTTCAATAATTCAGATCATCCATATTGAATCATCAAAAATATAACATAATGCGAAAGCGTACCTTTACTCATAAGAGTTAGAAATTAATGGAAGAATTTGGATCTTGTGGTTCTTTCGATCTTCCTCAACCAAAACCTTCTGTATTTCTAGGAGGCTGAACTGCAACTCTTTTGATGGGAAAAGAGCAACAAAGGTGGCTTTGGTATGTTGGGAACCGAAACCCTGAAGGTCTATTTATATTTGAGCATGGCACCCATTAAACCCTAAAGTCCAAATAAAATAATATCTAAAATCCAAAAGATAATATATCTAAAATCCAAAAAAGATAATTATCTAAGGAACAAAAGATAATATCCGGTTTTATTTTCATTTAATTCCAAATCAAAAGTAATAATGACTTATTCAATTAGCATTTATAGCAATAAATGAGATCATCATTATATAAGTCATTTAATTTGAAATAACATAATTTGTGATTATAATTAATATATGTATTGCCCACAAATAAGTTAGAAAATCAAATAATTTCCTAACAATCCTATCATCACCATAACCACAACTATGATAATTATGATGAGTCAATCTCGCCTAGTCAACCCCAACCATCGAGGAGTAAGTCAAGCAAGCATAATTGACCTTAATCCACAAGTCCTAACCAACTTACCAAACTAGTTGGTAAAAGGCTAGCGTCAATGGAAACAAGAGTCAACTAACTACCCAAGAATTACCACTAAATGTCGGACATTATGACTCTAGTATCCTAGGAACTCAAACCACAAGCCAAGGTGGGAAAATCTACTCAAAATCTAGAGTTGGCATTTTCACTAACACCTTGTGTGAATAAAAGTAAAGCATGAGAAATTGTAAAGGAAATTGGAAAACTATACCCAACTAGTGTATGTTCCCGTACTTTGTACGGGATAATATATAAAATTATATTAAAAATTTTATTAAAAAATTAAATAATATATATAGTAATTATTATTATAAATATTTTATAAAGTTATAATTAAAATTAAATTCTCAAAATTTTTAATACTAAAATATTAAAAATAATTAGTATTTATCTTAATCAATTTGAGTTTGTTAAGTGATCATCTCACTCGTCCGCTTAAACAACTATTAGGAATTAGAATCTCGCCTTGTGTATATAGCAATCCATTGGCTAGCGATAAACCCTTAATAAAAGGAGTATCAATACGTGGTTAGACTTGGCAGGAGTTTTCGAATACGCAGGTACCCGACCCGTCCATACCCGGATGAAAAGGATAATAACTTGACCCGAGTTGGGGCAGATTTTGCTCAAGACAGGTATCGTCGGGTTTAGGGTGTACCCGCCCCGAATATATACATATAAACACTTTTAGGAATTAGGATTTGCCTCACATCACACATGATTCATAGCTTCCGTCTATACTCTATAGCCATGCAAGATAAATTCAATCATCCTCACCTAAAATCTTCTTCTTTTCGACTTCTTCACAAAAAACCGCATAGCTCCTGTCATGTTGTTGTTGAGTCCATCGCTGCTTACCTATTTACAACTCCCATCTTCCTTCACAGCCAGAGACGGACCCACGTTTAATATAGAGGGGCATTTGCCCCCACAAATTTTAAAAAAAAAATTAATACTTATATACATATATACCACTTATTATATTATATTTGTCTCAAAATAAAATATAAATAGTTCTTTTGTATTTTATGTTAAAAAATATTTTGTTAAACTTAACACATAATAATAATTATATTGTTAAATTTGATTTAGTATGAAAAATAAATAAATACACTCAAAAATTAGTGATAATTAATTATATTATATTAGTTAATTATTTAATAATTAAATTAAAACTTAGTTTTCTAAATACAACTTAAATTATTAGTGATTTTTTAAAAATTGTTTAAGATAAAAAAATACAGTATCTATGTATTAATATATTGTAATTATTTTGGTTAAAAAAATTATTTATAGTATAAAAATTATAATAAATAAATTTGACAATTAAGTAAAATAATTGTTTAAAAATATATATAAAAAAAATAATATTTAATCATGTTAAAAATAAAAAAAGTCTTTATAAATATTTTTTGTTATTTTAAATATTATACTATGTGTATAAAATTATATTTTTATTATTTTAAATATTATAATAATGATTGTGTGTATTTCTAGTTCTTATTAATATGTATTAGATAGTTCTAATTTTAAATTTTGAATATATCTAAACCAATTTAGATTGATCAAGTGATCAACTTAGTCGTCCGCTTAAATAAGTATTGAGGGTTTGAATTCTGTCTCGTATGTATAGCAACTCATTGCCGGCCAATTGTAGATTCTTAAATGGAATTCAAATTCATGACGGATTAGTCCTTAACTTGTTGAATATCGTGGGAAGCAAAAAAAATATCTATACCTAAATTTTATTATATTTTTGTCCCAATTACTAAATCTCTCTCTCTCTCTGAGTCTGTTAAGTTCTTCTATTCAAACATTGATATTTAAATTATAAAAAAAATTGATTTTCATATTTTATAAAAAATCATACTGGCGGTAATTGTAAATATGACGCTACTTAAAATTAAATAAAGTAACATAAATAAAATAAATAAAAAAATAAAAAATAACTTAATCTTATATAAAATTTACCTATAAAATTCTGTACCGAAAAATGAATTTAATTTTAGTATATTAATAATATAAAATATTTTATATAATCATTCAATTCAATTAGATTTATCTATTTAAGTCATTATTGAAAATAAATTTAAGATACCAACATACAATTACTTTAAATTAAGCAACAATTATCAATACTATATAAAGGATACACTATTCCACTAAGAATGATTGCCATAAGGAATAATTTTCCAATTTTTTATACTAATATTAGAAAGTTTATATAATACTATATAATAATATTATCATTATCAATACTATATGATATCAAAACAAAACAAAAAAAAATCACTGTGCCAATATAATATTATTAATATTATATAAATCATCTTTGTATTTATTTTTTTGTGCGTATATAATATTTAATTAACACATTAAGACATATATAATATTTTGTTAATAGATATATAATATAAAGCGATTTACAAATTATTATTAATTCGTATATAATATATAATTAAATTTAATGAATTCAATTAGAATAAATAATAAATTATTTATTTTATTTCAGATTTTATAAATGAATAAATTAATTAACTAATATAACAAATTACAATTAATGTAGTAAAATTAATTAAGTAATATATATTATAATAAATTATATTAATATTCAAATATCTAATCAAATCAATTAGCTGATATAATTAAATCATGGTAATAAATTGTATTGAATGAGTTAAAATAATTAAATCGGGAAACACTCTCCAGAACATGCCATGTCAGCTCATCATTAAGTGCAGACATCCGATTTTTATATAATAGAATAGATTATCAACAAAACAAAATATAAACAAGCAATCAAATATAAAATTCATTAATCAAAACTTCAAGAAACACAAAATTGCAATATAAACAAAGTAACTTGAATCAAGGGAATGAAAATGCTTTAATCAAGAGGAAATTGAGAGTACTTACAATTAAGGAAGCAAAATGAAAGATCAAAGCTTGCTATAAAATGCTACAATGGAAATTAATAAATCCTAGGAGAGCTATCTACTCTACACTACTTCTACTCCTAATTACTATGTAAAACTATGTAAAAATTGCTCCAATGCTTCCCCCCCTTTGATAAGTGTTGAACTCTCTTCTATATAGCACTTCAATTCAGCATCCAATCCATCCAAAATGGGCCAAGAGGCCTAAGAAATCGCGAAGCACATGCATCATGAAATCACGTGTTGGGACCTGTGCGGACGCACGCACGATGTGCGGCCGCACACGCGGCTGGAAATTCTCCTATGCGTACGCACAGGCACTCGTGCGCACGCACACGTCGCTGTATGTGCTTTCTTTGTTTTCTTCATATTTTCTCCCTTGTACATGTTTTCCTCCACTTTTGCCCATCCATTCTTGCCTTCAAGGCCTGAAATCACTCACAAATCATATTACGGCATCGAATGACATAGAAGTGGAATTAAAATCGCTAATCCAAGCATTAAAATGCATGTTTTCACATTTAGGATCAAATTAGGGATCAAACACAAAAGTATGCTATTTTGGTGCTTAAGTGTGAGTTCATGTGCTAGAATCCATCCAAAGTGAGTGAAAATACACCATCAAATATGGACTCATCAACTCCCCCACACTTAAACAATAGCATGTCCTTATGTTAAACTAATAAGGAGAATGATCAAAGGGGTAATCAACTTATTAAATGCAACTATCTATATGCATGCAAGTATGTAAATACAATCTATACCTATGTATCTATCTATAGTATCTATATGAAATTGGTAAAAATAAACAATCGAATTCCCAAGCAAGTATGGACAAATAGGGCAAAGCAAGGAAATACCCCATTGCAACCAAAATCTAGATAATTGATCCAACTCATCGAAAATGAAGCAACTTGCAAGAATACATGATAAGAAGCATGGGAACATAGAGTTGAGTAATTGAACACTCACTAGGTGTATATACACTCTAAGCACTCGGTGTTTAGGGGTTTAATCACTCAAGTCTCCTTTAATCATGTTTTCAAGGATTTGCCTTTCATCAAACAATCAACAACAAGTGATGCATGAACGCAATTATCATGAGGACTTCATATGGTTGTAATGGGGTTAGGATAAAGGTGGGATAGATATGGTTAAGTGGACTAAATGCAATTGAATCCTTGATTAGTTTAAGTCTCCAACCCAACCTAGATCAACCAAATTACCACAAAATGCAATCCTAACCTTCCATTAACTCTTTTTTCACAAACACTCATGTATAGCTCATCATTCACCTCGCATATGCATTTCTTATTCATTTCCTTTCATTTAGGGGTAACTTTTATCCTTTTTTTTTTAAGATAAAATGCATATGATTAAGCAGCTCATACATGATTGTTCCCATTTTCCAAAATTTTCAATGAAATACCCAGAAATAACCTTTTTCAATCACTACCAAAGTTTTCCAAAATTCTCCCACACTTAAATGAAACAAACTTCCTCAACCTAAGCTAATCAAGGATGCAATCCAAGGTAATTCATGGTTTTTCTGCTTAAGGTTGTGATGTGCTAAAGTCAAGAACAATGGGGTAAATAAAGCTCAAAGGGGTTAACAATGGTAAGTGCAAAGTGTAGGCTATATGAGAAAGGTGAGCTTTTAAACAAAGATGGCCTCAATCATGCTCAATGCAATTCAAAACATCAATCACTGGAAATAAAGAATCACACAAAACCAAGATTACAATCATAGAAGAGATATATCACACAAGAACAAAAATTAGTGGTTAAAATGTGTAACCACTCAATATAGCTCAAAACTCACAGGGTGGTTGTTCTTTACTCTTCTATGTTCTATGAGGAAATCATTCAAGCAAGTTTGAAAAATATTTTTCCAATCAATTCAATAGAATGCCTTTGAAACAAAATTCTTGAAAATTTTTGTTGTTTTTCACCAAAATAATTTCCTATATATGTAGGTATGTATGTTGTGATGGATGCAAAATTTTTCAAAATTTCCTAGTTTTTTCTCCTAATTTTCAACAAGCAAAAAGTAACATGAACAATTAGGACCAAGATACTAGGCATAAGCTATTCACATCATCCAATCACAATCCAACTCTGTACTATATACCATGCAAAATAAAATATATATATATATATATATATATATACTAAAAAATGAAAGTGCAATGCTAGATATAACCAGAAACAACTAATATATATACCAAAGTTAAAAGTGCATAAGTTAAAGTACTAAAAGTATCTACAAAAGCATAATAAGGACTGAAAATAAACTAAAATGACAAGTGTTCGGAAGAGAATATTTACACCTAACAATAGTAGAACCTCCCCCACACCTAGATGATGCACGGTCCTCCGTGCCAAAATAATGAATCTGGGGAAGTCAACTTTGAGAAGGTGATGGGTGATGATGATGACGGTGATATACAATCAGCTCTCGGGATGTCACTGGCGCGGTCTCAGCTCTCGGCTGGTCAAGTGTCGGGTCAGGTGTCTCAACTACCATCTCTACTCTCGGCTCAGGTCCAGCTGCCTGCTCCTCAACTCTGGGCTGCTCAGCTGTGGGCTCCTCAACCATATACTCTGCAAGCTCCTTAACTGTCTGCTCCTCAACTCCATGCTCTTCAGCTATTACCTCCTCAACCATAGGCTCCCCCGGTCTCCGGTCTAGGTGCTCGACGACTTGGCCAGCTTCAGCTGCTGGCTCCTCCAATGGAGGCTCCTCGGCCTCTGACTCTGGTGTATCAGGAGGAGGTGGCCTATGGTCTCTACCCTCAAACTTCACCATTATCCACTGGAAGCAGTGAGCGTTGCGGCGCTTATAACGGTGCACGGCCTGGAGGATATCTCGACACAACTCATACGGTGTCTGAGGTCGGGGTATAGGTACAGGAGCTGTGGGAGGTGCTGATGGCTTTGCTGTGGCTGATGAAGGCTCAGAAGTCTTCCTCTTCTTCTGGGGTGGCCCGTCGTAATCTCTGTATGGCAGGAAAGGCTGCTTACTGATGTAGACAAATGTTCGGTCTGTCGGACATCTATCGACACCAGATAAGGCTGCTAATATGGTGATCAGTGATGGAAAGGGAATGTTGAATTTCAGTTGTTGGTTTACCTTTATCATTGACTCTCTGATAAGGGAAATAACAGAGATCCTCTTCCCCTCCAGAATAGCCCATAGTAATACTGCCACCCGGATCCTGATGTGCGTGGCATGCATGCTAGGAAGAATGTAATCAGCAATGATCTGCTGTCAGATCCTTGCCTCTGGGTTAAGATCGTTGCACGCAATACTCAACGGAACCGCGTTGTCCCCTTTACTGTACTCCCATCTAGCCTCAGGCTGGCCTATCTTCTCTAGGACCACATCCAAAGAAATCTTGCCCAGTGACACATCCTTCATCACTTGAGTATAAGCGTCGCGTGCCGGAGGAATATGCGGGATATCTAAGAGGGCCTCTAAAGCAGTGTCAGAGGTGTCCATGGTGACACCTCTGAGAAAAATGGTTTGGGCATCCCTCTTTAGGAAATTGGCATAAAATTCTTTGACCTGGTGTTCATTTACCTCCACCGGGTCAAATTTTATGAATTCCCAATGATAGAAGTTAATTCTGTTAAGGATCATATCTGCATATTTCTCAGGAAGATTTAGCTTCCTCTCATAATGAAAGGCGCGCTTTTCTAACTTCTTGTACTATTCTTGGGCCTCTACGTTTATAAAGGTGTCTGGTTGGTCACTTGGAGGTATAGGAGGAGGAGGAAGAGCCAAAGGATTGGCTTTCTCCTTTCCTTTGTGGGCCATCCTGAGAAAGGTAAAACAGAGCACAACTCAGGGGAACAGAAAAAATCACAGAAAAAAGAAGGATATAATCAAACAATTCAATTAAGGGCCAGTCAAATAAACAAACATCAATCAGGGGAAAACACGTTTAAAATAATTAAATGTTTAAAGAAAATGCGTTTCTCCAAAATCAGGCAACCTAAGTAACAAATGAATGAATGAACAAACAAACAAAGCATGTATATGACTTAGGTGCATTGTGTTTGTGAATTGAATGGAAAGAAACTGATTGTTGCCATTGTGCCTTAAAGGTTGAAAAATTTGTAAAAATTGGCAAAATGGGTACAAATCAGATTCAGAGTGAAAGCCTATGCATATTCATGCTTAAAAGATAAGAAGTGACCACATATACACAATCTCTTGTCCAAAGCAATGCTTGATTGAAAAGAAAAGTTGCCTTGCTCAAAAACATAAAGGAACAAGTGACTATGTATATGGCTTTGATGTTAAGAGCACATGAATAGGCAGTTAGTCAATTCACCGAACAAACATTATATGTACTGCTGCGAAAAGCGCCAAACAGAATTGAAGATTGATAATATTCAAGCTAGTTTGGGTTTAAAACAAAATGGTTCAGCAGTTAACATATAATGCAGGGAATCAGCATGCTATACACTTTAAAGTACCAAATAGGAGGATCAAAGATGCGAATTCAAATCCAATTTGGTTACAGGACACAATCAGCAAAGAAGTGCATAATGGCATGTTAATTATCAAAGGATGATATGCTCAGCAAAATTTTGTCATCAAACTCGATAATCACAAGGGCAAGTGAAGCTCAGATTAATGTTTTCAGCAGGGGCACAGAATACAGTAAGTAAATCATCTCAGACAGCAGTTACATTTAACAGAATATGTTGCACAAGCATGAAGTAAGAATGCAGAATGGCAAGAAAACCAAAAGCTATGGTGATCATTCATAGAAAGTTAGTCAAAAATCCCATTCAGGCATTTCAATAAGCATACCATGTGCAAAATTCAGCAGCAACAAGCATAGTTCAATATACATGGCAGCAGTCACCGTTCAAGTAAGAACAACAACATCATCCAGTTCAGAAAACAAACCAAAAAGACTCAGCTAGCATTACACATTCAATCCAGAGAATAGAAGTCATCTATCTTAATACCACCTAATAACTAGAACAGAATAAAAAAGCAGTAAAGAAAGAAGCAGTAAGGATAATCCAGCATAAAAGAAGTGGAACAGAGGGAAGGGAAACTGGGCTCGAACCTGCAATGCTTAAGAGAGAAGAGGATGAAGGCGGGTGAGGGTGAGGTGGAGAGGGACGCAGTGGCACATGGGTCCGCCGCTGCTGGGCGCTACTCACCAAAACAGAAGGGGCGCGGCCTAGGGCTGGCTCGGTGACTGGGAAGAAAAGAAGAAGGGAATGTAGAACATAGAGAAGAGGGAAAAGAAAGAGAGAAATGGATGGGTGAGTGGTAATCTTCAGAGAGGGAAGAAAAGAAGAAGAAAGGGTTACTGAGGAAACTGAAACGCGACACTCCCTCTCCTTTTGAATTAACGTTCGAAAATTGACCTGTGCGGACGCACGAGGTCGTGTGTAGACACACACAAGGAGAATGAGGGAGGCATGCGCGCGCACAGAAGCATGCGAGCGCTGCAGACAGAAGATGTAAAGCAGCTTGTGTGGGCGCTGCGAACAGAGGGATTTGTTCATGCTGTGCGGGCGCACAAGGGGTGAGCGCTCGCACATTTTTTTTTTTTGAACTTGAGAGGTGGGTGAAGCGTGCGGATGCACGCACAGTGTGCGGCCACACAGAGGGAAAAGATGGTTGGTGTGCAGACGCACGAAAGATGCGATCGCCACGACCAGAGGAAGTATTTAGGGTTATGCGGACGCACAGATTCGTGCGGACGCACAGGGACTAGGGAACAGGGGGCTGTGCGGACGCACAAGGCTGTGCGGACGCACAGGTCTCTGTTTCTGCAACAAAAATTATGCCTCTAGGGCATCAATCTTGACATCCAAAACAGTTTTTCAAGTCCCGGAACACCACAAAACTCCCAAAAACACATTATTTTACCAAAATTACTTAGCAAACATCAAAATAAAGAAACCAACCAAGCAATATAACCAATTATTCATGAAACAAGAGGTAAAAGAGAGAAAGTTAGAAGGATATTACCTTGGTGGGGTGTCTCCCACCTAACACTTTGGTTTATAGTCCTAAGTTGGACTTGGTGAGAAGATCCTCGTTAGGGCAGCTTATACTTCCACTCCTCCTTGAAACTCCAACCAAGTTTGCTATTGATTTGACCTTCAGGGTCCCAAATGAATTTCATCAAACTCTTAAGAGACTTCAAGCTAGCATCTAGGATTCTCAAGTATTGACTCTTAAAATTAATTCCTGGATCCCATACTTGAGTTCCTCTATCACCATTAACATACTTTTGCATTCCATGAAATCTACTAAATTGACTCTTGCACCAAAATTGAGCTTTAAATGCTACATTGGCTCCATGAATGAGCTTTCCATTTTTTTGCCAATTAATATTCTTCTCTACACCATCCACTACTCCAAGAAGGTTCCGAAGTTGACCATCCATTTCCAAAACGGCATATTGATGTGGGCCTAAGAAGCTTGTTAGAGAAGTCTTCACCCGCTCAATTTGTTCTTGCTCAACTGCTTCCACCCTTTGGAAACAAAAATCTTCCTCAACCTCCTTAGAATTTTCTTCATCATCACTCAAGTCAATGATTGGAGGTTGTGTAAAATCCATATCAACATCTCCTTCCAAATTTAATGATAGAGGTTCATGAAGGTCATAGAAGGAATTGCCCAAGTTGGACAAAAAATCTTGAATGATGAAATCCTCTTGATCAATTCCTACCAATGCTTCATTTATCTCCTTTTGCACTTCATGTTGTGCCTCAACTTCTTCTTCTTAATTTTGCAATTCTTCTTTCACTCCACACTTTTCACTTGGTTCCACACGTTCATCCACCAAACTCTCTTGCTCGTGGCATGAACGCAATGAAGCTAAATGAGCCAAAGCTCGTGCTAAGGTGGACATGACTTGCTCTTGCTTCTTACGAAACTCTTGTTGTTCTTGAATAAGCATGAAAAGTGCTTCTTGTGTGGCTTGATCCACGTATGAAGATGAAGATTAAGGTGACGAAGGTTGACAATCAAACTCATGAAGGTAAGGATTTTGTATGTAGTGAAGTGATGGTGTGTAAGATTGGTAACTATAAAGGTAGGTGTTTGGGCTCCATTGGGGTGCATTGTGGTAATAGCGTGAAAAAGTCATGAAGAAAATATAAACAAGAAGCTACTGGCAAAAGCAAACAAACAACTAAAAAGTGCTATTTACACTATTAACATATTCACAACAACCAAAAGATATAACACCATTTGCACATTCCCCGGCAACGGCGCCAAATTTGATGACTGCCAATTGCACGGGTTTGGATTTTCACACTAAAAATAGGATTTGTCCATTGAAAGTATAGTCCAAACCCAACAATTGATCATCAATCAAATGATAAAGTCAATACAAAATATAAATCGAGATCAAGAGTATTTCAACCTCGGGTCGTTCTCCTTAGGAATGCAAATGAAATGTTTTCTCTTTTGGTTGTGAGGAAAATGGGGTTTTCAAGTAATTAATGAAAGATTAAAAGAACTAAGCAATAAAAGAACAAAGAGATGATCAAAATTAGAATTTGTGCAAGTAAAGAGAGGATGAGATCAAAACTAGTGAAAATTCTATAAATGCAGTAAAAGAGCCTTGACTTAGGAATGAGAACCCAATGAATCCTATCATCGCCATAACCACAACTATGATAATTTTGATGAGTCAATCTCGCCTAGTCAACCCCAACCATCGAGGAGTAAGTCAAGCAAGCATAATTGACCTTAATCCATAAGTCCTAATCAACTTACCAAACTAATTGGTAAAATGCTAGCGTCAATGGAAACAAGAGTCAAATAATTACCCAAGAATTACCACTAAATGTCGGACATTATGACTCTAGTATCCTAGGAACTCAAACCACAAAATACACCATCAAATATGGACTCATCAGTGGTATCAAAAGACACTGCATCTCCAAGGTACTCGTAAGCAACTCGCAAATATAGTGAAAGAAGCTTGGCTCACTCAAGTGAAAGAATCAGTAATGTTCAAATTTATACTATTCCTAATCCTTTTCTTTCAGCAACACAGTAAATTCAGCAACAACAACCACAAAATAAATCAACAGCAACAACCACAAAATAAATCAACAGAAAATTTCAGATTAAACAACAATTTAGCAATCATTAACCACAACTTCAAATCCAAAATCAACAACAATAGAAATTAAAAAAATTGAAAAAAAATGATGTTTATGTTTTTCAAAAATAAAAAAAATAATAAAAAAGAAGAATGAAAATAGGAATAGAAAACTCGAAAGAGGGGTGGTGTTGCTGCCGTTTGTTGCCGTCGCGGTTGAGGAGAAGAGGAGAAAAAACGACAGTGCGGGAAGCTAGCGCTTTCGCAGCTGTGGTTGAGGATAGGAACAGATCGAGAGGGAGGGGAGCAGATCCCCTCACCACCAGAAGCTCGACGACGGTGATGGAGCTCGACGCCAAGAGAGTAGCTCCCACCTCAGTCGCGACGCGATGTTGGCGGCCGCACTGGAGTAGAAGACCCAAATTGGCGGCCTGAGCTGAAACGATGCCATTGAGGTCGATACCAACATGATTGTCATTGAGGACTAAAGAGGTGTGGAGATCGCAGAGGGAGTCGTCGTCGTAGGAGATGAGAAAGGCGAGGCCGACGCCAATGAAGGAAGGGTTGAGGTTGGAGATGGAGAGGGAGAATAAGGTGGAAAAGGAGGCAGGGGCGGAGGTGGTAGGGTGGCAAAAAGGGAAAGAAGAAGAATTGGGGTGGGGAGAGGAGAGTTCAAAGAGAGTGGTAGGAGGAAGGAAATGACGAAGAAAGAGAGTAAAAATTATTTTTATTATTTTTATTAATTGTTAAGTGTAATTTGGTTAAAAAATTAAAATTAAAATAAAAAATGACGATTTTATAACATTATCATTTTGTAACATTAAGGATGATTTGGCAATTAAAGTGTGTACCAATTAAAGTGAGATTTTGAATAATTCAAATGCATGCATTACACAGATTTTGACCACTTCTCTGGTTTTATTTTTGCATTTATTTAATCATTGTACTTTCCTTTCTTGTTTGTCAAATTAGGCGGGCTACATATTAAGTCTGATTGTTCTTTTCTTATTTGCTTTGACCAGAATTTTGAAATTTGGATTGAGTTGGTTTTTGTTTGGCACCAAATCTGCTCCAACACCTTTGGATATTGCTTCAATGCAATTCTTGCTTTATTTTCTTTCTTAAATGCTGCCAAGTCTGCAGTCCTAACTTGATGACATTGAAGCTGATTCTTTTCTTTTGTTTTTTATTTTTATTATGCAAATCTGTCACCCTAAACCACTACACACATGTTGAATAATAAGTCTTGCTCCAATCTGCGCTGCTAGATTGAACCACTTCTATACTACATATCGCTGTTCATACATTTCCTCATGTTGTAAAATTTGTGCATGTTGCTGGGGGCAAGGTACCTGAAGGCATGAACAAAATTTATGCTAGTTGAGGTGTTCTTTCGGTTAGTTGACTCAAGGCAAGCGTTTAGCTTGTCATCAAAATTTATGTCAGTCTTCAAATGTTGATAGTTGTTAGAAAATGAAAAGCAGCCCTGCAACATTATTATACTAAAATGGTAATGGCGGAAAAATAAATGTGGCCTATGACATGGTAAAAAAACAAAAATTTTAGGTGACAATAGAAGAGCATCAAGGGCTAGTGTTGATACATATGTTGAAGTGATCTTCGTGTTGATAATGAAACACTAGAAGTAAAACACTAGAATGTGTTTATGAATTTCAATATATGGGGCTGGACATCTATTTTGGACTATAGTTATGAACTACATGGTTAAAATTAGAAAAATATAACTAATTTAGGTGGTTTAGTCATTAGTTTATTGAGTTAATACTCAAAATCGTCCCTGAAAGATGCCTCGATCTCCATTTTGGTCCTCGAAAGATAAAATTAATCAAAATCGTCCCCGAAAGATACACGACTTGGTCACGTTAGTCCTTCCGTCAGTTGGGCGATGACGTGTCATGTTAAGTGCCACGTGGCACATGATGACGTGGCAGATGATGCCACGTGTCACGATATGATTGGTTGACGTGTCAGGTCAGTGACACGTGGCATGCCACGTGTCACTTGACATGTAAAAAAGTCATTTTTAATCAAAATAGTCCTTAAAAGTTCAGACGTAAGTCATTTTCATCCCTAAAATTTTAAAAAATAATCAAATTAGTCCATATATAATTTTTTTTATTTTTTTTATAATATTAAATTTGAAATATTTGTTAATACTACTAATTTTAATAGAAATGTAATTGACAAACAAAAAATTAGTAATAGTATCTTTTCTTCTTAAAAATTGTCAATAAAATTATCTCTCTCCTTTAAATCTTCTCAAAATCTCTCTTATTCTTTTCTATTCTAAAACATTTTTCTTACATTATCATATTTTGCTAGAATATATATATATATACTCAAAATTGAAATGTATGTATTTATTAACCTAAACAAAGTTATATGCTCAAAATCAAAATTTATATATTAAAAGAAAAATTATATAATCTATCTCAAACATATGAAACACACAAAATATTAAATATTTTTAACTATATGGAAGTACTAAAGAAAATATTAATTTGGTCATAATATATATTCGTTAACAGCGTTAATATCTTAGTTGTCAAATTATTTTGGTTTGAGTCAAATAGATCTATTAAGAGATCCAAATCTTTTTTTTTATTAAATATTTACAAGAAACAAATATAAAATAGCACAAATGAAATTATTAAACTAATTATGTGATTATCAAATCTAAATTTATAAATGATGTTATTCAAGGGTCGAAGGAGTGTCATTTTACTTTTTCTAAATAATGAATTTGAAAAGAAATTCAATTTTTCTTAGAACTTTCTAAATTTAATTAGTTTCAATTTATAATTCTGAAAGATTATATAATTTTTGTGTTTTATATGTTTGAGATAGATTATATAATTTTTCTTTTAATACATAAATTTTGATTTTAAGCATATAACTTTATTTAGGTTAAGAAATACATACATTTCAATTTTGAGAATATATATTCTAGCAAAATATGATAATGTAAGAAAAAGGTTTTAGAATAGAAAAGAATAAGAGAGATTTTGAGAAGATTTAAAGGAGAGAGATAATTTTATTGACAAAATTTTTAAGAAAAAAAGATACCATTACTAATTTTTTGTTTGTCAATTACATTTCTATTAAAATTAGTAGTATCAAAAAATATTTCAAATTTAATATTATCAAGAAAAAATAAAAAAAAATTATATAAGGACTAATTTGATTATTTTTTAAAATTTTAGGGATGAAAATGACTTACGTCTGAACTTTCAAGGACTATTTTGATTAAAAATAATTTTTTTACATGTCAAGTGACACGTGGCATGCCACGTGTCACTGACCTGACACGTGGCATGTCACGTGTCACTGATCTGACACGTCAGCCAATCATATTGTGACACGTGGCATCACTCGCCACGTCATCACCCAACTGACGGAAGGACTAACGTGACCAAGTCGTGTATCTTTCGGGGACAATTTTGATTAACTTTATTTTTCGAGGACCAAAATGGAGATCGGGGTATCTTTCAGGGACGATTTTGAGTATTAACTCTTAGTTTATTAGTTCGTCTAAATAAGTGTTGAAAGTTCAAATTTCGTCTTGTGCATATAATAATCCATTGACCAATAATAAATCTTTCAATGAAGTTCAAATTCACGACGGATTAATTTTTTATTTGACAGACTAAAAGCTATGATAAGAAAAAAAATTAGAGAAGCATAACACATTAGGAAGTTCCTCAATTTTTACATGAACTTGTACCTTCCCCTCTTTTATTTTCATTGTTTATTTTAATTCTTAGACTAAAGTATTAAGCATTATATTTAGGGAGCATCTCTCGTGGTCAAGGTTATGGCGCCCAAGAGTGAAGCGTGGTAATTGTTATTGGTCACCGCAGGACGGATTTGGAAATGTCTTGACAAAAAATGTGTATATCATGTGGGTAGGAATGGAAATAGGTTAGACTTTGTTTTTAATAGACTTGATTTATCATGTAGTTAATTGATTTGAGCTTAATTTATAATCTGTTATAGAATTTTTTTAAAATACCAAGTCTGATATGTTATTTAGATTGGACTGATGTGAAATCTGTTAAAAGGTCTGATAAATTTTTTTACAAAAATAAAAATATTATTTAAAAAATTATTTTTTAATAAACATATTTATATGTAATATATCATATTTAATATTTATAAAAAATTTTAAATTTTAAAGTATTTAAAATATATAAAACTATTTATAATTAAATATAATAAATTTAAAATATTTCATAATTTATCAAAAATAAAAAAATTATTTATATATATAATTATGTATTAACGAGCTTAGACAAGTCTAACAAACCAATAAAACTAATTAGTAAATTTGGGCGTGATCTATTAACATAATAAATCTTTTATAAAAATTTAAATCTGTACCTATTTTATAACAGGCCAAATCAAACTAAACATAAACCAAACTACAGATCACCTAGCCTTTTTTCACCCGTACATGTGCGCTGTTTATGAATGGAAAAAAGCTCTTATTAATTTATATGCAGTGGGTCGTACAAAAAACCAATAGTTGAATACCCATATTGTAAAATTCCATTAGGTATGAGATGTAGAGTAATTCAAAGTGCATGTTTATGTTCATGCTTGTTCGCTGAAAAAAAAATTATTATTTACAAAAAAATGAAAGATGATATTTTTTCTTATTCACTAATAAATCGACTAATTAAAATCATATTTTTATAATCAATTCGATCTTCCGATTGAATCGGAGGCGAACGTCTAGGAAAAGATCGTTTGAGTTTAAAAAAGAATCGCTTAGATTTATCCATGATTTATTTATTCCTATTCTGAAAATTCTATTTCTTAACAAAAGGGTTTTTTTATGTATACTTATACAATGTATTGACTTTTTTTTGGAAGTCTCATTTTTTTGTTATTAATTTATTTGAAGTTAATTATTTTTTGTTAAAAATTAAATAACTTGACAAATTTATAAGAATAATATCTTAAATTTTAAATATTATTCTTAGAAAAATATATTCTAATCCAAGAAACAATATTTAATTTAAAAATAACATGGGAGTTCTAATTTTTTTTATAATTTCATTTACATTTCCTTAATTCAGATATATTTCATTTAATAATACATCACAAAATACTTTCACTGTTTAGATATATGTCTTCTAACACTTCACATAGTATATCATCTCCAACCATTCTTTAATATTGGCATTTTAAAGTATTTTATGACAAAAAGATACATGTAACAAATTTTTTTTTTTATTATTATTATCCATTCTAATTTTTTTTTATGCCAAATATTAAAAAGCATTAATGTTTTTGAATTCTATTAGAAATCTATTATAAAAAAAAAATACTAATTTCACCTGAAATTCATGATTCAAAAGCATTTTTTGAGTCTTGACAATTAATTGAATTATTTAATTTCTCAAAAATTTCAAAAAAGAAAAACTTTTCTCTATCAATGATATAGAAAGTAAATTATTTCATATATATATATATAACTTGATAATAGTGCTAAGTGCTAACTTCGGACCCTGAAGACTATTTTTATTAGTAAAACATCAAAATTTCAGCTTCTTGCAGATTTTAAATGCCACTATCTGTTTATTTGGGTGTTATTATTTTTATAAAAGAGATTTTTTTTAAATTTTTTAACGTGTTCGACAAATTTTTAGTAATAAAAATAAAAATACTAAAAAAATAAAAAATATTTTTTTTGAGAAGATATAATTTACATCTTTTTTTAAAAGATCTTTTTTCTTTAAAAAAGATGTTTTTTACGTAATAAATAAATAAAAAAATATTTTTATATTGTTATACACAAACATAATTAATAGATAAAAAAATCTTTTTATATGAAATATCTAAACATAAAATTATTTTTACTTTTTTATAAAATTTAAAAAAAAAATAATTAAAAAAAATATTTTCTTAAAGCTCACCCAAACAAACTATCTATAGCTGATATTTAATCAGGAAAAAAAGGGGACACCAATGAAGTCCTATTGGAGGCAGTTGAATACATCAATACATACTCACTATCATAAGCAATACATTGTTCCAACATCAGGCATAAGCTACTCTACAACAATGACAGCAACGAACTAAAGAGGAAAAAAAAAAAATAGAAGATTAATCTACTATTTCAACTTCATATCGTAAAAAGATATTGATGCAGAGTAAAACTGCAGTTTTTTCATAAACTTATCAGAGACTAAAGTTTATCAAGATCCATTTTATTTCCACCTCACCCTCCAATAAATAATTGAAGCATCCGACCTTCATCATTATCAAATTTCAACCCGAATTAACACTTTCAATCATGTCTGAGAGCTAATTTACAGGTAAAATTACCAAACCTCCCCCTTAAAATTAACCATAGTTGTGGCCTAATTCGACTAAATTTGTGACAAAATAACTACAAGAATCAATCTTCATGTTAGCTTAATCAATATAAATAAGGAATTAGAACATGAGAATTCTATAGGATAGGTCCACAACCATAGCATTCGTAAATTCTCCTAAACCATTTGGAAGAATCGAACCACATATGGTCTTGTACAATAAAAAGACGAACAATCTCTGCAAGTCAAATTAAAAGTATACATAAAGGTTTTTACTCATCAAACGTATAAAATATAATGATCTAGAGCTTCTGGCATAACCACCGGACACCAAAGGTGTTTGGACTTTATTAGTCATGCTGAATTGTTGAGTTCACCAACTGTCCTTTGTAGTTTATGATCGTCGAAGCTCCCTTCATCACGTAGAAATGCTGTCCTGGCTGGTCCCACAATTTTGAGGCGAGATCTTTTTTCGTTATCCTGAGTTGGTCTCAAACCTGACTCTGATGGCTGCACAACAAGTAATGCAAAAATAAAATAGTAAATCCACAAGCAGAACATAAGGGATACAAAACCTATATTACATTGTTATTAACAAATTAAGAACCCAAAAGAGGTTGGACACTTTCATGAAAATTTCAATAATAATCCAAAGATGACCAAGTAGCATGCCTCCAAGATCTATACTTATCCAAGATACTAACAAAAAAACCAAAGAGCTCAACAAGAACAACGGGGCAAAGAGAGAAATGATGATAACATACCTTTGAATATAGCGCCTATTAACCCCTTCCTCCAAGCCGCTTCCGACACCTTGATAGCCGAATCCACGCACACAACTTTCTCCGATCTGCGCTTAACAGGTACGCCGCCAATGACTCACGACGCTTGTCCCGGATTTTACCTCCGATGACGACCGCGGGCCACAAAGTGAGACCAAGAGCCTTCAAGAAAAACCACTCAATTTGACTCACTAAACCTACATTCAACTAAATTCCCTGTTGAAACTCTAACTATATTTTTGAAATTTTTTTAATTTTCCTCAATAAATTTTTTTCCAAATCAAAATTTCAAATTTCTAATCACTTCCTCTATTACTATTATCAACTGTTATTAGTTTTACTGTCATTAGTGAATTTACCGTGTTTCATAATATAAGTCAACTACAAACTCCCACTACACGTGTCCACAAATCACATATCACATAGTCACCTTAGCCACTTTAAACACTTGGCCACTACAGAAGCTCCCATTTATTTATACCTTGCCTAATTGCCTGATCCTCTTTTTTTCTCTAACAGAAGCAAGAAGTCAAAATATTTTAACACTCATCCTATCATCCAGATGTATTTTCTGATTCCTGAAAATTAAGAGCGCAAAGTACTTAATAGAAGATTAGATCTTGAAATGCCTAATTGTTGTTGTTATTCGAACACAAATATTAGACAAGTACTAGAGAAGGAAGCCATTTAGTTTATATATTTTAATAGGGATGTTCGTGAATTGGATCTAATATGTATATCAACAAAGTTTATACGAATATGATCCGAAAATTTTAGATATGGATCCGATCACACAAATAAGATCGGATTGCGAATTTTGTGTAGGTATTCGCATATCTGCATATTCACAAAAATAAAAAAATAAATAAGTAAATATTCTTTCTATGTTTTATTTTAACTAATAATTATCATATATATTGTATTATTTTAATTTATTATTTAAGAAAAATATGTTCAATATTATTTTAAAAGTAAACATATTTTAAAAGAATAGAAAAAATGAATTTTATGATATTTTTAATAAAAATAAGTTTTTAAAAATATTTTTGCATTTTGCAAGTATATCCAATATTCGGTCCGATCCGATTCGTATATGTGCGGATCGGATCCAAACTTAAAAACTGCGGTTATTGGATCTTATCCGATTTGATGATTTTAGTGCGGATCGAATTAAAATTTTGACTATATCAAATTTAATCCGCGTTCACCCCTATATTTTAACGTAGCATTTTCGAATTTATTATTAGAAACAAAACAAAAACATTGATGGCGATGAATAAGAGAATAAAATCTGTTGAGAAGAATTGGCTTGAAAGATAATTAGAGAATAGTGTATTTGGAAGAATTAATAGTGTGCAAACAAGGATTCTCAGTGGAAAACAAAAATCAGAGTGAGGGTAGCTAAACTAAAAATTTGGATTGAAAATTTAGATCAAAAGAGTGAAAAAATGAGAACAAAAGAATGGTTTAAATTTTAAACAGTTTCAACAAAAAATAATATTAAGAAAATATAAGAAAAAGGCACGTTAATGAAAAAAAATAAAGAAGAGAGTTAGAAATGATCAGACTTATTTAAAAATATTAAGTGAAATGATTACTATAATAACATAAATTCATTTTTACATTATTAAATATAATTTGATAAAAAATTATATATATTTAATCATGTAACGTTATATTAATAAAAATAATTATTTAAATAAATATAATTAAATTATTATATAAAATATTTTATATAATTATATTTTTTAAAAAATATTTAAATGTAATGACTACTATAATAACATAAATTTATTTATGTATTGTTAAATTTAATTTTGATTCAAAAACAGTTTTATATATATTTAAAATATTAAAATTAATTATTAAAATAAATATATAATAAAAATAAATTAAATTTTAATTTTAATAATTAATTTTAATATATATATAATAAAATAATTATTTAAATAAAAATAATTAAATAATTATATAAAATATTTTATATTGTCTCTCAACTCTTCAAAATTAAAATCCGTATTATTATTATTATTGTGATTTTAGTTAGAAACACAGGAAAAAAGAAAGAAAGAAAGAAAGAAAGTAAAACTCCAAATAACTGTGAGGTTCATAACTCCACACACCATCAGAGACCAGATACCAATTCTTCTCCTGCCGGTAGCTGCTGTGTGCTCTTCTCTTCTCCCCAATCCATCTCACGCCTCCTCCCTTTTCTTTTGTCCTGAACGCGCCGCTACCTAAATCTTACGGCGGCCTATATCGCCGGCGACGCCGACGTACGCGTTCCATTTCCACGCCGCCTACATCAGCCTTAGGTCAGCCGGCATCCACCAGTAACTAACAAGGGCGGTCGTGTGTGCTCTCTGCCTCTCTCTTTTGACCGTTAACTTCAACTGCCGTTTCTTCCAATACCATGTCGTTTTATCGCGGACTGTCACGGATTTCGAGAAATCTCAGAGGCGGCGGTAGCTTCAATGGAAGTCGGTTCCGTAGTCTCCAATTTCTTGCTTCTCACGAACACCACTCATCTATGGGCTCTGCTGAAAAGGTAAATGTCTTCTCCCTGCTTTCAACCTTGCTTCGTGTTTGTAATTAGGATCTAAAAGTAGTTAATTCCTTTTAATCAACTCATTGGAACGATTGGAGCCACGAGTAAATTTGGAATCGGTTTATGTTTTCTGAATTTTCTATTACTATCAATAAGCATAATCATAGTGCTTCCACAATGTTTGGTTTCAAAATCGCAATACTCTAATGATTAAATTATTACTTCCAATATAAGATGGATTAGGCACTTCATACCTAGATGATTATTGTAGGTTCATATTTGTTCACTAGTTTGAAATTGATATGAAGCAAATCATGAATAGTGGTTCTTGCTACAGGAGTCAGGGTAAGTGGCGGGTTAGACCAATGAATTTGTTTAATGCTTCTTTTTAAATTGTGAAGTAAGGGGAAATGATTGCGATTTAAAGAAAAAATGAATACCTAGCTGAAAATAGTTATGTTAACGAGAAGGAATTTTGAATTTACCAATTATGGAGATTTATTTTCAGTGGTTACAGTTTGTGCTAGTTTTAGAATATTATGGCTGAGGAAGATTGATGCTATTGAAACTTGGTTGATTAACAGAGTAATTGGAGAAATCTACTTTACTAATGCTTTAATTGTGAGATGCAGGTCAGAAGTTTTGTTTTTACAAAGGGTCTGCCAGCATTGCATAGTAGCAGATATAAAATCCATCAACAAAGCCACTCCATTTCTGAGGTTAGTTAATTTATGCACACTGCTATACTGCTCTGAATCCCATTTCTTATAGTTTTAAAGCTATATATATTTCACTTTCTTTACATAGAAGCTTCTACATTGCAGAACAGAATTCAAAAAATCTGTTTGAGTTGCTACATTATTTATAAATTTCACTGTTAGGATATCCATAACTGTAGATGTTCTCCAGAGAAGCTTAAACTAGTTCGACTAGTAGAGATTAACTTATTCATCATACCTTTTAAGAATTTAATTGGGAATGTCTCTTCAATCTTACATTTCTCAATGATTTTCACATTCCTAATCTTCTATTGAGACATATGTACTGTTGTTACTTGTCAGGATGAACTTGATCCATTTTCCATGGTTGCTGATGAACTCTCACTTGTTGCTAACAACTTGCGAGCGATGGTAGTTGCTGAGGTATTAAGTTTGTAAGTTTTTTATTTACTTTTAATGCAAATGCTTGGAAGTAACAAAAAATTTCAAAACTTATTTCTGTTTAAAGTCAGGTGTAGCTCATGGTGAAATTGAATATGACAGGTTCCTAAGCTTGCCTCAAGTGCTGAATACTTCTTCAGAATGGGGGTGGAAGGAAAAAGATTTCGTCCAACTGTAAGAATAGTTTTAATTGTAATCTGATCTAATGGTTATTCTCTTATCCAAAAATGTTTTCTTCTATGTTTTATAATATTGGAATTTGGAAATATTTGGGAAACCTAAATGTTCAGACTGTGCGATGGACAAGGGTTTTACAAACTAAAGCTCCAATTTTTCCTTGTTTTAGTATTTCTAAGTATCAAGATGCATTATTGCCATATTTTACTTTATCAATTTTATGT
This sequence comes from Arachis hypogaea, assembly GCF_003086295.3. NCBI lineage: Eukaryota > Viridiplantae > Streptophyta > Magnoliopsida > Fabales > Fabaceae > Arachis > Arachis hypogaea. The sequence goes on along the minus strand of NC_092055.1, from coordinate 25,476,104 downwards.
GGAAAGTGGATTTGGCATCAACATGTTTCTGTTGTCCTTATGCTTTCATATACAGGGTATGGTTGATGTATGTATATCTCTGCAGGTTTTATTGTTGATGTCAACAGCATTAAATCTATCAACACCCAAGCCACCTCATCATTTCGACCAAGGAGGCAGTGTTGCGACAGATCTACGCACAAGACAGCAATGCATAGCTGAAATAACAGAGATGATCCATGTGAGTCCTTCAGAAAATGTGCTGTATTAAATAAATGATACTTTCTTGACAGTGTTGATTCTCTTATGAATAAATAGAACTTACATGGTAGTTGGTTATTGATCTATATTTTTTCTTTGGCTTATGATTGTATGATGGAATTCCTATGAAATATAAAATAGATAAATCTGAACTTATTAAGCTCATTAATTTGTAGTCAGAATTGGAAGAAGAAATGTCTTATACTTAAGTCTGCACAAAGCATGGAATTGTGTTTATGATCTCTGCCCGCAGGTTACAGTTGTTTTAAGGGAAAATTCCTTTTTTTAGGCTGAGCGCGAGATAATTTTATAAATGTGTTCTAGGTTTAGCCATGTGTGGAAAGTATTGAAAGATAACTGTGACCATAAGATAATGCATAAACAACAAGAAAAACAACTCAGCCTTTTTTTTCCCCACAAGGTCGAGTTGGCTATATGGATTACACAATACCATAGTGTTTTGTTGTGAACCATATATCAATTTACACCATTTATAATCTAATTATCTTTTAATAATTTCACCACAGTTAGGTCTTCCTCCTCTTTCATCCATCCAGTCTCCTCTTTCTGGTATCTGTAGGTCTCCTTTGCACATATCCAAATCACCTAAGCGGAGATTGTACCATCTTTTTAACAATATGTGCAACCCCAACTTTTTTATCATGCATTCATTCCAAATCTTATCTCTTCTAGTATGCCCACCCAGGCACACATCCAATGCAACATCCTCATCTCTATCACATAGCTACTGTGTAGTTTATTTTCTTGTTCAATTTTTACCGAACAATCTTAACTCCCATATAGCAATGAGTAGACAGTTGTGGAGTAAAATCTATCCTTAAGCTTTAGTGGGAATTTTTTATTTTTTTTAAAAGAAATAATCTCAAACAACTTTGATAGCACACCTCCATTTTGTCCATCCAGCATGAATTTTATTTTATTTACATCTCCATCCATTTTGGTTTAATCACTATATCCATTAATTACTGTTTTTTTAATATCTATAGCAAAAACTTTTCATTCAAGCCATACATGATCATGTTTCCTGGTCTTTCTATTTTCCCTTAATAAGACAATAAAATTACCTTTTGTGGACTTCTGTCTACTAAAATAGCTGCCTCCTGCCGCCTCTACTATTGAATGAGTTAGTGTTGCTTAAGTCTTTAGGGAGAGCACCCAGTGATATTAACTAGTTGTTTTGTTGCAATTTGACTCTGTCTTTTGCTTGTTTTATTTATTCGTAATGTTAAGTTATTTATTTGTTTTGGGAGTTGGGGGTGGATTTCTGCCAAACTAATGGTGTTATAATTTGCCACAGGTGGCTAGTCTTCTTCATGATGATGTTCTGGATGATGCAGACACCAGGCGTGGTATTGGTTCATTAAATTTTGTAATGGGCAATAAGGTATATTAAGTTGTGTTCATATTACCTACTTAGTATTTTCGATCTGTTCTCAAATGTTTAATGATATTTCCATAGTTGATACAACTTTTCTGAGATGGTTGCTTTTCTATATTCTTTTTAGGGGAAACTACCAAAATTTCTCCCCATTTTTGAAAGCACTAACAAAAATACCCTCCACCTTTGATAATGACAAAAATATCCTCAAAATGTTATAAAACGCGACAAAATAACCAAAAAGAATATTATTTTTTTATAAGTGGCAAACGACTTTTATATTTGGCAAACCGCTTATGGATTTGAACCAAAATTTTGTATGAATTTTCGGATAAATTATTTATAAAGTACATACAAAAAAGGTATCAAAATTCAATCTCTAGATTTTTTTTTCATTTTTTTAAAGTACTGTTGGCCATTAACAAAAAAAAAATCGCAAAAAAATCTACATAGCATAAAATCTCCAAATTTTAAGGATAAAAATGTTTCGTGTTTCTAATCATCCTTGCAAAAACTGCATCAAAATCTGATCTCTAATGCACATTTTGAGAATATATATTTAACCGTAGGTATTTTTGTTGCGTTTTAAAGTATTTTGAGGACATTTTTAACGTTAACTAAAGTAAGAGGTGTAATTGTCAGCGTTTTCAAAATTCGGGGCGATTTTGGTAGTTTACCCTTCTTTTTGTAACTTTTGATGCAGTTGGCAGTGTTGGCTGGGGATTTTTTGCTTTCTAGGGCTTGTGTTGCTTTGGCTTCTCTGCAAAACACAGAGGTAAGACCCAAGGCATGTGGCTGATATTTTGTATAGTAAAAATATAAAGATGAGAAAAATAGTTATGGACTTAACACCTTATATTTACCTAAGGACTGTACTTCTGCAGGTTGTATCTTTGTTGGCAAAAGTTGTAGAACATCTTGTAACAGGAGAGACCATGCAAATGAGTACGACAGCAGATCAGCGGTGTAGGTATGTGTTATATTTGTGACGACTATGCTTCTATGGTCTCTGTACACAGGACCTGTACGTGGGAAGTTTATATTCATTCTACATAATTTGTACCACTATATCTGAATTACTTATGGTTTGTGTTAAAACTTCCCAATGTAATTATTAGTTAGTTAGATAGATAGTAAAGTTTATTTGATTTTCTCTTGCACGAATACATAATTAGGGGCAAGTCTTGGACGCATTTGTTGGATTTCTAACAATCGTTTATATTTTCAGTATGGAGTATTATATGCAGAAGACATATTACAAGACAGCATCATTGATTTCAAATAGTTGCAAGGCAATAGCCATCCTAGCTGGCCAAACAGCAGAAGTTGCAATGCTTGCTTTTGACTATGGAAAAAATCTGGTTTGTATACTTGGGTTTTCATTTTTAAGTACATGTTACACTTTTAAATACCGAGTCTTTACAGAAAGAAAGATATTGCATTTAGCCTTTAACGTGTGCCCTTCATTTTATCTGGCATCGGAGCAACATTTCAGCTGATATCTTTTTATATACCAGTTCTTGTTTATTGTGAATGTTTGTGAATTTATTTTTTTTCTGGACAGCACATTCTGACCCCCCTTTCCTCTTTTGTAGGGATTGGCGTTTCAGTTGATAGATGATGTGCTTGATTTCACAGGCACATCGGCTTCCCTTGGAAAGGGTTCTTTGTCAGACATTCGCCATGTACTTTCAAATACTTCTGATTCTTCATTAGTCCTCAGTTTTTATCTCCAATGTAGTTTAAAATATTTTGATGAAAGCATATGAATCCACAATTTGATCATTTTGTCAAATGCATTATCCATGTCCATTCTTGTTTCTCATGACTTGATTTCTGCCTTTCTTCGATACTGAGTTCTTGACCCACTATTTATCCAATTTGGTAGGGAATTGTAACTGCTCCAATATTGTTTGCAATGGAGGAGTTCCCTCAGCTGCGTGCAGTTGTTGATAAGGGCTTTGACAACCCTGACAATGTTGATATTGTAAGTTAATGTGACTGATTTCATCAATATTTTCTCCCTTTGGAAAGTAATAACTAATAACTACCCTGTATTAAGACAAAGCTCAATTTTGATAGTATCTCCATTGGAATAACGTGTAAATATTAAATAATCCTCTGGGCTTAGAAGCATGAAAAATACTTGTGCCTATTTTGTCTTATGGTTAAAATTTTAATTAATTTAAGTAAGAATTGGGATGGAAATGGATGAAAAGTTTTGATAGCTTAATGAGTTAATGTCAAGGATCAACTCTCCCCAAGCTTAACGTATTGCATATGTCCAACTGCCTAGAAAGAACATTTATTTGATAGGTGTTAGTGTCAGCCACTCAAAGACCCCTGTATGCTAACACATGGCACATGCATCCATTATCAAATATCTGATATACCATAATCATTTATGATGAACAAGTGTTCATATTATACTTCTCAATACAACTTACAACTTTAGGCTGAATAGATTATTATTAAGTACCAGGAAGCCTCCAACTATCATATAACGTAACTTAGTAAGAGCAAGTATGCATGTGACATATACCAAGATTCTTGGCCTCCCAAAATGTTTCAGATGTATTGAGCTGTAGCAAGTTCTGCTATGGCATTGAGTATAATTTGTAGTCGTTAATTTGAAGTTCATTTCATTCTTTCTGTGATCATGATATCATGTTTTTGCATCATGCGGGTTGACGTGCGGGCTTGTCATTTTAGCAACAAATATATTAGGGTTATCTTGGAAAGTTCATAGTTATGTATTGTAATTTCCTTTTTTTATTTTCCCGCTAACATGTTTAATGTATATTTGTATATTTGCAAATATAGGCTCTTGAGTACCTTGGAAAGAGCAGAGGTATACAAAGGACAAAAGACCTGGCCATAATGCATGCTAATCTTGCAGCAGCAGCAATTGATTCCTTACCAGACAGTGATGATGAGGAAGTGAAAAAATCAAGGAGAGCCCTTGTACATCTTACTCAGAGAGTCATTACAAGAACCAAATAAAATGAGAACATTCAGGAATTTTAACAATTATTCTGTTCCAATTTTTCAAATTTCTATACTTGTTCCCCCAAAATTGAGGGGAAATAATTTGTTTTAGGACCAATTTTGTTATTCATAATGTTCCTTAGGTTTAATTCTTTTTTAAGGCTTGATAGTTTCCCTCTATTTTTAAATAGGCCTTTATAATTTTAAAAAATTTTGTAATCAGAAACTCCTATAGTGAATAAAATATTGTAATCAAAGTCCCTTCAACCAAATGATTGGTATGAATAATGTCACTTCAACTTCTAACATCTTTTGCTCTATCAAATGTCGGAAATTATATTGTGTTGGTGGGAATTATGTTTTCCCACAAAATTATGCATTTTAGTGTTTCACATGTATAGGGTACTGCAGGAATAGAAATTACTATTTCACCTTTTCAATTTTTTAATTTTCAAAAAATAAAAATTAGTCATGATGAAATTGCTCCTCACGATTTAGATTTATCCCTTATTCTGGAAAAAGTTCAGAAAAACCCCAATATTTTTGTATTTCACACAAAACTCCCGGTATAAAAAAAAATAGTGAATATCTAACTTGGTTCTTCACAATTTTTTTGAAGGACAACAAGGCCCATAAAAAAAATTTACTTTTCGACCTCTGATATTTTTTTTCGTGAGACAAATTAGTCTTTCTATTAAAAATCTATCTCTGGAGTTAATGGAATGTAAATACGTGACATGTTAAGATGGTGATGTGCCCATTAAGTGCCAGCTTGGATTGGCATATTAATGAATCACCCAATCCGACCCTTGACAATTTTTAAAAAATATAACTTTGTCTCTTTCAAATGTAGAGAACATAAGCAAACCCTAAGTGTCTCTTCCTCCTTGTATAGAACCCTAAGTGTCTCTTTCTCCTTGTGTAGAACCCTAACGATTACGGTGCTACCACCATGAGCCATGGAGATCATTTTTCACAAACTAGGAGTCACACTCTACGTGATTATATTGTTGGCGGAGACAGTAGGAGCTGCACCTTTTCTTCTGGGAGTGTTGGGCAGCCAAGAAAGAAGAAATTCATGTCTTCAAAATGTCACCTGGACACCTACGCAATTCTCTTCCAATCTTGCACAAAACTTAACCCAAATAGGTTCTCCTGAGATGCCCTAATTATAATGCAAGTATTGATTTATAATTTTTGCATGAATTTGATTTTTTTTTTGTATATTTTTTAAATCTAAAGAAGTTATATAATTTTATATTTTTACAATCAAAATTTTTAATTTTCAGGCATCCGTTCCACATTACAAGTATTTCAAGTGGCTAGATGTATTAGTTGAAAAAACTACTGATGAGAACATTATTTTTAAGAATGCTATTTTAATGGAAAGAAAATTGAAGGAAGTAGAACATAGAGTAAAGGAGTTAGAGATGGAATCAGATTTGAAAATTCAAAACGAAATTGAATCCCAAAGTAGTAAATATTATCTCAAATGTTTTAGGCTTATAATTTTGGGTTTAATTAGTATCATACTTGCATTAGCCTTTAGGACATGCCCTAAGTAGTTATCATAACTTTATTTTTGGCATTTTGTGGTAATTATGTTGCTGCGTAATGCTTTTCAGATGTAACTAAACTTATGTAAGGTTATATTTTATGTTAATGAATTTGAAATCATTTTAATCTAAAATCATAGTGTTGAAAGAAATTACATTATACTACAAATGTGTAATCACATCTTCTGATGGATAAATATATAAAAATCTAGGTTGAGGTATGGTCCACATCATTGCAGTAGAATTCGGATTGCTCCTTAACAGCTCACTCAAGTAGTCTTGTATTTTACTGTATTATTCTCCTTCTTTTCCAATTACTTGTTCCCTTGCACTCTTGCAGCCTTCAAGACTTTTGTGATCATCTCGTCATGCAGTTGCACGTTATACTCTTGAACCATATGCACCTTAGCCTCTCTGGTTATCAAGTCTGGCCGAATTTTCAAAACCTTAACCAACTTTCTTGCAACTCACTTGCAATCGGCCTGATTAGAACCAAATTCCCTCCCACACGTATGGTTATTTACAAAAATTTTGATCTGATAGCAACAATCTCTAAAATTATATGAGGTATAGATTAACCACAGACATCCTTCTTCAGCACACGTCGTCCTAATTCTTTCTGATTCGTTCTCTCATAGACAAAATAATTCTTCAAGCACTCCTTGAACTCGGCCATTGTGTCAAACTCCATACCCAACTCAAAGTACACTTTTTTATAGCCATAACCGATTTCGTGCTCTAGCCATTTGTGTTTATTACCTCCCTCATCATCTGATGAAGCAGGGAAGGCAAATACTTCACTCATAAACATACTAGGGCACGGATTCAGTACACGGAAGGAGTTTGCGCACCGAAATGCCAAAATGCTGTTTGGCGCACTAATAAGCTAAAATGTATCAAAATCAAAATATATATTTTTGTGGGGTCTTCTTCATAATTACACATAAAATAGGGGTAATTTCTTTTAATTTTTTTTAAACGAATATATTTCACTTCATTGTTAAAAGCCGTCTCCTCTTTCAGGTTCTCTTCCTCTCCTTCCTTTGTCGTCCCCTTCCATTATCTCCACCGCCAACAACGACAGAAAAAAAGAGCTAAAGCTCCACCATTCAACACTGTGAATCTCGGTGCTTCCTTGTGTAGAACCAGAAAAGCACCATGACCAATGATCCTATTAGCATTGAAACACCTTTATACACAGTACCAAAAGTACCATGACCAATGATCCTATTAGCATTGAAATACTTAGTAGCAACCTTCAACTCCTTATAACTAAACTGTTTAGGCATCTTAATAATCTCAGAACCAAGTGTATCCATTTCTTAACACGCTTGAATTTCTTAGAATAAACCCAAATTAAAGCACCAGCAAATAAAGCAAGAACAAAAGCACAGGCAGTAACAACACCGGCAACCGCACCCAAATTTTCTTTACACAAACCATTGTGACAAGAAGACGACTTACTCTCCTTTTGTGCCACTGAAGGCGCAATTGATGGCAGTGGCGACAACGACGATGAAGAACCAGCTGAATTAGCCCCCGGATTCATCAGAGTAACCGCCGGCGGTGGCGCCGCCGCCACCCCCGCCGACGACAACGGAAAGAAAGAGCTAAAGCTCCACCATTCGATTTCTTCCCGTTGTTCAAGTGAGCGTCGCCGAGGAGCTTGAGAGAATTGAGCCTTAAGGTTCCAAAGTCAAACTGAATTAATTTAAATATTTGATTTTTTAATTTTTTTTAATATAATACCACAAAATATTTTAAATTTAACAATAATAACTATCATAAAACTAATATTATAAAGTTACCTCACTGACACAAAAGTAAACTAAAATATTACTAGCCAATCATATGAAATTAGATTCAGACAAATTTCTACCATTAGATTAAAAAGCATATATAATCCAATGACTCCTTATCAACAAGCGCACCGGTCAGCCAAAACTAAATGATATGCACATTGGTAAGTCAAACACACACGGCACATGGAATCCGTGCCCAACATACTACTTCACTTCTTCAGAATCAACCTCTTCTATAATGGGCTCAACACCCTTAGTGTGACTTGACCCACTTTTATCTTACCTAGAATTGAGTTGAACCTTACAACCATTATGTCCAGGTGTTGTCTACCTATATTGTCTCTTGAACCAACTCCAACATCACCCCCTCCACTAGGACTAAAGTTGGGCCTTGTACGTTTCTTTCTCTTCCTAACATATTTTCTTGAATCAACCTTTTTCTTGTCCGTGTTCACATTTCTAGTAGCCTTCTAATCAACACTACCCTTCTCATTACCACAATCATCTTTTCCCTTTGCTAAATTGTTAACCTTCTTCTTTTTAGTAAACGTCCTTAGCTTTACTCTGCCTTCATCACTATCAATGTCACTACTCTCATTGTATGCATCTGAAGGAAGCTTGTATGCCTCATCTTCGAAACTCCCGTCATCATTATCAAATGAGGATAAGGAGGAAGAATCATTAACTTGACCGGAAACCTGACCTAAATCCTCGTTAACATAACAAAGCTCACTAATTGGGTTTTCAAAGTATAAATTAAAATCTAGACAGTCATTCGCTAATAAATTATTTCTCAAATCATTTATCTCAGAATCTTCCTTAATCACATGAAGTCCAAGTTTTAAATTACGAACTGTGGGTTCTAGTCAGTACATTGCAACATAATCAGTATATCCTAAACTCTTTAGTAGTTCTTCTAGATAAAAAAAAGTTCACTAAATCTAAATCCATTGGAAGAAATTTATGTACATTTTCATCCAAATACTGCAACACCTCATTACTATCTTTCCCAAGTCTCTCACCATGATTAAATACAGGCACTGTAAAGTTAGACATTTGTAGCAGTAAAAAAAAACAAATTCAACACCAATAACAATAGTTAATACATTTTAAAATAGTTTCATAATAACACTACTAAAGACTAAAAGCTTAATAACATAATAACAATAATACTTTAATATAATGGAAATGTTCTAAATTGATTAAAAAAAGAGAAAAAAATATCTTCACCTCCAAATATAATTAATATAAACAATATTAATATTGGTGTCTTTCTTGTGATACATTGTCTCTTTGTTCCGTTATTGTGATTCCAATGACCTAAGCCATATTCTAATTCAGCCCATCATGCAAAATCTAATTATAAACTAACTCTAAATCACAGGATTCAAAAAAATATTCAACGGAGAGAAGATTAAAAGCAAATTCAACATGATTATACATGTTACAACCCAGCCCAACTGGCCAACACGACTGGCACGCGTCTTTGTCGAATCCGGACAATCGCTCTGTGGGGCACCACGCACCTGGACCTTGACCCGAGCATCTCGTCACCTAGGAGCCAGCTCGCCTGGCGATAGCTAGCAAAAGGAAACTTCGCGGAAGGTGGGTCTTTTGTCCATGAAGGGCCCACCTCTGACACAGTATATATAGGGAGGGTCCTACCCCTCTCCAGAGGTACGTCATCACTACTTTTCCTCCTTACCACCTGCGCACCATATTGACTTGAGCGTCGGAGTGTCCTTACAGGTGGCACCCCCCTCAACTCACGAAGAACCCGGAAAGTCGGCCGCTTACGCTGTTCGTTCCCAGGATCCAGGCCGAGGCAGGGATCCATCTTCACACCCAATCAGTAATCCTAAATCGTCCGGTAACTGACCTACCGAACATTGGCGCCGTTTGTGGGACCTTGCCGATATGGACTTTGTTTTGGTTCGTGGTGGGGCTGACGGCGGAGCTGGGCCCCGCGGGAAGTAAATGGATCCCAGAGGCAGTAGGGTAGCCGCCGGAGCTCCCGCTCGCGAAGGCACCAGATCCCCCCCACGGCAACCCGAGGGACGACCCTTTGGAGGAACAGGCAGTGACAGCTAGGGGTGGCAAGCGGGGAAGCCCGCCCCGCCCCGCCAGAAGCCCGCCCTTTGGCGGGCTGGCCCGCCCCACCCTGCCTAGTGAGGCGGTCCCAAAATTCCAGCCCGCCCCACCTAACGGCGGGCTGACGGGCCGGCGGGTTAAGCCTGCCAAATATTCTCTTTTTTTTTAACTTTTAACTATTAAATAATATATATAAAGATATAAAAAAATCTCTTCTATTTTTTACTTTTAACTATTATAATTTCTAAAGGCATAAAAAATTATATTTTTTATATTCATAAACAATAAAATTTTTGTAATTTTAAATATCTAATAAACATAATTATAAACCAATTTTCCATCCAAAACATAAGTATAAATATTCTCTCCAAAATAAAATAAACACAATTTAAAACATAATTATAAATATTGTCTCCAAAGTAACATAAACATAATCCAAACCACTTAATTTTTATCTTCATACTCTTGTAAGTTAGGTTGGGAGAAGTTAGGTTTTGGCAAAAAAATTGTAAAAATACCCCCTCACTAAAAAAACACTAAGCCTAGCGGGGAAGCCCGCCCTGCCCCGCCAAAGCCCGACAAAGCCCGCGGTTTAAGCGGTGCGGGTTAGGCAGGCTTTTGCTATTTGGCGGTCCCAATTTTCCAGCCCGGCCCGCCTTTTTTGGCGGGTTACACGGGGCAGCCCAGCGGGTTTAGGCCCGTTTGCCACCCCTAGTGACAGCGCCAGGATAATACAAGAGCTGCGCCATAGGGTGCAGAACTTAGAACGAAAAGTAGGCAATCGGGAAAGTCTTCAGCTTACTCCAAGCCAAGAGCCTTCCCAATCCACTCAAAGAGGAGGAAGGAGTCTCCGAAGAAGTCACTCTAGGCGCACTCCGAGCCCCCGGACAGAATCAGAAAGCCAGAAAAGCAGAGAGGTGCCAAGGAGACGACGAGATCCTCTGGTCTACACCCGATCACCAAAAAGAGATACCAAAGAGGAAGACTGGAAAAGCGACAGAGAACGAAGAAGAAGGAGCCGACTACAACAAGAACACCACAGAGAAAGGGCAAGGAGAAGCCGGCCTAACAGAGAGCACAGCAGGGAGAGACCGAGAAGAACCCGGCAACCGGTGGTCATGGGGCGACCCCTTTCCACCACTCGATCCTTGGAGTACGACTGCCGAAGTACTTTGATAAGCTGACAGATATGAGGTACGACGATACTCAAGATCCCCAGGAACATCTAATGGCCTTCGAGGCCAGGATGAACCTGGAAGGGGTAGGCGACGAAGTAAGGTGCCGGGCTTTCCCGGTAACCTTAGCTGGGCTAGCGATTCGTTAGTTTAATGCCCTCCCCCAGGGCTCCATAACCACGTTTGTTGACATCAGTCGCGCCTTCTTGGCCCAGTTCACCACGCGTATCGCCAAAGCAAAACACCCGATTAATCTGCTAGGAGTGACTCAACAAACCGGCGAGCCGACTAGAAAGTACCTGGATAGATTCAATGATGAGTGCCTGGAGATTGACGGCCTAACCGATTCGGTGGCCAGCTTGTGCTTAACCAACGGGCTACTAAATGAGGATTTCATAAAACACCTTACCACCAAGCCCGTCTGGACAATGTAGGAAATTCAGAACGTAGCCAGGGAATATATCAATGATGAAAAAGTAAGTCAGGTCGTGGCAGCCAATAAACAGCAGCCCACACACTCTAATGCCCGCCCATCCGGCGGCGGGAAAAGGTCTAAGGAACACTCCAGAGAAAGAGGATCGGCCAAAACTTTTAAGTCCTTTCCCCATGTTGGAAGGTTCGCCAACTACACCCCCCTAGCGGCTCCAATCGTCGAGGTCTATCAGCAGATCGCCGACAAGGGTATCTTGTCGAAGCCCCGACAACTCAAGGACAGGACGGGAGGAAACAAGAACCTCTATTGTGATTATCACAAGGTTTATGGCCACAAGACCCAAGACTGTTTTGACCTGAAAGACGCCCTGGAGCAAGCCATTCGAGAAGGAAAGTTGGCCGAGTTCTCCCACCTTATAAGGGAACCGAGGAGGAGGGACCGGGACCGATGAACCGAGGACAAAAGCCGTGCCGTAAGGCAAAGACGGGAACTCGAGGAGGACAGTGAGCGTGGTCTCCCTGTGGTAAATGTGGTGATCGGAAGGGACGTCCCTCCCAGATCGAAATCGGCTAGCAAGAAGGACACTAAGGTCTTAACTATGTCCTCTGGCTCCACGCTGCCCTCTCGGAGGGTACCCTCGATATCATTCGGCCTTGAAGATCAATGGTTTGACGAGGTTGCAGAGAACCTGCCGATGGTGATCACGGCCAGGGTGGGTACCGGCCTAGTAAAGCGGATCTTGGTGGACACTGGGGCTAACTCCAATATCATGTTTTGCAATGTATTTGACGCTCTGGGCCTACGGGATACCGACTTGAGGGGCCACCAACACGCCATCGTAGGCCTAGGTGATAACTTCATCAAGCCAGACGGCGTAGTTTCCCTCCCAGTCTCCATTGGCGGAGGCAGGGGGAAGAGGTCGCTAATGGCGGAGTTTGTTGTCTTAAGGGACTCCATGGCCTACAACCTCATCTTAGGAAGAAAGACCATCAACGAGTTTGGGGTGGTGATTTGCACCAAGCTGTTGCTGATGAAGTTTGTTGCTGATGATGGATCAGTGGGGACCATCAGGGGAGACCTGGAGATGACGGTCGCATGCGACAACGCCAGCCTCTCCTTGAGAAAGAAGTCTAAAGAAGCATCCGGCGTCTTTCTTGCCGACCTAGACGCCAGACCAGGCCGGAGCCAGAGGGAAACCTCGAAAAGTTCAAGGTCGGCGACTCAGACGAGAAGTTTACCTTTGTAAACAGAAATCTACCCCATGACCTGAAAGAACCCCTAATGGAGATGATCAAAGCCAACTTGTTTGCCTGGACTCCGGCCGACATGCCGGGTATAGACCCCCAATTCATGTTGCACCAACTAGCCGTGAGACCGGAAGCAAAGCCAGTGGCCCAAAGGAGGAGAAAAATGTCCCAAGAAAGAGCAGAAGAGGTGGCCAAGCAGACGGCCAACCTACTAGAAGCGGGCTTCATTCGGGAACTCGACTACTCGACTTGGTTGTCGAACGTGGTCTTGGTTAAAAAGCCCAGTGGAAAATGGAGAATGTGCGTGGATTACTCTGACCTTAACAAAGCATGTCCCATGAACTCCTTCCCTCTACCCAACATCGATGCTCTTGTTGACGCGACGGCGGGTTACCGGTATCTGAGCTCCATGGATGCCTATTCTGGGTACAATCAGATACCAATGCACCGGCCAAATGAAGAGAAAACGGCGTTCATAACGCCAGGAGGGACATACTGCTACAAGGTGATGCCGTTCGGGCTGAAGAATGCAGAAGTCACATATCAAAGGCTAATGAACAAGGTCTTCAGGGACTTCATCGGTAGGACGGTGGAGGTATACGTAGATGATATCTTGGTCAAGACCATCGGAGCCAAGGACCTCATAGGTGACCTGGAAAATGTCTTCACCTCTCTTCGTCGACACGGAATGAGGCTCAACCCGCTGAAATGTGCCTTCGCCGTCGTAGCCGGAAAGTTCCTGGGATTCATGATAACCCAAAGGGGAGTAGAGGCCAACCCGGAAAAGTGTGAAGCAATTCTACAGATGAAGAGCCCGAGAAGCGTGAAAGATGTCCAAAGGTTGGCGGGCAGACTCACCGTGCTATCCCGTTTCCTCGGTGCGTCGGCGGCCAAAGCTCTGCCTTTCTTTAACTTGATGAAGAAGGGGATTACGTTTGAATGGACCCCGGCGTGTGAGGAGGCTTTCAAACACTTCAAGGAGATAATCTCGGCACCTCCCGTCCTCGCGAGGCCTAAGAACGGAGAAGCGCTGTACTTGTATTTGGCAGTAACTGATGAGGCCTTGGCGGCGATTTTGGTGCGAGAGGAAGGGAAGACCCAACAGCCAATATATTTTGTGAGTAAAGTACTACAAGGAAGCAATCCTACAGATGAAGAGCCCGGGAAGCGTGAAAGATGTCCAAAGGTTGGCGGTCAGACTCACCGTGCTATCCCGTTTCCTCGGTGCATCGGCGGCCAAAGCTCTGCCTTTCTTTAACTTGATGAAGAAGGGGATTGCGTTTGAATGGACCCCGGTGTGTGAGGAGGCTTTCAAACACTTCAAGGAGATAATCTCGGCACCTCCCATCCTCGCAAGGCCTAAGAACAGAGAAGCGCTGTACTTTTATTTGGCAGTAACCGATGAGGCCTTGGCGGCGGTCTTGTGCGGGAGGAAAGGAAGACCCAAAAGCCAATATATTTTGTGAGTAAAGCACTACAAGGAGTAGAGCTAAGGTATAGCAAGCTAGAGAAGGTGGCATATGCGCTCCTGACCTCGTCGCGAAGGTTGCGATAGTACTTTCAAGGACACCAAGTAATCCTCAGGACGGATCAGGCAATCCGACAAGTACTCCAGAAACCTGATCTGACGGGTAGAATGATGACTTGGGCTATTGAACTCTCCCAATATGACTTACAGTATGAACCCAGGCACGCGATCAAAGTGCAAGCCATGGCTTACTTCCTGGTAGAAGTGGCAGGGGACCCGGCCGGGACACTGAGCACACGGTGGAAGCTCCATGTGGACGGAGCATCTAACCAAACGTTTGGAGGAGCATGAATCATCTTAGAAAATCCAACTGGAGTTGTATACGAGCATTTAGTCAAATTCGAGTTCCTGGTGCCAAATAACCAGGCAGAATACGAGGCCCTGCTGGGCAGACTAGCTCTAGCAAAAGAGATCGGAGCTACCCGATTGGAGATATGTAGCGATTCGCAGGTCGTCACTTCTCAGATCAATGGGAGCTACCAAACTAGGGACTCACTGTTACAAAAAATATCTGGGGAAAGTCAAAGAGTTGAGCAAGTAATTTGAGGAGGTCACGATCCAGCACGTTCGAAGAGAAAGGAACACACGGGCAGACCTCTTATCGAAACTGGCGAGCACAAAACCAGGGACGGAAAACCGGTCTCTCATTCAGGGTTTGATAAAAGAACCAGCAGTGGCTTTGCATTTGACCCAGGCAGATCCTTCCTGGATGAACCTGATCATGGACTTCATGGAAAAGGCCAAACTCCTCAGCGACGAGAAGGCGGCCAAGACAATAAGGCGAAAAGCGGGTAAGTATGTGATCATACAGGGACAGTTGTTTAAGAAAGGGCTTAGCCAACCACTGCTGAAATGCCTGCGTCCCGACCAAACGGACTACGTTCTCAGGGAAGTCCATGAAGGATGCTGCAGTCACCACATTGGAGGAAAGGCCCTAGCCAGAAAGCTCGTCAGAGCCGGTTACTACTGGCCCTCTATGATGGCAGACTCTAAGGAATTCGTTCGAAGGTGCAAAAGATGCCAAGAGAACGCCAACTTCCACAGGGCGCTAGCAACTGAACTGAGTCTACTAACGGATTCCTGACCTTTCTCGCTGTGGGGAATCGATTTACTGGGCCATTTCCCGGTTGGACCTGGGCAGGTCAGATACCTGATAGTGGCCATTGATTATTATACAAAGTGGATAGAGGCCGAGCCGCTGGCTAGCATATCCTCGGCAAACTGTCGAAAGTTCATGTGGAGACAGGTAATAACCAGGTTCGGAATACTGGAAGTCGTCATCTCGGATAACGGGACCCAGTTCACCGATAAAAGATTTGGAGAATTCCTTGCCGGCCTAGGCATACAGCAAAAGTTCTCGTCAGTTGAACACCCCCAGACTAATGGACAAGTGGAAGCGACAAACAAGGTCATTCTACAGGGCCTCAAGAAGCGACTCGACCAGAAAAAAGGGACATGGACGGACGAGCTAGGGTCGGTCCTCTGGTCCTACCGCACGACCCAGCAATCATCCACCGGAGAGACCCCTTTCTGACTCACGTATGGGGTAGATGCAATAATACCTGTAGAGATCGGCGAACCGAGCCTGCGAAGATGGCCCACTTGTCGGAAACGGCATTGAAGCAGCGGATGGCTCTGTGCTACAATGCCAAGGTGCTCAAGAGAGAATTCGAGCGGGATGACCTGGTCATGCGACGCAACGATGTCGGGCTACCGACACCAGGGCAAGGAAAGCTGGCAACAAATTGGGAATGCCCATACAGAGTGAAAGAAGTGCTCGGCAACGGCACCTACAAAATGGAACGGCTTAACAGCAAAGAAATACCAAGGACATGGAATGCGATTAACCTAAGGAGGTTTTATCCCTAGCAGCCAAGGCATGCTAGGCGAGCAAACACCTTACCGGTTCAACCAGGCGAGTAAGATTTGTATTGCTGTATACAGGCTCATTTGACTTTGATTATTGTTTATGTTGTCTTTTTACCCCGCATTTATATTACTCGGCTTTATCATGCCTCGTTGATTTTATTTAAGACTCATCGTACTCTCTCTGCGCGCTTGAATAAGCAAAACAAAACCGCACCCCGGGACTGATCACCCCGGGAACCCAAAATATTAAAAGCCACAAAATCGGCTCCAATGACTACCAAGCGAAAACATTAGCTACCAGTAAAACGGTAAGAAACAATGGCGGTAGACGAGCAATTAGATACATATATGCCAAAAACGGCAACCGAGTTCACTACAACTACCTTGTTACACACACCAAAAAATGGCAGTAAAGCTAGCAAAAAAAGTATATAAAAATCTACATATCACAAACGCAAAGTACAAAGACAAGGCCAAATCACTTCTTCAGGATGTCGACAATCTTGCCATCCTTGATGGTCTTGAAAACGCTAACAGCAGAGATGTCAAAGTCGGGAGCCAGCAGCTTTACTTGGGCCTTGAGGGCCTCCTCAGTCATCAAGATGGCGTTCTTCCCCTGCTTCACGGTCTCCTTGAACTTCTTTTTCGATTCAACCGCCTCTTCTTTAGCCGCGGCTGCCGAGGCAAGGGCCTCATCACGCTCCTTCTCGACTTCTTTCACCTTGCCTTGAGCAGCGTTGAGCTGCCTCTCCAGAGTCATCTCCCGCTCGGTAAGCCGCACCACGGCGGCATCAAAAGTCTTGACCTTCTCTGCGGCAGTAGCCAACTGCTCCCGAAGTGATTCAACTTCAGCTTTGTATTTATTACTTGCTCTAACAGAGGACTGAAGCTTGTTCTCTAGGGAGTACGCTCCCGCCAGAGCAAACTCCGCCTTCCTCGCTATAGCATCTCCCCGGAGCAACGTGCGATACATCCACCTCGCTTGCCCAGGAAAATCCCCACCGTGGAAGAAGTCCTCCGTGTCCGGGAGCAGTTGCGAATCAATAAAGTTTCCGGCATCGAAGTTCTTCTCCATCACGGTAAGAACTCCTTCCGGGCTCGAAGACGATTTCCTTTTTCTCGGATTGTCCACTATCACGACGTCTGGATTCTCCACCTCGACTTTCGGCTGAGGTGTTGGGCCACCGCTAGCCCCGGTCACCTCGCTCTGAGAGGGATGGGATTGGGCCCCGGCCTCAGGGGGGTTCTGAGAAGGCTCCTCTTGGTTACCGGCAGCCTGGTTCTCAGAGGCCAGTTCCTTGTCATTATCACCAGCAAGGAAGGTGTTGAACAAAATTTCAAGGCCAACTTGCTCGCCAGCCATCGACACTGGTACAGAACACGGAAGCTCGTTAGTCGCTGGACTAAAAAAAACTACAATTACTCACGTATATAATTCCTAGCTACATCCTGGTCACCCATAAGAAGATGGGGATTAATGTTATTCTTTCCAAATACAGCCAACAAGACGTCGGCTACCCTTTTATTCTCTGTGGACAACCCCTTATACGTCACTTTGGTAAGGCGTTGGCTCACGCCCCGAAACTCCAATAGGTCGGGATGCGGCACATGCCCTCCAACATCAGCCAAAAAGGGTGATGGCCCTCCATTGGACGAACCTTGAAAAACTTATCTTTAAACCCATGATAGGAATCCTCAAACAAGCAAAAAATCCTCCGACCCAGGGCAGATCGGAAAGACATAAAGCCCTTCTTAGCCTTCCCCTCCTTAGAGGGATTCTTCAGAGTAAAAAGAAACAAAAAGACTTCAACAGAGACTGGCAGCTCCAGAAAGTCACAAACCATCTCAAAACAGCGGATCGAAGCCCAACTGTTCGGATGCAACTAAGACGGCGCTACATTACACCGGTTGAGTAGCGCCATTTGAAAAGGGGAAAAGGGGATGCGAACTCCCACTTGAGTGAACATTGCCTTATAAAACCAGATCCAATCGGCAATTCGGGAGGCATGAAGGTTTAGTTGATAGATCCGCTCATGTGCGGCAGGAACAAAGACCTCATAGTGGGACTCCCCGTCGGTCCCACCACATAAGTACTCGACTTGTCGGAACTCAGTGAGCTCCTCTAGATCCAGCTGATTGGGAGAATCCTTCACGTCTGAGGTCACCTAAGCGTACCGATCGTAAGGCGCTCTTGCAACAGGAGCCCGTGCAACAGGGCACTGGGCCATACCTACAGTGGGGCACCACTCGGTTAGTCTACGAGACCAGGAGATCGGCACAAATATCAGGAAGTTACAGTTTGCCTATCAGAAACTTACGGTCAAGCTAAGCCTAAACCTAGTCAAAATAAGGCCTGAAAAACCAACAGTTTGGAATGGTAACCCCCCTTAATGCATCAACCTAATACTGACAGTGTTCGATACGTAATCCAACCCAAAAGAGCAACACACGCACATAGAAATGGCGCAATTACAAAACGAAGCTAAACAAGTCGAAAAAGAAGAAATAGAACATACCTGGATAGTTGCGTTGACGCGAAGGAGTCGAAAGGATAAGGGAAGTTTGAAAGGGGGAAGGAAGATTGCAGCAGCGAATTTGGAATCAAGAAGAAGAGTGACAAAGGGATTCGATGGTTGCAGATGAAAACTGAATAATGAAGGAAACTGAAAGGAAAACTGACGCATGAAGAAGCGCGAAAGACAAGGGGTAAAACAGTCATTGCGCGCGGGGTTTTGAATTTCCCATTATGAGCATTTAATGCTCAGCGCAAGAAACGAGGGGAGAAGCAGCGCACCCCTGCAACGAAGAAGCCCACGCGCCCAGGAAATGCGCCCCTGTCATGATCAGCCAACCAACCGACACCGCATGTGAAGAGAAATAGAACGTGCCACCTACGGCGCTCGCGGCCCTAGCTGGCGCGTTGGGGGCACTGTTGCGGCCCAGCCCAACTGGCTGACACGACTGGCACGCACCTTTGTCAGATCCGGGCAACCGCTCTGCGAGGCACCACGCGCCCGGACCTTGACCCGAGCATCCCGCCACCTAGGAGCCAGCTCGCCTGGCGACAACTAGCGAAAGGAAACTTCGCGGAAGGTGGGTCTCTGTCCATGAGGGGCCCACCTCTGACACAGTATATATAGGGAGGGTCCTACCCCTCTCCAGAGGTACATCATCACTACTTTTTCTCCTTACCACCTGCGCACCATACTGACTTGAGCGTCGGAGTGTCCTTGCAGGTGGCACCCCCCTCAACTCACGAAGAACCCAGGAAGTCGGCCGCTCACGCTGTTCGTTCCCAGGATCCAGGCCGAGGTAGGGACCCATCTTCACACCCAATCAGTAATCCTAAATCGTCCGATAACCGACCTACCGAACAATACACATGCAATGGTAGAAAGAGTGAGTAACAAAGCTTACCTCAACCGTCAGTTCTGCTGTCACAGCGCCATTAATAGTTCTATCGGAACCAACTTCTTCCTCGGAGTAAAGCGCTGTCAACGAATTTTTGAAAGGAGAGAATTAGGGTTTTTTGTAATTCCAGAGAGCAAAAGAGGGATTTTGTGTTATCATGGTTTAACATTTCATTTTTTAGTAGAATTGTTAGGAGCCATTAATCTGCCCATCCAAGTTGGTATTTAATTGACATATCATCACCTTAACATGCCATATATTCATCCTCCGTTAGCTCTAGAGAGAAATTATTGACCGAGGGGGTAACTTATCTAACAGAGTTAAAAACCGGGACCAAAACCTTGTTGTCTTTTGATATAATTGTTAGGGCCATTTAAGATGTTCTACTAAAGAAAAAAAGCCATCGAATGACAATAGTAAAAGAAAATAATAAAGGAAAAACTACCAAAAGTACCCATGAAGTTTACGAACGCTGACAAAAGTACCCATAAACTAAGGAAATCAACGTTGTACCCATGAAAGATGGGTTCCATATGACAAAAGTATCAAAATCTTAATTTTTTGTTGATTTTTTAATAAAATTCCTAAACTACCCTACACTCAACCTCAACTCACTTTTTCAACCTTTCATAACTCAATTTGCACCAACTCTTGCCATGGAATCCAGAACTACTCCTACAACAAACCAGACCGAAATCAATGGTAGTGGTGGTGGTGGTAGAGGATCGGACCTCAACCGATTCACTCATAAGTTTATAATCTATACCCAAACTAAATTAATCAAACACCAAAAAATACTCAAAACATAAAATTTTCAAATCCATTCATCCAATTTCAATTCACTTTAACAAAAGTAGAAATAGAAAAAGCCATCAACCATAAAAAATCAAGAAATCCATTCATCCAATTTGAAAATTATTTCAGCAAAAATCAGAAGTAGAAGTAGCCATCAACTGAATCTTCTGTAAATCAATCTCAGCCTTTCATAAAAAATAGAAGCAGATTAAAAAAAATAGAACAGTATCATAACTAAATCAATTTCTGAAAAGAAGAAAAATAAAATAAAAATGTTTTAAAAAAAAGAAATACATTTTTCTTCGTCGGCCGACTGTAACATCGTCAATAGCAGAACCTCCATCCACAGTGCCGCCTCCCTTTCTTCTCTGACCGAACCCGCTTTCTGCATGCAAGAGTACTACGACCCCTCTCTCTTCTCAGGTGTGCGACGACGGTGTTCTCCTCGGCTGGGTCAGATGCGCCACGACGACGTTCTCTTCGGCTGCAACAGGCGCGCCACGGCAGCATTCTCCTCAGGTTGGGTCACAGGTATGCGATGAAGGTGTTGTAGTCACCTTAATAGTGAGAGGAAGAAGCAGTGAGAGGGGAAGAGATTGGCGGTAATGGAGTAGGTGGGTGGTGGACGGCAATGAGGAGGTAGGAGAGTTTCTGTGACTCTGTGAGGGTTTTTGAGGGATAAGTGAGGAGAGAGGAAGAAGAGAAGAGAGGAAGAAGAGAAGAGAGGAAGTGACGGTAGAATGAGATTAGGGTGAGGTAGTTTAGGAATTTTATTAAAAAAACAACAAAAAATTAGAATTTGGATACTTTTGTTATACGAAATCCATCTTTCATGAGTACAACGTTAATTTCCTTAATTTATGGATACTTTTGTCAACGTTCGTAAACTTCATAGGTACTTTTGGTAATTTTTCCAATAATAAAAATAAAACTTCATCAAAAGAGAATAATTTGAACATCATACTGCGCATTCTGTTAATATTTTAATGTTTGAATATAAGTTTCCGTAGAGAGAATAAATTGTAGTGGTTTTCACTTCCATATGATTTCCTGAAGTGGGTCTAAAACCAAATATTTGATTGCTTAAATTAAAGTAGTAATGAACCGTAAAGCTTCATGATAAATTAACACTGAAGGGTGAAGGTGGCTCATCATTCAAAGTAGCAAATAGGCACTACACAGAGTCTTTTTCAAAATAGAGCAACCTCATGAACTCATTTCTTAAATTCAGGCAACCACTTTAATAGAAAAACCAAGGAAAGTACAATATGTGCTGAAGAGACGTAAGATGAATAAAGTGGACAAACAAGCATGGTGGTACAATGAAAATCATCAAACAAACATGAGGTTCAACCAAGATAGAGAATAACTAATGTGCAAGTTAAGTAAGATCGTCCTCCTCAAGTTCTTTGGCCTTCAGCTTTTCCTTTACCCTCAAAAGAAGTGTTGTCTTCCAAGAATCCTGCACAAACAGGCAATATTGATTAGCGACATGGAGGGAAACAGATAATCAGAACAAAGGCATCAACGACCTGTGCGATTTAAGGATTTGTTGTCAAATTTCAATGCATAGTATAACAAAAACAAAAGAAGTTAATTATTTCCTGAGGTTTCCTTTTCGCATATATAAATGATGAAAATGAAACAGGTAACTGAGACCATCAGCTGAAATATCTGAACCTAAGCATCTCATAATCGGTAGACCAGAAACGATGAAATGGAGAAAGACTACGTTTGAAGCACATCCTGCAAACCCATCCCCTCTAACATTTTCCCCTATTTTGGGATAAAAAAGCTTTGGCTACAAAGTTTTTCGTCAAAATCCTACAAATTTTTGGGTCACCTTACTAATTATTTGACCATTCCCAATCACGGTCACTTGAGTCAAATTCATAATACCCAATATCAAATAGGTGGATTTGAATGGAATTCTCCAACCGAAAAATTTCTGGACGAAGATCCAATCAGGGATACATTAATCGAATTATTTATCCATTTAATTTCTGTAAATTATGGAACTCAGTTATAAAAAGTTATATTTCTTCTATTATAAAATGTGGACACAATCTACATTAGAAATTCATTGGGAAATACAAAACTATTGGTGTGCTTACCAGAGGGGTCATGCTATCAAATTCCTTGACAATGGTAGTAAAGTGTCCAACATCTTCTTCTTCAATTGCAGAAGCAATATCCTACAAAAAAAAAAGGTCAGCAAGTCTCATGGTAAATATAAGTGTAATGACAAAGCAGCCAAATTGTAATTAAACATTACGGTAGAGATAGAAGCTATGGAAAATCCACATATTATGGTCCAGTTTAATTTGTCATAAAAAAGTTTATAATGAAATTTCAAAACTGGTACTTTACCGTCAAAAATCTATATTCACGTGTTCCTGAAAATGTTGGATCCAGCTCCTGCAAACGAAGTATGTAGCCAAAAAGTTGAGCAACTAAAAGATGTCCAGTCTCAAAATGTAAATTATGGAAATTTCTCAGACCTGATATCTCTCTAGTGCATTGTTTATAGCAACGAGATCCCCTTTACAGAGTTCGCAAATGCCAGCATTAAGAAGATGTCCTTTAACTCCATACTTCAGCAAGTTATTGTTGAGAGACTGGCGAGCTATGGCTTCATAAATGTCAATTGATTTTTGATATCTGAGGAGTTGCCATAAAACAGAAACAGTTAATATTCTTCTAAACACAAAGGCAACGCTCCGATAAGTTCCCATTTAAAAAATAAGGTTTGAATTTTTTAACATTATTCTTGCAGTTCCTGCTGTAACTAGTGCATAACATACACATCGATTTATGATAGCCCAAATGTAGCTGTGGACTAACTTCCATTACCAGCATGCATAAGTGTCAACATAAAACAGATTGTGAAAAATAAAGATGCTAGACATCAGTTTAGTAGGTTTTCCTATATAAATCCTTGAAACTTCAGCAACCTACAGCGGATTAAGAAAATGCTAACCTCCGAAAAAGGCTAGAAACCAAATACCCCAGACTAAATTACCAAACAAATAAAGAAAAAAGTCATGTTGGTAATGGAAACAATATTATTCAAGCTATATAACAACAGTAAAAGAAAGAGAACTCAGAAGGTAAAAAATCTCACTGTTCTAGCTGGGCAGCATATTGAGCAACCTTTTGCTTGCACTGGTTTGCACTAGTTGTAACTTCTTCATTTTGGAAAAAATCAGCTGATTTTTCGTAGTAAACAACAGCCTGCTCAATATTCTGTTGAGACTCGTACAATTCAGCAATTTCCTGAGTGTACAATAGCAAAACCAAGTAAAGGCATGTACTTTCGAAGCTTTATCAACTTAAATGTGTCCAATTGCACAAACCTCAGAACATAAAAAGTCATTAAAAAGGGTGCCCATAAAAGGGATACCACATCTAACACAACCCCCCCCCCCCCCCCCAAAAAAAAAAAAAAACACTGAATTTACACTACAGTGTACCTTCAAATATCTAGCAGCCATGGAGAGTCTTCCAATATCACAGAATAGATTCACAGCATGGTCCAAGCAATTTACAGCCTCTGTGTACAATGAAAGGAAAAAAAGAGCTTCACATTAAGCATACTACTGCCTTCAATACTAATACGAGTGAAAACATTCTTTCACATGCTAGGCAGCCTAGGCTGCTCTATTATTTTTTTCTGAACTTAGCTACATAACAATGAATCCCAATCTAAAAATAGTTAACATGACAAATAATACATATAAACCCTAAAACAAAAAATGCAAATAGAAATCAAACATAACCAACTTACACATGAAAAACTTAATCACAATATCTGACTTAAGAAAACCTCGAAAGAGTACATAGTGCTTGTTACCCTACATGTGAAGCAATGTACGTGTTTTACACCAAAAGAAAACTTAAAAGTGGAATAACAGAACAATTTCTTATGTCATATAATAGCAGAATGGCTGAAACTTCTTTATATGACACCAATGCACCTGACACTTAAGAGAAGTAAGAGAATATACAAGGCACAATAAAGAAAGAAGACAAAGAAGATAAAAGGATTATGACTAAATTAATCAGTAAAAATCATCTGTTCTTCTCCAGTTCTCCGGAAACAGATTCTGATAACTAATGCCAATAACATTGATTATTTTAATTTTACCAGCAAAATCTTTTGCATACAACGTCAACACAGTACTATTCTTGCGTTCAGAACCCCAAAAGAAATTTTAGTTTATATAAATAATAATGACTAACTTGCATACCATTTATATTAGTCTTTTTATAGCAATGAGCGGCATCGACATAGGCTTGGGCAGCTTCATGTTTACTTTCCAACTACAAGCAGAAAACTACATTATCATACAGGCTTACTGACCAACAAAGGATTCAAAACTAGACAGCAAGATAAACCCTATTAGACGGTGCTCCAAACATTTCGATCCCATTACCTTCAAATGGCAACTTGCCAACCTGAGGTATGTTGCTCCCGCTTTGTCCCCTACAGATGCCACAACAATCGAATAAAGAACAACATATAGAACTGCTTGATACCAAAATATTAGGGTAAGAAACATTTGCGATTTTCTTCAAAAATACCCCTAAAGTTTAGTTTCATTCAATTTTGTCGGTAACATTTTCGATTTGTGTCAAAACTGCCCCAGGAAGTTTTCAATTTTGTCTCTAATGTTTTACATGGAGTTAACTAGAGATAATTTTGACACAAATCGAAAACATTGGGAACAATATTGCATGAAACTAAATGTTAGGGGTATTTTTGAAAAAAAATTAAATTGTTAGGGACAAGAAGTGTATTTACTCCAAAATATTAAGTCAATTACACCAACAAAATAAAGTGATTACTTAATGCTGATCAAAGTGAAGCTGAGCACAGCAGAATACAGGCAGCAAAAGAGAACATTGTTCATCAGTTGTAATATCATGATCATCAAATCTTTTTTTTTTTAAAGCACCTCGAATATCGTTAAGAATAAATCATTCACTTCTCTCGGCTGAAAATCTCTAAGCCTAAATCCAACCAATTTCTCAATAAATTGCGATTACATCAGGTTCACAAAATTCTCGGATTTTACTTCCTAAGCAACTAATCGATCAACAAAAATCAGGTCAAAACATTTTCCGGCAAAATCTGAGTAAACTTGTACTTCAACCATTGGTAGCATTTCAAATCTGCAATAGGCCATCTCGGATTCAACAACAAGCTAAAGTAGCCGAAGTAACTTCCGATCACCGATCGTATCATCGCAATAACAATACAACCAATAAAACTAACAAAAATAAAAAAAAAAAGAATAAAAGAGAGGGAAATCATTTCAGAAATTCTCGGTAAACAAAAACAGACAGAGGTGGCGAGAGTCACTAAATCTAAACAAGACTAAGAAAATAATAAATGAAAATTGAGAATAATTTAGAAGATGAGTAGAATAGATACATGATTTAGCGAGCTTGAAGGAATTGGCAGCTTTATCGAAGAGATCAGCAGCATCCTCATATTTGGAGCCAAACAAGCCCCAACCATTCAGCTTCTTCTCTGCTTTCTTCTCGTATTCTTCTGCCTTCGATAATTGATCCGCCATTTCCAACGATCAATTCTCACACAACACTCTCCGCTACTTTTTTTTTTCTTCTTCTTCCTAATAAAATAAGTTGCCGTGAAACAAAGATAAATCACAGAATAAGAGAGAGAGAAGAGTTGGACTCTGCAGAGGACCGAGTCCAAAACTAGAACAACAACGGCAAAAGAAGACTGAGAAGAAAAGGGAAAAAGGGGTTTCAGAAGATTTTTTTTTGGTCGAATTCTTTGCTCTTTCTTTTCGAGAAAGGAAAGTAATTTCATAGTTAAGTTTTTCTTAGTTGAGTAACTTTCCTTCTTTTTTTTTTTTTTTTTTGCCATACTTTATGTTTTTGTTTTTGGTATTAAAACGGGGCAGCAATACTTTATGTTAATTCTTTATTGTTATTACGTGGGCTCAATTATTTTGAGCTTACACTACCGTTCATAAGCCCAAATTCCTGACCTGGAGTAAAATGTATTATCTTTGTATTGTACCAAAAAAAAAAGTGTATTCTCATGGTCCATTTAGTTTTAAGTTTTATTTTTTATTTTTACATATTTTCACAAAATTTTAAAAATAAAAATAATTACAAATAAAAAATATTTAAATAAAAAATTAATTATTTATCACTTTAAATGCGAATACAGAAATATACTGCTTTCTGAATATTTAGTTATGTTTTTGCTCATATGTGATACAAAAATAGAATATTACGTTTTAGCAATCTTAACATGCTAAAACAAGGCCAAATAGATTGCCATTTTCGCTAAAGAATTCTGCGAAAACATGGCGAAAAAGAAGTTGATATTTACGCAATACATGCTTGTGAAATTTGGAAAAAAATTTAAATGTTTTTTGTGTAAGTAACATTTAAAAATTTATCTATAAATACCAGAACATTCATACAAATTTCGCTACATCTCACTCTCACAATTCTCACCTCTCTTTCTCTTTTAAATTTTTTACAAATGACTACTGAATGTATAATAGTCGATGTTTATCCGAATCCAATAATTAGACGTAATAATGATGGTGCATTCTTTGAATGCAGTGATCCAATTACAATGCAAACTTGACGGTTGCAGTCGTTTCTTAGCTCAAAAGTTTGATTTTGATGAATATGAATTTATTGAGGACACACATAAGAAAAATCGATATCAATTTCTATTTGTGAAGGATACAACTTATATGGATTTATTATTTAATGTTTTTTTTTTTTTTTTGAGAAAGACAATGTTGTGTTAGTAAGGGGTTGCTGCTCTAATTTTTTCTTTCACATAATCTCTTTGATCACACTTTCTCTTTCTCTTTTTCGTTATTTCTCCTATAGCCTTGAGCAAGAAAAAGTTGATCTTGATCCTGTGTCAAAGACAATAATGAGCTTGACATTCTATATGCTATGGTATTCTTCTATCTCCAAAGAATTTCAGTGGAGGAATTCAGACCAGGCTGACTTGCAAGAGTACTCACATATTAAAATGCATTTTCTCACTATGATATTCTTCTTTATTTTAATTTTTTTTATGTTCACTGCTGTTCTAATAGCTGCTGCTATTTTTTGCGTTTAATTTGTTATTGATTCAGTAAATTATTACTGTTCTGTTTTTGGCTTTGATTCACTTCTATGCTATTATATAGTGTTTATTGTTTAGTGTTTTCATTCTGATTTTTGTTATAATTTCTAATTTGTTCTTGATTCTTGGTTGGGATACTTTCTGCAATTTTTCAAACATAAATTATGGCTAGGTGAATATCAGAGCAGCAGCTGGATCTCATGATACTGAAGCTCCAACAAGAATCTTCGCCACTTCGGCTCTGCGACGAAGAATCTGCTACGTCGCCGGCCACCTCCTTCATTGCAAGTTAGCCGTTTCTACCATTTCAAATTGATGAAATTGCTGTGAAATCGGGGTTTAGGGTTTGGATTCTATTACTGTGAAATTGATTTAGTGTTTTGATTCTGTTACTTTGAAATTAAGTTTAGAGTTTGGAATTGATTACTGTGAAATTGAGCATCGTTTTTCTGCTCTTTTTAACTTAATTTAAATTCTACTCTTTTTTTCCTTAAACTTCTTCTATGCTTACTATTTTGTTATGATTTTATTTCAAAGTAAGCAAAACTTATGTCATAGCGTATGGTTTGAAAAGAGCAATAGGTGAGGTAAACCTTTTCCGAAATAAATAAATTATTATTTTTCCATATTGATGTTTCAAATGAGTTTGTGTTTTCTTGTTTAATTTCGTAAGAATATTGTTCTTGATGGGTTAGGAACTCTTATCTTTTTTTGTCATTATTTCTTTTGTTTGTATTATTATCAGGTGATTTGTAAAGTTCTAATGTAGAATTCTTCAACTTCAATGTTGTTGTTGTCAGTTTTTGCGATGCTCACTTATAGCCAAAGTAATATTACATCTTTAAGAATTATAAATTAGTAATTGCAATATTATGCAAACTCAATTTGTCCATTATCTGTTAACATTCTTGTTTGTATTTATTCCTCTAGATGTTTTTTTAGACTATCCAAAGTAACTCCTAACTTAAACACCTGTCTTATGGGTTGTATTTTAGAATTTAGCTTAGCTTGTTTTCATGTGCAGCTTGTTGGTAACTCATAGCCTCATATCTTGAAGAATTAACAGTTTCATACTGATATGATATTTATTTATATACTAAATTATATTAAATTCATTATTCTAAAATTTTTTTAAGGCTTAACAATTTGCTTACTTTTTCTATGGAATTAAATGATAGTTTATTAGTAACAAATCTTCCATCTTGCTTGTTCAACACAATTGAACTGAAGCATAAGAATAATTGTCAATGGTAGCCTTTTTAGACATACTTTACAATCTCAAATGATGGTTTACTTATCTTTTCATTGGTAGCTTGTTTCTTCTTGTATTATATTTAAATGAGATTATTAATTTGCTTGACCAAATTAATATTAGCTATATGACCTAGCTATTAATAAGGAAATGCATAAGAAAAATCACTAGCAGTTATCTTTCTTTCCCTCATTCCCTCTCTCTGTTAGTAAGCATTATTAGCATTAGACTTAGTATTATATTTAATTTACTAATTTTTTTGTTCACAGAAAAATTATTATGAAGGTCAGGGAGAACTTAATTACACATTGTGAAGATCAAACACTAGAGAGTAAAAATCATTAATTTGTGGAGATGATGGGGAGTCTATTTGCTATTGTAATATATCAAATCTCTTTTGTTTATGATTAGATATTGTTATGACTTAGACTCTTATCATGTGATTTTAATGCATCTTAGTTTATTTGACTTCTAAAATCTTCTTTTTTTTTTATAGGTCACAAACATGTATGGATCTTGGGTAGTAGCAAAACAGAGATTGGGAGACCATAACTGAGAGACAGAAACTAAAATAAGTCTCAGTATTGTATTTGGCGTATAAGTGTACAGAACTTAATTATGTCTCAGTATTGATGCCAGGGCATTTTGGCCAGTTTCACTGACCTTTTCTTTACTATTTTTAGGATAGTTTCATGCATTTTCTTAGGAAATAAGCTAGTTTTGGGTAGATATTCACTTACACCTTGATTCAAGCATACATTGTGCATTTTACATGATTTCATGAGGATTTTGCATGAGTTTAGTGACAAATTGTATGCTGCATTTCCCATGACTTGGACTAGAACTTTGATGCACTCTATTGCCTGATTTCAGGACCAAAGGAAGCAAGGAATGGGAGGTAACTTGCAAAGTTAATGAGAAAAGTGACTGCCAATAACGCTCTCGAAGCCATCATTACCCACGTTAAGAGTCACGTTAACTAAGTTAACGTAAACTCTAATGTGAAGAAGGAAATTTGAGCCAACGTTAGTGACACTTAACATTATCACTAACGTTGGCCAATGCTCATAAGTGGCCACGTTAGAGTCCACGTTAACTTAGTTAACGTGGCCTCTAACGTTAAAAGGGAGAAAGGAAGCAAACATTAGTGACATTCAACATTGTCACTAACGTTGGCCTAAGTGCACAATGCCACGTTAACTTGGTTAACGTGGGAGCTAACGTGAAGAGGCAAGGGTGGTCGACAACGTTAGTGACACCCAACATTGTCACTAACGTTGGAAGCAACCACACAACCCCAAGGAGCCATGTTAACTTAGTTAACGTGGAGGCTAACGTGAAAGAAGAAGGTGATGGCCAACGTTAGTGACACTCAACATTGTCACTAACGTTGGAAGGAGCCACACAAGCCACTATGAGCCACGTTAACTTAGTTAACGTGGAAGCTAACGTGGATGAGTAAAAGATGAGCCAACATTAGTGACACTCAACATTGTCACTAACGTTGGGGATGGCTAAGCAATGCCACGTTAAAGAGCCACGTTAACTAAGTTAACGTGGGCTCTAACGTGAGACATGGGGGCACATTGGAACGTTAGTGACAATGTTGAGTGTCACTAACATTCTCGAAGGATGGCAAGCCCACGTTAAAGAGCCACGTTAACTAAGTTAACGTGGGCTCTAACGTAGGAGCAATGGGGGCTTTTCAACGTTATTAGGAAAGTTAAGCCCCAATAACGTGTGCGAAGGACCTAGAGGCAACGTTAGTGGCAATGTTTGTGCCACTAACGTTGAAGTTAACGTGGCTTTTACTTAGGAACGTTAGTGAGAAAGTTGATTGTCACTAACGTTCTCGAACTCATGTTTTCACTAAACGTTAACACCCCTAACGCCCTGAGCTAAAGTCTCTGCCCACTTCACACTTTCTCTCTACAAGTAAAGCCAAGCCCAAATAAAGAAAAGAACTGCTTCAAACTCAAGATCCAAAGGCCCAAGACTTGAAGAGCCAACTAGAAGATGAGAAGAGTAGTATATATAGGAGTAGCTTTGAATTATTTTGGGAGTTCCGGGAGTTGGAAAATAGCATAGAACTACTCCCTGTATTTACTTTCTCTGCACTTCTAGTTTTCATTATGTATTCTCCATCTTTGTTTTCACTTTCCAGAGCTATGAACAACTAAACTCCTTTCATTGGGTTAGGGAGCTCTGTTGTAATTTGATGGATCAATACTAGTTTTCATTATTCTTCTTCTATCTTTTCTCTTGATTTTACTTGAAATCTTTCGATCTTCATCCAATTGGGTAGTTATCTTGGAAAAGAAACTATTCATACTTGGATCTCTTTTGAACCTTGGAAGAGGAATGAAGAGATCAAGCTAGAAATGCTTTCTCATGCTGGACCAAATTGGGTTTGGATGGATACGTGACTATAATCCTCTCAATGCTTGATTTGGGAAATGTATGTGGTATAATCAGTGACCATACTTCATCTCTTCTCATGAGCAATTGACCAAGAAATTGGCTATTGATCAAGATTTGAGAGATTGAATTACAAGAAATTGTAATTCAATCACTTAAGATTGCCAAGGAGATCAATGAGTGCATTGATTGAGGAAGAGATGTAAATGAGATTGATCCGGAGAATGCAACATCTCCTAAGCCCAATGAACTTCCCATTTCTGATCTTACCCATTCTCTTTAATTTCTGTCATTTACATTTATGAGCAATTCCCCCATTCCCATTTAAGATTCTGCAATTTACTTTCTGCCATTTACTTTCCCGCCATTTAATTTTCTGCAATTCTCAACTCAATTTCTGATTCGCTCAACTAGAACATTCCTCTAATTAAAGTTGCTTGATCAATCAATCCTTGTGGGATTCGACCTCACTCTATTGTGAGTTCTTACTTGACGACAAATTCGGTACACTTGCCGAAGGAAATTTGTTATGAGACAAGTTTTCCGTGCATCAAGTATCTTGTTTGGTTTGAATTAAAACTAGAGACCAAAATGTTTAAATTTACAAAATTACCCTTAACCTTACAATGCAACCCTAACCCCAAACCCAAATTTATTTTTTCAGAAATGCTACCTTGGTGCCCTAACCCACTCCAGACCCCTTCTCGTCTCCTCTCCCCAAATCCTCCAATCTTTCCCATTGCCGGTAGAAACGGCGAGGACTACAGAGAGACAACGGTGCGTCTGTCTCCACTTTCCAGCGATTCACAATCGCGTCTTCAAGCGTCTGACGGTCCTGTAGTTGCTGCAGTTTGCGTGCTTCTGGGTCTGCGCCGCCACCATCGCCACCGTCTCAGAGCTGTGTCTCTTGTTTCGGGTCTTTGTCTCTCAATGGACTTGGTAAGTTCGTGAAGTTCAATGTTGATATTTGGTTTGGCATTTGTTTAAAACTTTATCTGATTTAGTATAGCCATCAAATTCATCTTATTTCAATTGATTTTCTTCACATGATTATATGATTTCCAATGTGCTTGTGATTAAAGGCTCACTGTTGTATTGCTTTTTGTTATGGCAAACTGAATCAAGATGCTTCTTCCTTACAATGATAAAGGATTCAAGCATAATGAGTTTTATTAAATCGGATTATTGTGATTGTTGATGCATTACGATGCAACTTCAGTTTTAGAAGAGATTGCAATTTTGAGCCAGAAAGATTGATGTTTGATTAGTATTAGAAGCTTGGTTTTGCTCTTTGTTAAATCTTTGAATGAGAATTCACATTATGTGTTCATGGTGGTGAAGTTTAGATGTTTGGCATTATATTTTAAGAATGCAGTTTTACTGCATTTGGACACGATTTGATTCCTAATCTAGATCAACAGATGCTTGAGCTGTCACATCATTTTGTTAGTTTACTTCATTGAATATTTTTTCCCTTTATCCCTTGTGTCAAAGGCTAAATGTTGACAAGTTAACGGTAGGAATTAATGTGAATAAGCACGGAGAAGATTGAATCTTGATTCTAAATATGCATTATACTACACATTTTTCTTAAATTCAATTCCTGATCCAGCCACCTAACCAAATGAAGAAGGTATAGAGATAGAGTTATGTTTGTAGTTAATGACTTATTAAAAAAAGTTATAGATAGAGTTGTATTTAAGCTGCTTCTTTATTTAAAAAAATTATGGGTTAGAATCAAAAGTAGAAACAGGATTCAATAAATTTGTCAAGAAGAGATAAAATAGCTAAAGTCAGTACAAATATAAAGGAAAGGAAACAAACACATGCACGATGAAAATCTTAATCTTCTATAGTAGATTTTTAGGCCTTGTGGTAATTTACACACATCTCCTTTCCCCTTTTATTTTTATTTTTTAACTTAAATAAACAAAGGTAAAATATTCTTGTATATTTTTATTTGATCATTCACAGTGACTTCATAGAGCAATAGGTACAAATTTATAATCCAGCAAGATCCAAGGTTAAAGGAGAAGTTGGTGACTCAAACTTTTCAAATCAATGTGCCAATTGTTAAAAGGCAAGTTAAAAAGCACTGCCCTTTATTAACTTTGGTGACATTGAATTCAGTTCTTCTTAAGTTTTGGTCTTCATATCACATATTATAAGGAGATCAGTGACTTGAACTACTTATATGATTTTCTAATGCAGGAAGCTGTGAATGTATCACTTGGGAACCTATTAACTTATCCATTTGTGAGAGAAGTAGTTGTTATCTGATTTGAAATCTGATTTGGCCTTTAGGTTCAGCAACCTAAGTAATCATGACATGTACAAGTAGAAGATCTACAAGTGGTTCTTATGGCAGCGGCAATGTAACGGGCGAATGTTTTGTGAGTGTGGTTTAAGAGCTCCGTTACAAGTCTCAAACAGCATTGCCAACCCGGGTAGAAAATATTATGCCTGTCCTGTAAGACGATGTGGATGGTTTAGATGGGCAGGTCCAAGTATCCAACATTCTGAAGTTACAGATGATCGCTCTTGTCATTTCAATTGCAATTTAAAGTTGATCGAACGAGTTGAAAACTCCATAATGATGTTGTATTTATGAAATTGTTAGCGTTCTTTCAACTTTTTGTTTCTGTAGTCTGTATTGTCCTGATCATAGTATTGTTGTTTAAGTTGTAGTATAACATTTGAATTAAAATAGGCAAATGACAAATTGTATAAATTAGTTTGCTTTAATGAAATATCAAAAACTACCCAACGGCCGTCTGAAGTGAATTTGGTATTACTAATACCCTGGCTATGACCCTTGTATGTATGAATGCATCCCTTCATTGTTAAAGATCCCTTTGTATGTATGTATGTATGTATGTATGTATGTATGTATGTATGCATCCCTTCATATCCATCAGATATTGTTAAGATCATGGCTTTGCTGCCACAAACAATAACATAAGTTGTAACACAGTGCACATGACCCTTCTTAAGCTAACTAATGATCCACTAGTATCCATAATCCAAGGTTGACATTTTGATTATCCCCTCCTGTTGCGAAAAGGTGGCATGCCTTCTTTTCTAAAGAAAGCACATTATCATCACCATCAAATATCTACACTCATTCACTCCCCCTTCCCCACTAAAAAAATCCTCAAGACAATATACAAAGCTCAAATCTTTACACCCACTTTGCATTCCCTAACAAGCATTTTCTCAGGCCAAAAAATAAAATGATATCCCTCTTTATATCATATTGAAATAGAACAAACAATTTTCCAGCAAAAAAAAATCAAAAATTAAAATAACAGTCAACTTATATTGAAATGTTTTGTGCTCAATAACACAATTAAAACTAAAATATTGTACTAAGCATCAACGCACCTACTTAATACATACCAAAAGAAAAATACTACCACAATATCCAGCCAAATGTATACCAAATATAAGTTGTACCTTAAACCATCTAAAGTATACCCATCTAATGCATACTAAAACCCTATAGTTCTAACATAATACCCTAAGCCACATAACAAGTTTTGATCACATGACAACTTTAGATAATAGAACGCACAAGGGCAATCTTCTGTGAATCTGACAAGCCCCAAAAGTGAGAACACAGATTCAAACTCTCAGCAAACTTCAACACTACCTTCACCACCTTGTCATCACCGAACCCAAGTTTTGTAAGTTTCTCACCGACCTTAAACTTCTCATTCACACCAACGATGGCATCAACAAGTAGTTGGGCATTCTTCCTTTGGTCAGTAGAAGATTGCTGGATATGGTCAGCCATCCTCTCTAAAACATCAGCTTGCTTTCTCTTCTTCCCATCATGCCTTGTGCTTCCTCCACTTGCACCAACTTTAGAATGCGAGGCTTGTCCTTGCACTGTTTGCCCTCCGTCAATGTCTGGATTTGGAGACATCTCAGAGTCATCAAATCCAATTGCTTGGTCTTCAGTCTCTTTATTAACCTGTTCCTCTGCATCAAAGCCACTAACTACACCTGCTCTCGTGGCACTATCCTTACCGACTATATCCTCTAACCGGTAAAACAGAGGAAAGGGCTTGCCAGGACTATAAAACTTGGTTGGATGTGCCTGCGAAAATAAAAATAGGATTATAGTTAGTATATAAAAAAAGATAAAGTCATTCAAGTAGGAATAATATTACACAAACCTTCAACCATGTATCAAGGATATATTTCCTGTCAACCTCGACACATTATTTTTCATGATTCCAACCAAATCCACTGCATGCAAGCATGTCTGCGGCGTACTGATACTTCTCCTTCAACCACTAATGCTTATTCTTGCAATGTTTCGCGGTTAGCATACACCCAGGGAAGGCCTCCAGCATCTTCAGAGCTAGTTTCTCAAAAGTTCTGGGTTTGAATTGACCACAATCAGCCCTCTGACCATCTACAACAAACTCCTCCATGAAGCCAATAAAAGCATTAGTCTCTTCATCACTCCATATGCGTTTGTTCTCCATTATCACCTAGCAAAATTAACATAAATAACCATAAGCAAATACAACAAGTGTAAACCCTAAACCACGAACAAATACAATTGTAAAAAACAACCGTAAACAGTTTTAATAGCCACAAACATTTTAAATAACCACAAACAAATAGTTGCTATTATAAATAAAAAGTTGCTATTACAATGTTTCCTTTCACAACAAGTCTTACAAACTAAAATGCAGCTATTACAATATAAATTAATCGATGACAACGTTCATTACTCTGCTACAACACAAATTAAGCTATTACTACTCCGTACGACTAGTTCGTCACTTTTTATGCATCTCATTTGCTATGTTGTCACGCCAATATGTCCACTCATTCGTGTTTTCAACCACATCAATCGTTTCATCCTATGCTTCATCTCCATCAGGCAAAAATTCCTCCAATATACTACCTTGCTCCTCTGGATCCATATCCATATTCTTTCGAATATAGTTTTGCAGCAAACAAGCAATAATTATTTGACTTTGTGTCTTTAGAGGGTAAAAGTTAGGGCTTCTTAAGATTGACCATCTCTTCTTGAGCAAACCAAAGCATCTCTTAATAATATTTCTGGCAAAAGAATGAACCCTATTAAAATATTCTTAGTAACTGCGAGGTGCACGTACTCCTTGGACCCACTCCCTAACATGATATCGAGTGTCTTTATACGGTGCTAGAAACCCAGGATCATTTGTGTAACCGGCATCAACTAAATAGTAATTACCTATAGACAAGTAATACAAACAACGTAAGCTTAACTATCGTGAACTCAAGCTATATTTATAGGCTTAAATACAAAGATGACATAATTACCGTGGGATATCTTAAGATTATTACGACGAGTGATTGCATCTCGAAGTATCGGTGAATCAGATGTCGATCCCTCCCATCCACTGAGTACATAAACAAATCCCATCTCCCAGTTACACACTCCTAAGACATTGGTACAGATTTTACCCTTTCTTTCTCGATATCTTGACTTTTTGGACTCGGAGATTGTCACCTCTATATAAGTGTCATCTAATGCTCCCAAGCAACTCTATAATCCATAGAAAGTTATGATACTCATATATAGAATCCTTTAGGCTGAAAAATAAATCATACACATAATCGAGTAAGCTATACCTTAAACCTTCTCCATGTGGGGTCAACATAATCCTCTTCAACTGATGTGTCCTTGGCAAACAAAATGCTTTGAATACGTATAATAACATTTAAAACCTTATTAAAATACTTACTAACTATTTTTTCGGATCTACAAAATCTAACCTGCAGACTACGATTTTTTTGTGATGCGCTGTGATAATTAAGAAAGTTGCAACTTGCTCCGGCAAGCTTACATGACCATCCTCTTTAAGTCCTCCTTGAACTTGGAGCAACTTACACAAATTAGCAAAGGCATTTGTGTTCATTCTCAACTCCCAAATACAATTTCTATCACCCTCGCCAACAATACGCTCTAAAGCCTCACATCTAATTCTAATATTCATTTTTCCGCCTAACGACAGTTGCCCACTACTTCTATCCTTAAAGTAAAAAAAATAATATAAGAACAAAAAACAATATCAAATATTCATGCTTAGTTCTCATCTCATCATAAAAAGACATGCATCGCTTAATAATTTTTTACCGTTCTATTTTTTCCTAGCAAAGTCATTACATTAGAAAACGGATAAATATTCAACTTAATCTAACACTTCTCATGCAAAATCTTCTTTTTCTTCTTAGAACCAAAAAGAATAATAAGAAACTTGAAATGCACAAAAAGATAAAGATAACGAATGATATAACTGTGTATATTCTTCATGCAACATAATTAGGAAGAATGATTTAATAACATAAACACATAATCTAAACTAATATAATGACTTAGTTAAC
This sequence comes from Arachis hypogaea, assembly GCF_003086295.3. NCBI lineage: Eukaryota > Viridiplantae > Streptophyta > Magnoliopsida > Fabales > Fabaceae > Arachis > Arachis hypogaea. The sequence continues at coordinate 25,438,375 of NC_092055.1, read as the reverse complement.
TAGGACAAATTTGACAAAAGTTTGTTTCTCATTCTCACAGACACACATATATAGCTAGGCATTATAACCATAGTATATCAATATTATTTAATCCTGTGTGAGAGACAAAGAGAGAGTGATAGACCAATATGGTTTATAACAAGATCAAGAAGATAAAAATTTATGCCGTTAAATCTTAATAAAGATTAGAACAAACCATCATATAAATTTTCAAAGGGGTCATGCATGTATCTAGCTATGTAACTTCTTATATAATGACTTTCAATCATGATCATCCATGTCTATATAGAATTATGCAGACCATAAATCTCTTACTCATGTTAATTATAAACTACGATTAATTCCCATGTAACAAATGGCATTAATAATTCTAAAAAATAGATCGCAAATCCTTGAATATAGGACAAAGTCACAAAGACAAAGGATTTCTTCAACTTTAGTGCTACTACTTCACACCATTAAGAAAATAACGACAAACCAAGCAAAATAGTAACTTTTCTCTTTTCAAACTTTAATTTCTCCAAATCAAAGTAACCAAACAAAACCAAAGCTTAAGAGGTTCTGAGTACAAATACACCTTTCAAAAACACAAAAATTTTATTTAAGCATTACACAACAGTAATTGAATATCAAGATAAGAGAAAAGTCCTATTGCTAGGTCACGACCAAATCCACAGATTAGGGCACGACAAAAAAAATATGAACGGAATCAGTAAATTAAACAACATTTGGCTACAACTAATCTAGGTCACAGCAGCTAGGACGACAAGTTGGTGGTTGACGTTGACAGCAACAGGGGAGAGGCGGTAGCTTGGTTCTTCGAGTGTTGTCCTGTGAGAGAGAAAACGAGGAGATGAGAACATGGGGGCTACGAAGATGAACTTGAAAATAGCGACTCACTTACCTAGCAGTGGCTACGCCAGCAGCGAGGAGGTGGCTGTTCTTCAACTAGTAATGCAGAGGCTGCAGTGATGTCCTTGAAGAAGAATGAGAAGATAAAGGAGTCACGAGGGTTAACAATGAAGCCCTGATTTACATTAGGGTCATGTTGGAATTATTGAATTAGAATGGGGTAATTTAGGTACAATTTGTAATTAAAATTTTTGTCCCCGTCTTTAAAATTTTCAGTCTCCAGTGTCCCTACTTTTTGGAGGTAATGAAATACTGAAATTTTGAAGACGGAGACAGAAATTTAAGTACCAGCCTCTGGCTCAACAAACATAATACTGAGTCTCTATCCTCTAGTCTCTGCAAACAAACGTTACCTTATAGAATACGTTATAAATCAAATGTTCAATTAGTTTTCTTTAGTGATTTGATTCAAATAGTTGGAATATTAATCTATTGACACTAAAAAATAGTTAGAATATTAATTTCAATGCAATATGAGAAAACTATTATAAATAAAGAAATATATAACTACAAAATACCGTTGTCAAAAGTTACAAAAGACAATGGTTTTTAAAACCGTTGTCAAAGGCAACTACAAAATGACAATGGTATTAAAACCATTTCAAAGAAAAAACAACACCAAAGGCAACATTTTTAAATCGTTGTCTTTGTGAATAACAAAACTACAACAGCTTAAAACCGTTGCCTATCCAGTTATGATTTTAAACCGTTACGTCATAAAAGAAAATGGTTCTAAACCGTTGCTTATCCAGTAACGGTTCTAAACCGTTGTCTATGCCAATAATTTTGGCAACGGTTTTTTTGTTGCCGTTACCTTAGGTAAAAAACTATTGCCTATGAGCATTAGTAACTGCCGCATATACCACAGGTCAAAAACTGTTATCAAAGCGTTGCCTAAAGTTTTAGAAATAATTTTTCGATCTATGACAACCGTTTTCTACCGTTGCGAAAACCCTTATTTATTGTAGTGTATATTTTGGTTACAAAAATTATAATGACAGGTTATAGAAGAATGTATCTCAAAAAAAATACATAAACAATTATACATCTACAAAGAACTTTAAAAAATACACTAGTTTTTAAAAATAAAAAAAATTCAAATACATGTTTTTAAAAAATAAAGTGCTAAATTATATTTTAAAATTTCCAAACACCTTACTAATAATGGATTTTTTTAAATAAATAAAATAAATATTTTATTTACAAAAATATGTAATTTGTAGCGTTTTTATCGATTTGCACTCTATTACTTATCTCGTTTACACAGTATTATTTCATTCACACCGTAAACGAGATACGATACACCAAATTTTCAACAACTATAAAAGGAGCTGCAACCATTTGGATTCTCCACAAACATTTCACTTCTTCTCTTTTGTTTTTCTTTTAAAGGATTTTTTAAAATAAATAAAATAAATCTTTTATTTATGAAAATATGTAATTTGTAACGTTTTTATCGATTTGCAATCTATTACTTATCTCGTTTACAGTATAAACAAAATAACATGTGTATCTTGTTTACACTGTAAACGAGATACGGTATGACAAATTTTCAGCAGTTATAAAAGGAGTTGTAACCATTTGGATTCTCCACAAACATTTTATTTTTTCTTTTCTTCCATTTTTCTTCCAAAAATTAAGAAAAAATGTCTATTAGTAGTGGACATGTGGTTGTAAGTGTGTATCCCAATTGTCATATGAGAAACAATGACATTGGGGTGATATTTGAGTGTGATAATCCATTCTGTTGCGCACTCAGTGAGTAAGTTCTTTGTCTAAACTAAAGAATCTGATATTGAGGAGCTTTGGTGCTAGCGGAAGAAAGAGGTTGGAAGGGTTGGATATAGGTTGCTAGCACTGATGGAAAATTGAGTTTTTTTTTTGTTTCGTCTATTTTGGCTCCATTGTGAAGAGCATGTGCGCCTCATGTTTAACATCCATGGGAGAATTATGGCGGAACAAGTGATTGAACTTTCTACGGAGGTTGGTGATGTTTGTGGTGGTGGATTTAACTACTCGAATTTTGTGTAGGATGATCCACCTATTGCACCACTACCACTGCACTGGTGTGCTAATCTAGTGGAAGACATGGACGTAGATGGTGAAGAGTCCGATAAGAAGTATGTTGCTGATAGCAACGATAGTGGTTCTTCTGAAGATGATGAAAAGGAGGAGTTGGTACCAGAGACACCGGTCGTCGCATCAGTTCGGTATCTTCTACCTATCCCGCACCCAACTCTGGCCTTATCAGCTGTATCCAGTTACTATCATACGTTGAATCTGAACGCGAAGCATGAGAAAACTCCATTTTTCAATATGGGTGGAGACGATTACAACATAGACGTTGGCAAGGCCTCTGTTAAAAAAAATAAAAAAACTGGAATAAGAAATCTATTTCAAAAGTAAACATTTAAATGTCAAAATAAGAAAAAATAAAAATATACTAAACAAGTATTCCATATTTCATAACTCAGATGGAAACAGAATAATTAATTTTTAAAGGTCGACCGTTCGAAGAAACATATCGATTGTTCGTAAGTCCTATTAAAACATTGAATAACAGTTAAAAAAAATTTATCTACAAAGCTATCAACATTAAAATTAAAAATATAGAAATCAAATTAAATAAAAATAAAATGACATAACGATTTACTTAATAAATTAATTTAACTAATAACTAAAATCATACCTGTCCATTAATACTGACTAAGAAAAATTATCTACCAAATTATCAAAATTAAAATTAAAAATATAGAAATCAAATTAAATAAATAACAAAATGCAATAAATATTTACTTAATAAAATAATTTAACTAAATCTTAAACTATACCTATCAATTAACACTTATTAACAATACATTCTACCACCTAACATATATTATATTTATAAAAGTACCCTAATAATTGGGCAATTTACATAAATAAATTGTTTGTCCCTCAAATTTACACAATTGCATTGTTTTAAAAATGAAGACGCAAATACATTGTTTCATATATCTATAGAAACCGCTATTGCCAGTAGCGGTTTAGCAAAACACGTAATCCGCTATAGCCAGCAGCGGTTTACACGCGAATAGGGAACACAGAAACCGCTAGAGGCTGTCGCGGTTTCTGTTTGTTGATGCTTGGCCATAAACCGCTACTGGCAGTAGCAGTTTATGTGCATTGGGACATGTGCGTAAACCGCTAGAGGAAAGAAAACGGAGTATATATTTTTTGCAATCATATGATTTATATGGATAAAAAATGAAGTAATTTTTAAAGAAAAAGTGTATGCTTTAGTGAATTTTTTACTAAAAATAAATTATTTTATCATTCATGAGTTTTAGAAGGGATGAAGATAAAAAAAAAATTAGTCTTAGTTTATATATTTTAGTACTCTGTGAGTACTCACTCTTTGATTTGCTATTTAATCTCATTTTAATAATAAATACAAATAAAAAATTATTACATGCATATTTATATTTTTTATTTTATTCATCAAAATTATGATGCTATCACTATTATTTATCCAATTAATCAACTGTAAAATACAAATAATTTTTATTTTTTGGTATAAGATAACAAAGTTGCACAAATAAAAAAAATTATTTAGCTAGAACCTCAAATACAAATCAGCAGCAAAGAACAACCCATTTTCCAAACTCTCCAATCTCCTTTGTATGGTTGATATAAATAAAAGAGAATGAAGTAATTTTTAAAGAGAAAAATATATGATTTAGTAAACTTTTGGCTAAAAATAAATTATTTTATTATTTATAAATTTTAAAAGAGATGAGAATAAAAAAAATTAGTCTTGGTTTATATAATTCAATACTTTGAAGACTGTATTTTTTTATTTATAATTTGGTCTCACTTCTAATAATAAATATAAATAAAAAATTTATTACATGCATATTTATATTTTTTAAATTATATTGTGAAATGATAAATTAAATTTTTTATTTATAATATTATTTAAATAGTATATACCATTAATTAAATTTTTTATTTATAATATTATTTAAATAGTATGTACCATTAATTGTGAAATGATAATTAATGGTATATACTATTTAAATAATATTATAAATAAAAAATTTAATTTATCATTTCACAATATAATTTAAAAAATATAAATATGCATGTAATAAATTTTTTATTTGTATTTATTATTAGAAGTAAGACCAAATTACAAATAAAAAAATACAGTCTTCAAAGTATTGAATTATATAAATCAAGACTAATTATTTTTATTCTCATCTCTTTTAAAATTTATAAATAATAAAATAATTTATTTTTAGCCAAAAGTTTACTAAATCATATATTTTTCTCTTTAAAAATCACTTCATTCTCTTTTATTTATATCAACCATACAAAGGAGATTTGAGAGTTTGAAAAATGGGTTGTGTTCTTTGCTGCTGATTTGCATTTGAGGTTCTAGCTAAATGATTTTTTTTATTTGTGCAATTTTGTTGTCTTATACCAAAAAATAAAAATTATTTATATTTTACAGTTGATTAATTGGATAAATAATAGTGATAGCATCATAATTTTGATGAATAAAATAAAAAATATAAATATGCATGTAATAATTTTTTATTTGTATTTATTATTAAAATGAAATTAAATAGCAAATCAAAGAGTGAGTACTCACAGAATACTAAAATATATAAACTAAGACTAATTTTTTTTTTATCTTCATCCCTTCTAAAACTCATGAATGATAAAATAATTTATTTTTAGTAAAAAATTCACTAAAGCATGCACTTTTTCTTTAAAAATTACTTCATTTTTTATCCAATATAAATCATATGATTACAAAAAATATATACTCCGTTTTCTTTCCCTCAATCTTTTTGTAACTTAATTTAGCATAAACAAATATTTTTTCTAATCAACGTAAACCGCTGCTGCCTCTAGCGGTTTACGCACATGTCCCAATACACGTAAACCGCTACTGCCAGTAGCGGTTTATGGCCAAGCATCAACAAACAGAAACCGCAACAGCCTCTAGCGGTTTCTGTGTTCCCCCATTCGCGTGTAAACCGCTGTTGGCTGTAGCGGATTACGTGTTTTGATAAACCGCTACTGGCAGTAGCGGTTTCTATAGATATATGAAACAATGTATTTGCGTCTTCATTTTTAAAATAATGCAATTGCGTAAATTTGAGGGACAAACAATTTATTTATGTAAATTACCCCTAATAATTTTATAAATATATGCTCATTTAACTTAAACATGAAAATAATAATACTAACCTAGAAGTTGATTGTTTCAACGATATGCCACATTGCATTCAAGCGGTTGATATCCTCATTCCGTGCATTTACGCTAGGGGTGTTATCAGTTCGGTTTCTACAGACACACAACCGTTCGGTTTGCTGTTTTTACATGAACCGAACTGAACCGAACCGAACCAACAGCGGTTTGGTTCGGTCGGTTTTTTCGATTTTTAATTTCTAATGAGAAGAATATGAATCACAATAATTAGAGGTTTAAAATAGTCAATAAACTGAAATAATAAGAGTAAAATATTGAAATGGTTAGGGGTTGAGGATTTTGTTGTTAGGTTAAAGGTTAAAATGGTTAAAACATTGAAATGTATGCATATCTTCGGTTTGGTTCGGTTCGGTTCGGTTTCTATCGAGCCAACCGAAAAACCAAACCGAACCAATCGGTTTTGTCAGAAAAAAACAAAAAAAATGATTTTTTGGTTTTCAAATCGGTTGTTGTAATTTTCGGTTCGGTTTTGCGGTAATTTTTTGTCCGGTTCGGTAACTTACACCCCTAATTTGCGCGTATCATAATCTCCGAGTATCTCAATAATATGCTTAGAAAAGACTAGAAGTGGGAGAAAAATAAAAAAAATAGATGAAAAATGAAGTCAAGCGGTAAACATCATGAGAGCGAGAGAGAGAGAGAACGAGAGAGAGTGAGGGGGGAACACCGGGTGGGGAAAACTTCTACATAACAAACACGATCAAGATCCTAGGGTTTGGAATAAAGAAGAGTTTCAACGGTTAGAACATGATTCTTTCTCTGTTTTCGTCGACAACCTGCCGGCAGATATATCAAAGCGAGAGCTCTTTAACATGTTCAAATGGACAGGCAGAATCATTGATATATATCTGGCGCGGAAGACTAAAAACGGCCAAATCTACCTTTTTGCTTTCATACGGTATACAACGAAAGGAGGAGCATTGAAGGCTGTTGCGGACATGAACATGTGGCTCCTAAGAGGCAGAAGATTGTTTGTAGGAGAAGCAAAATATAGAAGGGGAGGTGCAACACAAAATAGGAATGACAAGAATAAGATTGGGAAGGAAGTGACTGAAACTGAAAGACACGGCATAGGAAGAAGTGTTCTGAGGAATGCAGGTCTAAGAATAGTTGACGAAAGAGAGGTGACAAAGCCGAGGGGTGCACTAACCAAGGATCCACAAAACAACAGAAGGCAGACGAATATGGAAGTGCCGATATCGGATGAGAATGTTGTGTGGTTAGAAAGAAGTATTGTCGGAGGTACGAAGAAGGCGATCAATTTCAACGACCTCCAGGAAAAAATTCATAGGGAATGGCCAGGGGTAACACAAGTAAGGGAGCTGGGAGCTTATAAAGCAATGATAACGTTTAACACGGTGCTAAGCGCTGAAGAAGCATGCACCTTTCAAATGAATGATTTATTAAGGCTGTTTTATATGATATGGAGATGGAATGAGACGGAGAAAAGAGAGTCTAGAAGGGTTTGGTTGGAATGTTATGGAGTTCCATTGCATGCTTGGTCAACAGAATCCTTTCGCAGGATAGGGGAGCAATAGGGCGAGGTGGTCAAGCTTGATAAATTAACGGAGTCATGTAATTCCTTCATCATGGGTCGAGTTTGATTGATATGTGTGTCTTCGATATGATTAACGAGTGGATTCACATCACAATAGGTACAAGCGGGTTTGATGTCCTCGTAAGAGAAGTGGGAGGGGAGGTATATCGAACGGAGAGTTTTCAGGATAGCTACAAGGAGTTAGGAGACAGAAAAATTTTACATGCTGACGTGACGGAACATGATGGAAGTGGCGGAGGCTTGAATTATGATGGTGGAAGTCTGGTGGCTGTCCGGGACTAGGCGGTTGAGCTCATGCTGACAAGACACAAGAATGATGAATATGACAAGGATAGTTTCGTAAATTCATTAGTGGATTTAAATGAATGGAATAATCAGAATTTGAATTCACATTATGGAGTGGCTAATTGTCCGGCATCTAATGAGAAGGAGGATTCTTAGGAATCAAGAGCAATTAATGAGCAGGTTGATTCGGAAAAAACGGTAACATGCCAATACGGGGTGCATTATGGAGATAATATTAAGGAGGTTACAAGTAAGTCAAATGGGCTAAGAGCAACAAAGCCCAATAAGGATGGTAAGGAGCCCCATGCTAGAGAGTGTGGTTCGGGCCTTCAGAAGGATGGACCTGGTTGGCCATCCAGCAAGGGTGGGCTTGAGCCTGATCCGGTGACCCGAAAAGGAGTGCAGGCTAGGGCTGCAGGTGGCTCACGAGTGGAGCTCTCACGTAACAGCAGAGCAGGGCCTACAATTGGGGTTTGTGGGGTAGAAAGAAGCCAGCTTCGCGAGGCTGCAGTGTCTGAAGATTCTCGGCTGGGAAAGGGGCAACCAATTGAAGACGATATGCCCGATGAGCCTGACGAGGCTGGAGAAGATAGGGCCAGGAAGCTGAACAGTTCGAATGATATCAGCGGCCAGCTACTCCGGAATGAGGAGGCTACACGGGAGGTAATGGTCGGCGGGCTCGCTGGAGGGAAGACAGTGGGGGCAGAAGCAACGTCTCGGGGTAACGGTATTCACCATGGGAGACGGGGACTGGTCCTCAAGAAGGCGGCTGGGAGAATGACGCAAATCGAAGAGGGGGAAGATGCAGTGGTTACTGGTAATGGAGAGGGGGCGGCTGCTGAAATGAATCGGTATGCACATAACAAAAACTGGCAAATCCATATTGAAACAGGACCGGAAACGCGGGAAGGGAATGGGCTGATGGAAGGTGGGACAAGGGATGGTGTCAAAGACCAAGAGGTGGCATATGAGTTACGATCAGAAGCTGGGTCAGAGGCTGAGAGTAGCTTGGAGGATAGAAATGAACCTTGCAGGGAGGAACAAAGACAAAGCTGGGAAGAAGAGATGGCCGAGAACAAAGAAGCTTGGAAATTAGCTGTAGAGTTTGGTGCTCAGTGTAGTGATGAAGAGGATATCATGGCAATCCTGCAGGAGCAAAATGAGGCAGTGGCACTAAAGCGGCGACAGGCTAAGAAGAAAGAGAAAATACGAAGAAGCAGGCCAAAGTATTGCAATCAGGTGTGTTCTGTTAATACTAAATGATTATAAGCTCCTGGAACATTAGAGGTTTAGGTGGTGCTGGAAAATTCAGTATGATAAAGAATTTTAAAATTAAGTTTCATTTGGATATGTTGGGGTTGATAGAGACAAAAAAGGAGCTGGTAACTAAGTTTGACGTTATGCGTATTTGGGGTAGAGATGGAGCTGGGTGGGAGTATGTAAATTCAGTTGGGGCTTCCGGAGGATTGTTGCTCATATGGGACGAAACAGTGTTCAAATTGAATAGTTGCTATAAAGGAGATATATGGATGTGTGTAGAAGGGGTTGTGATAAAAGATCAATTTCAGTGTGCAGTTTGTCTGGTGTATGGACCACATGTGAGAGCTGAGAAGATAGTAGTCTGGGAAGAATTGAGTTATATTGCAGGGTTGTGCCAGGTTCTGGTTTGTTTTCTGGGTGACTTTAATGAAATTATGCATTTGGAAGAAAGGAAAGAAGCTACTACATTATCAACGTCCGCGGAGGATTTTAGAGCTTGGGTAAATGATATGGAGCTGGTTGACATGCCGTTAAATGATCGAAGGTATACATGGTTTAGGGGGAGTTCCTGTAGTCGAATTGATAGGAGCCTCGTCACCTTGGGATGGCTAGAGATGTATCCAGGGACGAGACTAAGGGGGGTCCAAGAGGTTTATCAGATCATTGCCCATTGATTATGGAAGAGAACAGAAAGTTTGATGGCCCAAGACCTTTTCGGAGTTTGGACTCATGGTTTATGCATGAAGGGTTTCTAAGAATGGTGAAGGAAGAGTGGAGGGAACTAGGTGATAGACAGTTCCTAGACAAGATGAAAGCGCTGTCTATTCTGGTTCAGAGATGGCATAAGCAGCATTTTGGATATATAGCTGAGAAGATAAGGAAGTTTGAAGAAGAGATCAAGAAGGTGGACGATATGGTGAGTAGTGGGCTGCATGATGGTACGTTGGAGTCAAGGAGAAGGGCGCTAGTGAGATGCTGTGAGAAGTAGTATGTTAGGCAGGATGTCCACTGGAAGCAAATGTCTAGGGCCCGGTATGCGAAGGAGATGGATAGGAATACTAAATTTTTTCACAATGTCGCATCGGCAAGAAGAAAGAATAACAGAATCGAGTCATTGGTGATTAATGGGAGAATAATAAGGAACCAAGCAAGGATAAAGGTGGCTATTCGAGACTTTTAAGCGCTTGTACCACCAGGAAGCTTCCCCAACGGTGAGCTTTAGAGATGGGTTAGTGAACCGACTGGAGAGGGAGGAAGCTGAAGCCTTAGAGGTGATGCCTTCAGCAGAGGAAGTGAAAGAGGCGGTATGGGACTGTGAATCTTCGAAAGCACCAGGGAATGACGGCTACAACATGAATTTTATAAAAAAGTGTTGGGGGGAGATTGGACCAAAATTCATTAAAGATGTATTGAGCTTCTTTGAGCATGCAAGACTACCAGCAGACTCCAATGTCACATGGGTAGCATTGGCACCAAAGTTCGTCGGGGCGAAGGAGATAAAAGACCTTAGACCAATTAGCATGGTTAGTTGTGTGTATAAAGCTATCTCTAAATTGTTGACACGAAGAATGAGGAGTGTAATGCCAGGATTAATGGGAGAGTCCCAAAGTGCCTTTGTGAAAGGAAGGAAGACACACGATGGAGCTTTAATTGCATGCGAAACGGTACATTGGCTAAAACGACAAAGAAAGGCATCAGCAATTATCAAACTGGACTTCCATAAAGCCTATGATAGATTTAAATGGTGCTTTGTTGATACCGTATTAGAGAAGATGGGTTTCGGCAGTACATGGAGGGCATGGATTAAGGAGTGTATAAGGTCGGCATCCATCTCTATTCTGGTCAATGGATCCCCTTCAAAAGCATTCAAAATGGAGAGGGGACTCCGTCAAGGCTAACCATTATCGCCCTTTTTGTTTGTCTTGGTGGTGGATGTGCTCAACAGAATGATTGGCGAGGCAGTGAGGAACGGTCGCATTTCCCCACTGATGGTCGGTAGGGATGATATTGAGTTATCACACTTACAATTTGCGGACGACACAATATTATTCTGCCCGCCAGAGGAGGGGATAGTGAGGAATTATAAGAGACTTCTGAGGTGTTTCGAGGTTATGTCGGGATGAGCATTAACTTTGAAAAGTCTAGTTTGATACCAGTGAATTGCAGTCAGGAGTGGACTAGTTGGATGTGTCAGCTGCTTGGATGCCAGGAAGCAACCCTGCCGGTGAGGTATCTTGGTATTAGCCTAGGAGCAAATCCGCGGTTAGTAAAAACTTGGAAGCCGGTTATAGAGAAGGTGGAAGAGAATCTCAGCCTGTGGAAAGTGAAGGTTCTAAGTAAGGCCGGTAAGCTGGTACTCATCAAGTCTGTCATAAACAGCCTACCAATTTACTACCTGAGTCTGTATAAGATGCCAAATGCGGTTGCTCGAAGAATCATTTCCTTGCAGAGGAGGTTCTTCTGGGGGAAGGATGACGGATGACTTGGCATGGCTCTTGTGAAGTGGGAGATGATCCAGGCACCAAAGAAGTTAGGAGGGCTGGGAGTAGGTGATGTAGTGGTTCGCAACACTACTTTACTGTTTAAATGGTGATGACGTTTCTCGAAGAAGGACTGTCCGTTGTGGAAGAAGATTGTGTGTTCTTGTAATAGATTGAACCCAAATCAGTTGCTATCTACTCAGACTTTACCGGTGAGAGGGGGTCCATGGAGTGATATATGTCATCTACAAATAAAGGAGCAACAAGTAAGGCAGAAGATGATCGATGGCCTCGCTATTGAGGTAGGGGATGGCAGGACTACCAGATTTTGGGAGGATACGTGGCTACAAATAGGAAAGTTGAAAGACTGTTATCTGAGACTCTTCTTGATTTCGAACCAAAAAGGATCACCAATTGGGGATTGTGGGTTCTGGGATGGGATAGAGTGGGTTTGGCATTTTCAGTGGAGGCGGGAGCTCCGCCAGTGGGAATTAGAGACTTTAGATCAGCTGCTGCATGCCTTGCAATCTGTTAGGCTGATAGCAGAAGTGCAAGATAGAGTGGTGTGGAAATTCGATAAGGAAGGTGTTTATACGACTAACTCATTTGTGCAGGTTTTGCAGGAAGCGACTCTGGATGAGGAGATTCTGAGGTACAGATTCACAAAAGAGATTTGGAGAGGTTTAGTTCCGCCTAGAGTTGAGTTATACTCATGGTTTGCTCTGATTGGTCGGATCAACACAAAGGACCGGCTTAGTAGGTTGGGTATTCTGGGACCACATGATAATCTGTGTGTGTTGTGTAAGAAAGCAGTTGAAAGTGTATGTTCATCACCTGTTGGTTGCTTGTGAGTTTTTTTGGCAAGTGTGGTGTAGATGGATTTCGGAATTTGGTCAGGAATGGACAGCTCCTGGCACCTTAAAAGATCACTTTGAGAGTTGGAGATCCATGCCTATGAGACAGGAGGTACGCAAGTTCTGGCTAGTTGGGTTCTTTTCAGTGATATGAAACATTTGGTTACGGAAAAATGATGTAATCTTTCAAAACAAGACAGTAGGTGTTGTAGAGTGTGTGACACAATCGTTTCTTAGTGCTGCGGAATGGTGTGAAAACTAGCTTATATTGTTGATGGCTATGCCGGAGATGACATAAGAGCTAGTTAGTCTTGTTTTACCTTGTTCCGTGTATGCTCCACCCCGAGTGTTGAGCTTTTTCTTTAAAAAAAAAAAGTGAAGTCAAGCGGTGTTGTAAACGAGTTCTATATATAGGTGTGATTATTACTTATCTTGTTTACACTATAAACGAAATAAGGACCTTACACACGACGTGTGCAAACATCACACGACTACATCATATTGCGTCTTATCTCCTTTACACGATAAAGAAGATAAATTATAGAATGTAAATCAATAAAATCATTTCAAAATATATATTTTTGTAAATAAAAATTTTGTTTATTTATTTAAAAAAATTCCTACAAATAATCCTTACCGTCCTTTCATGTAATCAATGAAAATATATAAAATAGATAATATTTTTCAAAATTTTTTACATATAATAATAATAATAATAATAATAATAATAATAATAATAATAATAATAATAATAATATAATTAATAAGTTTATAAAAATAATATAATTAATAATTTAATATTAAATTTTACACAAAAAGAATTTAAATGAAAGTAAGGTCAACTAAAATATTAAGGTTATTGTTAGTGAAAATTTAATAATTTTTTAATAAATTCATAATAAATATAATAAAAAAATTTAAATTTTATATATTTTTATAATAATTTTAAATTAATAACCTTAATATGCGTCATAACTAAATTCAATAAATAAATCTAAGAAGTATAAATTAACGATGAATTAATTGTTGGAAGTTCTCTTTGTCCCGAGTCCCATGCTAAATGAAAGCCTCTCCAAATAGCAAATAACTCTCCTTGCAAAATGCTACGACTCTCAATTGTTCCCAGACAGCCTCGTTGCCACCTTCCCTTCCAATCTCTGCTAACACAAGCAAAACTAACTCGAGCACCACTGCCAGGATAGCTAGCATCACAATTAATCTTAAAGGTACCCACTGAGGGGGGAATCCAAGAGTCACTAATGGTTGAGGGGATAGATAGTCGTTGCAACTCAAAAATATTTCGGAGCTCCTTTTCTAAGGACAAAGCCATACCAATCACCTTGTCTGTGGTCCAATGCTCGTGAGGATGAAAGATCTCGTTATTTCTCGAACACCAAATCCACCAGAGACCAGAAAAGAATCTAAAAGGGCGCTGTTTGCTATTATATAAGAACCAACTCATCAAATCCACTGGTTGATCGGAGATCCCTAAAGCTTGCCAAACAAGTTGGGCTTTTGGACAATCCCGAATACAATGTAAAACCGATTCCTGACCTGAGAAACATCGTGGACAGCTATCCGTGTGCGAAATGCCCCTCCTAAAACGAAATGCAGCGGTAGGAAGAGCCTCCCGAAGACATAGCCAGGCCAAAAATTTGTGCTTTTCTGGAACATGTTGACGCCAAAGCCAAAGCCAATTACCCCTATCCTCCCAACTAAACATCTTCTTACTGAGCCACAAATAACCACTATGAGCATCATAAACCTTTGAGGCCACACCAGTCCAACACCAACCGACCTCTGAACCAGCTTGAACATCTGGGTTGTAAGAGTTAATGTTGCTCTGCAGAGACTGATTCAGATGAGAATAGATATTCTCAAGGTTCCACTGTCCAGATGACCAAAGGTCCAAGATCCTGAGATCCGAATCAGAAATGTGAACATAATCCATCTCCTGACATAGTCGCCCCTCTCTTCTCCATTTAGAAAACCAAAAGTTCTGTTCCAAATCCCCAATGCACCAACTAAAACCTTCCTTCAGGATATCCCAAGCTCGACATATACTCTTCCAAACATAAGATCCCCTTCCTCGAGACCGACTAAAACAATCAGCCTTAGAAGAATGGTATTTCTCCGTCAACAGTTGAACCCATAGCTTGTCGGGATGGTGAAAAAGTTGCCAAATTAGTTTTCCAAGAAGAGCAATATTGGCACAAAAAGGATCTCTAATTTCCAGACCTCCAAACTTCTTAGGAGTAACCAACACTTTCCAGTTAACTAGATTCAGGCCTCTACCATCAGCTTGACCCTTCCATAGAAAGTTTCGCATCATGGATTCTATCTTATTAGTTACCCCTTTAGGGAAGAGAGATACTTGCATGCGATAAGTAGGAATCGCAGTCACTACCGAGTTGAGCAAACAGAGTGAGACAGACTGTGTGGAGGCATTTACTATTATCAATAATTTACAAGATTGCTCTGGGTTTATTAATCCTTTGGTGTTAAAAATCCGAGATATCATGTCTTGGAAATGGCGTGCTGATCTTCGGTTGATCTTGAGAGATGCAAATACAGTAGCAGACATCATGGCAAAGACTGCAATGAGGACTATTTCTCCCCAAGTGGAGCTTCCATTGCCTTGGAAGGAGTTTGAGAGTAGTATTCAGCGGGACTGCCTTTCTTAAACAGTTTCTTGTTTTTTTTTTTCTTTCTTAGTTTTTGTTTATTTTCTTTTAAGTCACAAAAAAAATTGTTGAAAATTTGTACACCAAAATAAAAAAATGTTTTTAAAATAAAAATTTGATCATGATCTCCAGTCAAAAACCACCAACGATTCAAATGTTTCCAACCTCCGGAAAATTGGTACGAATTTTCACCCAAAAGTTCAAAATAATAAATTCAATATTGGTGTTTCATTATTAATTCATTAACTTACCTTCCTTGTTCCTTACTTCCTTCCAATTATCACCAGTTCACCACTTGCAAGTTGCAGCTAGCTATTTTATTAATTTTTATTTTCCTTTCACTTTTTCTTGGTCAAGCAAGTGAAGAATCTCTCTCTCTCTCTCTCTCTCTCTCTCTCTCTCTCTCTCTCTCTCTCTCTCTCTCTCTCTCTCTCTCTCTCTCTCTCTCTCTCTCTCTCTCTCTCTCAAAGAGATGTTATTATTTTTAAATTTGATATTATCAAAATTTCAATAATTTTAAAAATATTTTTATTCTTGTTATATTATTTTCTGTAATAATAAAAATTTAAAAATAACATATGACTGACAGTATTTTAGTCTATTTTTAAAATAAAAAAATTTCAGTACATATTAAAAATTAATCATCAAATTAATTATTATATATTTATAAATTAATTATTATATATTTATATATAAATATATATAATTTAATTTATTTTTAATATATATTTTATATTAAAAATTAATTTTGATAATTAAATTATTTTATGCAAATCATAATGATTATAAAATAATAAAAATATTTTAAATATTAAAATTAATTATTAAAATAAATTATTATATATTTATATATAAATATATATTTTATTTAACTTATTTTAATATATATTTTATATTTTAATATATATTTTATATTTTAATTTATAAATTATCTCTTAATTTATTATAATATTAAATTTTATTTAAAAATTTATTGTTAATTAATAATTTATTGTATATAAATTTAAATTTTAATATTTATAGACCAATAAATTAATTATTATATTAATCAAATTTAATTAATATTTATATATTATATTAATAACTAATTTTAATAGTTGATCTTAGTGACATACGAACAAAAGCTAAAAATATGATAAAATATAAAATAGAGTAGTAACACGTTTTAAGTAACGTGTTTAAATTGCGCATATAGTTCCATTTCAAGCATAATTTCACTTCTTAGTCGCTAGGTTCCACCACCAATTTTGGACCTTATCCACCACTACTTCACCGCCGAGATGTCGCCGGCGGCGGGTGTCAACGTCCCCCTCCTGCCGGAATCCACTGGATCCTCTACTCAACCGGCGTCAGTCTCTGGCGCCGTCTTCAACGTGGCGACGACCATCGTCGGAGCAGGAATCATGTCGATCCCGGCGATCCTAAAGGTCCTCGGCGTTATACCTGCGTTCGCCATGATTGCAGTGATCGCAGTTCTCGCTGAAGTGTCAGTTGAGTTTCTGTTGAGGTTCACGCACTCCGGCAAAACGACGACGTACGCCGGCGTCATGAGAGAAGCGTTCGGAACCTTCGGAGCACTTGCCGTACAAGTTTGTGTCATCGTCACAAACATTGGAGCCTTGATTCTATACCTAATTATTATTGGTCAGAATTTAATTCAATCTAATTCCTTTCTCATCAAAAAAGATAAGAAAATTGAGTGTTAATTACTCTGACTTAATTAATTAATGAATGAAAGTAACTCTTATGCTTTTGTTGTTTATGAATGAAAATAGTGTCCTAAAATAAGTGCCAAAATTGTACCTTTGTTTTTTTTTAATAACTTATTATGAAGTTATGATATTAAGCTAGCTTAGTTTGAGTGGTGAATATTTGTATAGAGAAGCTTGGCTTGTTTATTTAGTTGTTTTTAGGTCAAAGAAAGGATTTTATGAGTAATGAGTAGTAATTGTTTTTCATTTTATCATTTATTATCATTATTATTAATGTTTGTGGGTGAAATTTGGAGTGGTGAAACAGGGGATGTGCTATCTGGAAAGGGAAATGAAGGTGGAGAAGTGCACTTGGGCCTTCTGCAGCAGTGGTTTGGGATTCATTGGTGGAATTCCAGGGAATTTGCTTTGTTCATAACCTTGGTCTTTGTTATGCTTCCATTGGTCTTGTACAAACGTGTAGGTCAGTATTAAATTAATCTTTCAAAAACTTAGTTATAACATAATTTTTTGATGTTATTGGTGTTTTGAAATTTGCAGAATCCTTGAAGTACAGTTCAGCAGTGTCAACTTTTCTGGCAGTGGTGTTTGTTGCAATATGTTCTGGGATGGCAGTTGTTGCAGTCTTGCAAGGAAAAACACAAACCCCAAGATTGTTTCCTCGCTTAGATTACCAAACATCCTTCTTTGATCTCTTCACGGCAGTTCCAGTTGTAGTTACGGCCTTCACATTTCATTTCAATGGTACTTAATTAGTTACATGCCCGATTCACTACTTAGCATGTGATATTTGGTTTTGATAGTTGCCAAATTTGATCTTTTGTTTTTTATTTAGAACAAGCTTGAAATATTTACCTTGCTGATTATTTGGTATTGGCCTATTTGGTGTAATTGATGTATACTGATTTGACATTTCTTTGCAATTTTATTAGTTAGGCAATGTATGCATATAATTTAGTTAGTTGATTTAACTTGCAGTGCATCCAATTGGGTTTGAGCTTGCCAAGGCATCCCACATGACCAAAGCGGTTCGACTAGCCTTGATGCTCTGTGCTGTCATATACTTTGCAATCGGTCTATTCGGGTACCTCTTATTCGGAGACTCGACACAATCGGACATTCTGATCAATTTCGATCAGAATGCTGGTTCTGCAGTTGGTTCCTTGCTCAATGGTGTGGTCCGCATAAGCTATGCATTACACATCATGCTGGTGTTTCCTCTTTTGAACTTCTCCCTGAGAGCCAACATAGATGAACTCCTCTTCCCCAAGAAGCCTATGCTTGCCAATGACAACAAAAGATTTGTGATCCTTACTCTGGTGCTTCTAGTCGTCAGCTACCTTGCTGCCATAGCTATTCCGGATATTTGGTACTTCTTTCAGTTTCTGGGATCCACAACTGCGTTGTGCCTTGCCTTTGTTTTCCCAGGAGCTATTGTTTTAAGGTATTTTATCTCATTATCTTATTGGATTTGTTCACTTATCACACTATAGAATAGGATAAACTGATGAAGTGTGGGCCACACACTTAAGTAAGAACTATATTCCATTTTATAGTAATAGCTAATAAGGTGATAAGTCTCAAATGAATATATGAAAAATGGGTCATTATATAACTATTTTTATCTTATTGTTTCTTATTATACAAATACGATGGGACCAAAAATAAGAACTTACATTTACAATGTGTAATCATGCTATGTGTACATTAAAAAACAACCATTAAATTAATTATAATATAAAATACATATTGAAATACAAAATATCTATTAAAAATGAGTTAAATAATATATATTTATATATGTACATAATAATGGATTTGGTAATATTTTTTTATATGCACATAGTATTTTTACTGGAAGTGTTAGAATTGATGTCCTACTTTTGTGACAAAAAATATTTTTTCATTAAATACAAGAAAACAGAAGTTAGATCTGAAATAGAGACAACAAAATGAGAGACCTACAATACAAACATGTTTGGGATGCAAGAATTGTATGCATAAAAGCACACTTTTCATGCATGAGTGAATAAAACTGGTTGATAACATTGTTTGTTTCCAAATTTCAGGGATGCTTATGAGGTATCAACGAGAAGGGACAAAATTATAGCACTAGTTATGATTATACTAGCTGTAGTAACAAGTGTGATGGCCATTTCCACCAATGTATATAATGCTTTGAGTAGCAAGTCATGAAGTTGCTACCGTCTCCTTTTTTTCTCTCTAATTCTTTTTCTCCATTGGTATTGGTTTTTTTTTTTTTTTTTTTGGGACGGGTCCATTGGTATTATTTAGTCTTTAAGATTTGATTTGGGGTGTAGGGAGACACAACACAGTACTTTAGGTTGTGTTGTGTCCCTCTTGGTTTGTGTGAATGCAATCAATGCAATGTTGTTTGTTGTAAAATATTAAATAAAAAAAGAATTTAGCTAATCTATACCTTAAAAATATATGTTAAGATTATAAATTAAATTTTTAATGTATTTTTTATATTTATTAAATAAAAATATTTAAAATTATTTATTAATAATAAATTTATCATGTATTTTAAAAGTACATATTAGTTAGATCTAATAAAAAAAATTAAAATTCCAAACAAAATTTTGTATCCTTCATTCCTTTTATATAGTGCGGTGCCGTGCAAGCTTCTCGATGCCCACGACATCCATGCACACCTGCTTATTTTTTAATATATATTGAAGAAATTTGTTTATTTATCTAAAAATCAATATTATCGTTTTAGTATGATAATAAAATTCTACAAAAAGTTATGATTGATTGCTTTTCTTAATTAATTTATTATGACTATACTTATTCACAGTTTGAATATTGAAATGCAGAAGAGATATAGAATATTAGTTCGTCAAAAGAATGTTTTCAATTTTTTTTATCTTAATTGATTTTATAAGATATTGGTCACATAAAATTTTACTTGCTATATAAATTTTTTTCACGTTTTTCTTAATCGTATATAAAATTATATAAAATTAATCATGTTTATTAATCGGTCAATTCACATTATAATATTTTGTCTCTTTCAGTATAATTGTGCCACTACCACGTCATAAGAGTACCCTTATCCTATCCAAAATTGGTATGGACGGCACTCTCTGCAGATCTAACGTGACTACGGGAATAAACACATTCAACAATTGAGTCTCTAATATTGTATAAAAAAAGAAAATATCGAGAACATGAAAACATTCTAATAATTTTTCAAATTAGTCCCTGGCCAAACCTAAAAATATATGATTATATGTCCATATATTTGTAAGAATTTTAAGTTGATATATGTTATTTATAAAACATAGGCTCTATTAATATTTCATTATTTCTCATTAGGCTACTCTATTAACAAATTATAAAAGATTATGTCATTTATGTAAATGCATCATGCATGTTATTATTGTATATATTAATTTAAATAATTTATGAAATATTTTTTCATTAACATTTTTTAACTTTTCCATTGTACTCGAGTTGTGTTTGAAGCATTTTTTAATTAATATAAATGATCAAATATATCTTATATATTTAATTATTTATGCCATTTTATATATTAAATACATGAATGAAATGTTCTATCACTTTATGTGAAATAAGACTGCTTTTGTTTATAAGTACAGAATATACTAAAATAAGGATAGAGAGATATAAAATTGTGTTTGATACTTTGATAGATACTTAGATAAAGATATTATTTTTAAAAATACTTAATTAGTATATTTTATTTCTAGCTTGACATAAAAGACATAGAGATATTAATAAAAAATACAATTTATTTTTTATTTTTTTATTATTATTTTATTTTTTTATAATTATATTTTTTATTATTATATTTTTTTAAAATTTTTTGAATAAAAAATAAAATAAATTAAATTTTCATAATTTATTCTAATTTATTATTAAATAAAATATAAAAATATTAATTTTTGTATCTCTTCCTTTTATGTTTTATTTTTAATATCTTATCTTATTTTTAGTATCTTATCTTGTCTTGTTTTTAAAATCAAACGTAGCTTAAGAGATTTTTTTCGGTAAAAATTGTGAACCACAAATTCAATTTTTAAATTTTTTTTACTTTTAAATATTATGTAGTTGACATGAGCACGGTGGTTGTCTGCTCATTATAGCCATAAATTAGGATAAGGAAATAAACGTGAATCCACAAATTAAAAATAAGTAATTAAATATTAAGCGTCCATATCACAGGAAAAAAGGGAAAAAAAAGAAAAAAACAAAAAAAAGGAGAAGACATTGTAGCTTTGTCCAGAATCAGCTACATTGTTACCGAAGCGTGTGATCTGATTATCTGAATAGTGAATACAACACCCCCACTTCTACACCGAATAGGGCCAAGAGAAATTAAAAGAGCAAGTATAAAAAAGATTACAATTTTGATAAAATAGATTTTAAAATATATAAATGATAAAATGATAAAGATATATTTTATTTAATAAATTAAATCAAACATTTAGTTAATTTATTTATATACTAATATATAATTAATTTATTTATCAAATAAAATATATTTTAATAGTTAAATTTATAATCTAAGTTAAAATAATCACTTCTAATTGTTTTATTTAATTTATTTATCTATATATTTTCTTTTATATTCTTTCTAAATATTTTTAATAGAAATTTTTAAGAGCAACTTTAATAGAATATTTTTTTATATTTATTGTAATTGAACTGATTTAAAATGAAATTTAAATTGGATACAAATTTGAAATGGGATCGTTATTAATAAAGAGGGACAATTATTTTAAAGAACGAACAATTAATACAGTCATTTGTATTAGAGTAAAAGTCCTTTTCGATTTCTAATTAATCACCCGATAGACATTATGTCTCTTAACAATTATAAAAAACACAAATTGATTCCTACCTATTTTTATATTTGTTCAATTTAGTCTCTGTAACCGGTTAGCTCACACGCTGACGTGTCTACGTGGCGGTCTCTTTCGTAATAGGAACAAATCGCCCCTGAGTCCCTCAATTTCTCAACCGTCTAGTATGATCTCTTTATTGTTTCTCTTTCCCTCTCTTCCACTGCTGCCTCGTCCTTTTCCCTCTAAAACTCTCTCTCTCTCCACCTAAATCTCTCACTAAACTCAAGACCTGTAGGAAGAAGTTTAAACCTGTCGTCGACCACCGCGATTCCTCCGCCACCATCACGATCCCTCCGCCTTCCCTTTCACATGATCATGGCGCAACATCTACATAAAGATTCAGAACATGTGCCACCAGTACCTTAACATCAAGCAGAAGATCCAAGCTCTCTCGTTTCAATCTTTCAATTGATTCGATAATCTCAATCATCGGGAGAATGAATTTTCTTTATCACAAAGAAGTCTTCGAGGATATTTGATACGTGCTTCAAATGTTCGTCATATGAAGAGTTCAAGTATTATTTAGAAGATATATATTAGTTTATATTTTTAGAATATTTTAATTTAATTTGATGTATTTTAATTTTGTTTATTTAATTACTAGATTGGACCTTATGTTTGTGGGTTCAGGGTTTTCTATATTTTAACCTAATAAGAGGCTATAAATACCTCATAAACTAGGGTAGTCGTAACATAGAATGATTTAGAGGTTTGAAAACCCCTTTTTTGGTTTCGTGATAAAACCATGATGTGGACAATTGAGGTTGAGGAGTCCCTCTCTTGTTGCATCGGGGAATTGAGTAGAAGGTTGAGGAGTCCCTTCCATTCAATTCTCAAACTATGACGTTGACAAGTTAGGTTGAAGAGTCATTTTTTTGTTGCGCCAAGAAATTGGGTAGAAAGTAGAGTGATTCTCTTTGTACTCAATTTCAATCTATCCTTTTTGTTTATATTCAATTTCAATGTATCTTTTTTTTTATTTAGTTTGAATCCTTATCTTCTTGTTTATCTTTTATTTCTTTATCATTTGGTATCATATTTCAAGTATTAGATTAATTCTTATTAATCTATATTTGTTCTTCTTTTATCATAAAAAAAAGTCTAATGTTTGTCGCTTCTTTTTTTTTAAGTTCTTGTGTTCTTGTTTTCGTTTGTATTTCATTATTGTTTTGTCATTATTTTTTATTTATTGTTTAAAAAATAAAAAAAGTATACAGTACACAAACAAAAAAAAAAAAAACAAAAAGGAAAAAAAAGAAATTATCTTTCTTATAATTATTGTCCTTTTCATATACCATTTTTTCACCTACAAGATTCGAGGACGAATCTTTTTTGAAGAGGAGGAGAATGATACGTGCTTCAAATGTTCATCATATGAAGAGTTCAAGTGTTATTTAGAAGATATTAGTTTATATTTTTAGAATAATTTAATTTAATTTAATGTATTTTGATTTTGTTTATTTAATTACTAGATTGGGCCTTATGTTTGTGGGTTTATGATTTTCTATATTTTAACCTAATAAGAGGCTATAAATACCTCATAAACTAGGGTAGGCGTAACGTAGAATGATTTAGAGGTTTGAAAACTCCTTTTTTAGTTTCGTGATGAAACCATGATGTGAAAAATTGAGGTTGAGGAGTCCCTCTCTTGTTGCATCGGAAAATTGGGTAGAAGGTTAAGGAGTCCCTTCGATTCGATTCCCACACTATGGCGTTGACAAGTTAGGTTGAGGAATCTCTTTCTTGTTGCGTCAATAAATTGGGTAGAAAGTAGAGTGATTCTCTTTGTACTCAATTTCAATCTATCTTTTTTGTTTCTATTTTAATTTCAATGTATCTTTTTACTCCGTTTGAATCCTTATTTTCTTATAAAAAATAAAAAGATAAACAATACAAGAATTGAAATTGAATAGAAAAGATACATTGAAATTGAAATAAAAAACAAAAAGGATAGATTGAAATTGAATACAAAGAGAATCACTCTACTTTCTACCTAATTTCTTGACACAACAAGGAAGGGACTCCTCAACCTAACTTGTCAACACCATAGCTTGGGAATTGAATCGAAGGGACTCCTCAACCTTCTACCCAATTCCCCGATGCAACAAGAGAGGGACTCCTCAACCTCAATTGTCCACACCATGGTTTCATCACGAAACCAAAAATGGATTTTCAAACCTCTAAATCATTCTCTACTACGACTACAATAGCTAAAGAGGTATTTATAACCTCATATTAGGTTAAAACAAAGAAAACACTAAAGTCCATAAACATAAGATTCAATCTAGTAATTAAATAAACAAAATTAAATATATATCAAATTAAATTAAAATATTCTAAAAATATAAACTACTATCTTCTAAATAACACATGAACTCTTCGTATCACGAACACTTGAAGCACGTATCAATATTCCTTTATCTTTCTTGATTGCGAGAAACGGTTCTAATTCTGTGACTTCATTGCATAACTTTGGATTTTCAGTTCTGATGATGGTATTATTGATGATGATGATGAGTGTGATGAGGATGAGGAGGAGTGTGAGTGCGATGGTGATGATTTTGATGATGATTCTGAAGAGGAGGTGAGGCAGATTGGGAGTGTTGGGGTTAGGATTTTAGAGCTGAGGGAGGCAGTGGCGAAGAGGGAGGAGAGGAAGAGGGAGAGAGAGTGTTTCAGAGAAAGAGGGAGGAGGCGGTGGTGGAGAGGGATCAGAAGAAGCGGAGGAGGAATCACGCTGGATGGTCACGTAGACACGTTACTTGATACGTTAGTGTGGGACTTGCTACTGCCAACCGGTTGCAAGGATTAGATTGAACAAATACACAGATAAGTGGGACTGATTTGTGTTTTTATAATGGAAAAGTATTGGGTACCAAGAGTGAAACTGTCAACTTTTGACAACTCAATTAATAATTAATAATTTTAAATTATTTTAATAAATTTGAATTTCAAAAAATGACATTAATAAGAAATTTGAATAATAAGGATTATGTTGAATAACTGCTCACAAAGTCACTGTAATCAGCGTCCGTCGTCCTCCTATCATTGCGACATTTTCTTTCGGAGGGGTGGAAATCATGCAACTTGATCTCTTCAACAATGGCATGGTAGTTATTGACAGAAGAAAAATGTCGGTAAAGATTTTCACAAAAATATTGCATTGTAAGTATTGTTCTAAATCGACAATTAAACCTTAATCAACGTTTAGATTGTGTGTCACAAAAGCAAACCCAATAAAATTAACCAAAGTATTTAAATCTCGAGTCGTCTCTCAAGAAATTACAGGAAAGTGTGTTTATTATTGGTTATGGAAAAGTATTTTTGGGGTTTTAAATGTTGAAGAAGGAATGTAAATGACAAGACAATAAACTAATAACTAAGTAAGCTCTTAGCAAGGAAAGAGAATTAGAAGTCCTATCCTCATTATCATCGTCAATTGTGATGGTAAATGTGAATTGCCTTCACTTAGTTAACCTCTAACCAATAAAGAAAAGTCAAGTGCATACAATCAACTTGAGTTCACAAATCCTAGTCAACTCATAGTGAGAGATTAGACTTAGTGAAATTCAAGCTAACTGGCAATCTTCAATTACCAATCAACAAGAGACTTTGACAACTCAAGAGTCTCTAATTAATCAATCCAAGTCAAGAACATAAAAATCTAATTTAAAATCCAACCAAGCATTTTTTTTAAACACTTGGAAGGCACAAAATAAAAACATAGAAAACTAATAAGACATAGCAAAATCTAAGGCTAGCAATTGCAAGAGGAAACAATAACAACAAATTAAAGAAAGAAATCATAAACATAAAAACATAAATTGCATTAATATGGATTAAAGGAAACAAGAAGAATTCATAAATTAAATTGGCAACATAAGGAAATCAACAAGAGAAGTAGATAAACCAAAGTATTAGAACAAATAAAAGTAGAAGAAAACTAAATTAAAGTAAGGTAGAAATCTGAATTTGAGAAGGAACAAGCCTCTCTCTCTAGAAAACTACATCTAAACCTAAAAATGTGTATGAATGAAGAGTGAATGATTGATCCCCTTCCAACTTCACTCTGCAGCCTCTAATCTTCATTTTCGGGCTTGAAACTGGGTCAAAAGCAGCCCAGAAATCGTCCCCAGCGAATTCGCTTTACTGAGGCACATGACACTCGTCACGCGTACGTGTCGCTGAACGAATTCCTGGTCACACGTACGCGTCATCCAGCGTACGCGTAGCTCATACGTACGCGTCACTACCAGCTTCTGAAATTCTCAATTTCTTGTGTTCCTTCCATTTTTACATGCTTCCTTTCCATCCTCTAAGCCATTCCTGCCCTATAAACCCTGAAAACACTTAACAAACATATCACGGCATCGAATGGTAATAAGAGAGGATTAAAAATTAGCAATTTTAAAGCCAAAGAAGTATGTTTCAATCATAGCACAAATTCAGAAGGATTTATAAAATCATGCAATTTATATGAATAAGTGTAGAATAATTGACAAAATCCACTCAAATCAGTACAAAATAAACCATAAAATAGTGGCTCATCAGTTATTCATGGCCTTCAAGGTTTCGCTGCTCTGTTTTCTTGCGACATGGAGAGGATGACCTCGTTCTCGTTCGCGTTCCATCCAGATTATCGTTCTAGTCAACATATTAATACTTCCGGCTCGGTGCAGCCTGCTATCATGCGCCTGATGCTCAGATATGCCATGCTCCGTAACAATGACTTTAGCATCCTAGCCCTCCCTATAAAGGTTAAGTACGCTGAGCTTGTGACTCAGGTGCTGATTCGCCGCCGCTGCGATGCGCTGCCGTTCTAGCCCAATAACCATTGCGTCCCCGGTTCATTAGTGTGCCGCTGTTTTGTGACAGTGAAACCTGTTATCGCAAAAATTCGTGCTTGTTCCATCACCCGCATCGAACGTGTATCCCTCAACGTCATCCTAAAGCTGTGAACATAAATCCTGCATCCTTCGACGGCTTTGTTGATGGAACGTATATTTGGAGAAGAAAGAACGAATACATCATCCATTGATGTGGGTTATGAATGTTCTTCTATTGGAGGTGTCTTTTTATGTATGTGTCTTTAGGAAGTGTCCTTTTATACATGTGTCTTCTAATGGAGATTTTTTTATGGATGTGTCTTCTAATGGAGGAGGAAGGTCGGGAAGGGGCAGCCGTCGGGGTTGGAGGATGAGGCCGGACTTGAACGGTGAAAGATAGGGTTTCTTATGTTTACTAGTGGTAATTGAAAGTAAGAATAAATGACCATTTTTACCCATGAAAGATAACAACGCTGACATATGTACCCATGATAGATCGAAACTGATCTTATACCCACGAGAGTTGCCCTCCGTGTGACAAAAATACCCTATTTTGGTTAAGTACTTGCTTCGTTATTATCCGAACCTACGTGGCACCCCAATCCTCCAAAACCCTATCCTTCTTCAATTCCATTTCTAATTTCAATCAATCTATTCCTCTTTCATGACGGCAGCTTCCTCCTCCTCTGCCGCCACTGCTGCTCTTCCGTTACTTGGCACTATCGCTTCATCCTCGCGCTTTCCTTCCCAAATTTCAACTCTCCCTCTTTTCCAAACCCCTTTCATCAAACAGTGAGAAGCTCCAAACAATCACAAAACATCTATGGGGATGGGAAATACCATGCCATGCCTCCATCAAAAGCAAGCTTTGAAATTACTTGGCACTTTTGTCCAGAGAAAAAAAAAGCACAAAGTGAATGTGAATAATATTACTCTCAAGAAAAGCACTTGAACTCCGAAAGCAAAAACTTGTGTATAAATAAAAGCTGGTTCTGAACAACATAAATACGAACACATATCCTACTACTTTTTCACTACTCTAGCAAATAATAATGGCTTTGCTTAATCTCTTTTCCATCTTCATGCTTTTACCCTCATCATTTGAGGCTTCACTTTCATCAGCATCGAAACCCAAGACCTGAACTCCATGATTGCACAAGCCTACATGAACATCGAAAACCAAAACTCAGGCCTCGCCAACATCCAAAATGAGCTAGTCAAGATCAGCCCCCAAGCCCCACTTTCGTATTGAACGCCGCACTCGGTGAGCAAAGTTCACCACGTTCTCCGTGAGCAACCGCGAGCAACTAGACATAGAAGACTGTAAGGAGCTTCTAGACTATTCCGTTTTAGAGCTGGCATGGTCCATGGGAGGGATGAGAAGAATCCGTGGCAGAGATACAAGCGCGTAATAGGGTTGATAGATGGTGTTGATTTTGCGGAAAGTCAAGCCCGATGGAGAAGGGTTTGAAAAAGAGGGAGAGTTGGGAAAGAGAGCGTGAGAATGAGATGAAGGTGCAAAGGGACGGAAGAGCGGTGGTGGCGGCAGAGGAGGAGGAAGCTGCCGCCATGAAATAGGGATGGGTGGTTGAAATTAGAAATGAAATTGAAGAGGGATAGGGTTTTGGAGGGTTGGGTGCCACGTAGGTTTGGATAATAACAAGCAAGCACTTAACCGAAACAGGGTATTTTTGTCACACAAAGAGCAACTTTCGTGGGTACAAGATTAGTTTTGATCTATCATGGGTACATATGTCAGCGTTATCATCTTTTATGGGTACAAATAGTCATTTATTCTTAAAAGTAAATTAGGTTTATCATAAATAATTGGACATTTTTTTTAATGAGTTCTAGAGTCTAGCCCAATAAAATTTTGTAAGAGTTGGCAGAACCCGTCTTAATTATCTAGCGGGATTGTTCTATAATTATTAAAAAGTATAATGTCCATTGAGTACATAAATAGTTAGAGATCGAAAATAACTTTTACTCTTTATATAACCTATTAAACGAACATTTGAGGTTGTTATTGTAATATTGTGAGAAAGACTCAATGAAAATAAATAAGATGTACTCAACTGTATTCTTGTATTTTATTACTTTTTTTATTAATTTAATATATATATATATATATATATATAATGTAAATTCTTTTTTTAGTTATTCATAAAATTTTAAATTAAATTAATATTAAATATTAGAATAATAAATTTTATATTAAATTTTAAATTAATTTTTATAATATATAATTTCATAAATATTTATGTAATATTTTATAAAATTCGAAATAAAATTGAACTGAAACCAAATATCAGCGCTATTGAGAGTTGAGACCTTCTCTAATCCTAACCTTTTCATGTTTTCATCCAAATATTGGATCAAGATCTCTTATTTCGCTACTCTCTCTTCGTAATTTTGCCACTCTCCCTTTTATTTTATTTTTTTTCAAGAAAATTCTTGTTTGTACCCTGTTATCTTTCTTTATCCTAATCGTTTCTCAAGTAATATTTTTTTTTTTTTAGATTTCATCATCATCATCATCATCATCAATTTTCAGATTCTCTCTAATAATGAATAATTGTTTTGCAAAATAAATTAAACAATTAAAGTCTTGGTTCCATTTTCTAAAACAATTTAAACATAAAAAAGTTTGGATTTGGTTAAATCTGATTTATTGTAATTTTTAGATATTTCATTTTTATTTATGCATAATGTTAGAAATAATTAGCTCATTTTTCGTGTTTATTTTAGTTTAGGTCATATATTAAGTTAAATTTTTTGTGTCTCGAAATTTCTATGTTCAAGTAGTAAGAATTTCTATGTTTTGTGTAATGTTTATGCTAAACAAGCAGATTTTATATAAAGTTGATAAATAATATATATCAAAAGTTGAGAAAACTTCCAACACAGCTAAAGAAATAAGAGAATTTCATAAAGAGTAAAGATTTCTATATTTTAGTAGATTTATTATGGTTTAATAGAACTTTTTAGTTCCTATTTATTTGTTGAAATTTATTATTATTATTTTTTCTCTTTGATTCCTTATTTATTTGATTACATTTTGTCATTGCTACTAATAGACTATATCAGTGGGTTCCATAGTACAATTTATATTCTTAAGTAGACAACAAAAAAAATATTATATTCTTAAAAAATGTAACTCTTTTTGTTGATATCTCAAAAATCATTTAAAAGGTATTAAAACAAGAGAAATGTTAAGGATCACTAAAATTTATTATTTTTTGTTATTATTTAATTATTAATTTAATTTTTTTAATATAATTCTTTTAATCTAATAATTTATCAACATATTTTATTATATATTTTTAAATATTAATAATTAAGTGATAGAAAAATAATAAATTATGATCATTCTCTAGCATTTTTCTTAAAACAAAGCTAATTGTAAATGTAATATATCTTATGCATAGTGTAATATTATCGAATTCTATTAAAATTTTATATACTTTTAGTGTAATATATTATGGAGCAATTGAATATATATTTTTTCACATATTATATTACGAATTTGTTTACTAAAATTCACTAGTATTAAAATTTCACAATACAATATCATGTAAAGCTTTATTTTCTCACATTATTTATTTATACATTAGTATATGTTCCCATGTTCTGCATAGGATAATACATAAAATTATATAAAAAAATTTTATTAACATTTAAATGAAAAATATCTATAGTAATTATTATTATTATAAATATTTTACAACTTAAAAATATTAAAAACAATTAATATTTATTTTAATCAATTTAGATTAGGTGAATGGTCATCTCATTTGTCCGTTTAAGCAAGTATTTAGAATTTGAATCTTACCTTTTGTGTATAACAATCCATTAATTAGCGACAGACCCTTAATAAATAGAGCATTAATATGTGGTGGATTAGTCATCGACTTGCCGAATTAGAAAATCCGTAGAAAAAAAATTGTATTTGTCTTTAAAATAGATTAATTTTCCTTGAATAGCAATACTTATGGACTTTTGTTTTGTTGAAATTTACTTGGGACAATTTTATTTGTTGGTATCATATTTATTCTTGAAGTCAAAACAATATGATCAGCATTGTTACTTGTTAAAACTTCACATTTTATGAAATGATTTCTAAATTTTTAAATTCATAAACTTATGTCATTACAAAAGTTATTAGATCGATCGATTAATATTTCTTGGTAACATAGTGTACCGAAACATCATTGTTGAGTATTAGTTAGTGTGAAGAGAAATCAATAACAACTTTTGTTATTCAATATATAATTTATTCTATTGAAAAATAAATTAATATTTTCTAAACTTGTAAATACATTTTTTCTAATTTCTTACACTATTTTATTTGACAATATTTACTATAAAAAAATAGCAAATAATTATATTATTTTACAATATATATGATGTACAAAGTAATTTCTTATCTTGAAATTAATTCTGGTTAGTGAGATAAAACATTTAAAAAATAAATTGGTTCGATACAAAATATTGAGTATTTAATAATTTCAATCATTTAAATTTTAATTACCAAAAATTGGATTAAAAATTAATTATAAACTTAATAATCGATAATATATATTATATTATATTAGTACGTAAATAATAATATCCAATATATTAATTATTTATTTTTTTGATAGAATTAATGTATAATTTATTGAGAATTGATTTATTATCCAAAATTTTTTTCATAAACTTTGTAATATATGAAAATAGTGTTTTTATTTTTTATTATTATTTAAGAAATTCTTCATAATTTTTTAATTATGTAATTAACTTAATTCATAACCTTTATTATTACTTTTATACTAAAAAGAATATCAATTTATATTATATTATATATATATATATTTTCACTACTAATAAATAAATAAGTATTTGCACTATTATACTTATTGTCCTAGATAATGACTTAAATTACTTATTTTGTATGTTAAATAATATTTTATATGTTAAATTTTTTAAATATTAAGGTAAAAAAAATTGTTCAATAAATTATATAAATAGTCACTACAGAAAAGAAAAAAAATTATATATCATATATAATAATCCTTGATATATATAGTGTCATATATATATTAAGATTATCTATTTTAATTATATGAGTAATTATTGTTATTTTCACTTTTTCGTTACATTAGAAAATAATATTTAAAACTAAAAAAAAGATAATTAATTTTTTTTAATTTGAATTAAAAAATATCTAACTTTTATATATACTAAGTGTTATAATATTAAATAGTATAGTATTTGCTATAACAATGACTTAAAATATTAATCCAAGATATATTTGGGCCTAGTAAGACCTCAATGCAAGCAAGATCAACTAAAATCCATTGTTAGGATCCCAAATCCGACTTAAGTTCATTACGTTAAATGCCTAACGCAGATGAAGTCCACGCGTCCCCTCTTAAATCGGCTCAAATTGGATCCCGTTGCTAATTAGATATGGTAATGAGTACTCAGGGGAGCGTGAGAAACCCCCTTCCCATCCCTCACTCCTATTAAAAAAAATGTTCCGTTTCTTCTCTATCATTGCAAGTTCCTATTTAATTACCCCTTAGAGAATGCAGATCTTCTCGGGTATTTACGAATATTCTTTGAAAACTTTTGAAAAAAGATTAACACAAAAAGACATAATATAATAATCATAAAATAATTGATTCAATATAATTCAACACAATTTATAAATATTCGTTATGAAAAATAACATTTCAAAAGGAGAAAACATAAAAATATATTCCAACATAATAACATAACATAATTTTTTGGGATGATACTGAGCGACGTAGTTACGGATTTGAGAGGCAGAGAAAGTGAGTTAGAGAGAGAGAGAATCGAGGCTAAGAATGAGTCTGGAAGAAAAAGGAAGAATTTGAATTGGAGGCAGAAATTAGGGTTATTAAATTCAAGAAATTGATTTATGCATATATAAATTAAGATAAATTAATAATTTTATATTTGCGTATATTTAATAGGTTCTATGGAACAGGTACTTATGTCTATGTCTCCATTAGGGTGACAAATAGAAAAGTCCGCCCTGTCTTGTCAAAAGCCCGCCATCTGGTGGGCTGGCCTGCCCCGCCTCGCTTAGTAAGGTGGTCCTGAATTTCTCTCCCGCCCCGCCTAATGCTACGCTGGCGGGTTGGCGGGTTCTCCTTTTTTTATAAACTATTAAATATTAAACAATATATATAATTTCACAAAAATTTTAATAAATTTATAATTTCTAAAAACATAAAAAAAATTATAATTTTTAAATTCATACACATTAAAGTCTTTATAATTATAAATATGTAATAAACATAATTATAAACCAAATTTATTGAAACAAAATGAGTAAAGTACTATTTCTACCCATGGAAGTTAAAAACGCTGACAAATCTACTCATGAAAGAAAGAAACTACCAAATGTAACCATCAATCGTGACATCCGTGGGACGAAACTAACCAAGCCTTATTCCGGCATTGGCTTCGTTAGTAACACTACCTACGTGGCACTTGACGGCGTGACATGGCTTGGAGGGCTTCACACGTGAACTGCTGAGCTGTGTGACCGTTATAATGTATCCTAAACCCCAAAATTTCCCAAATTCAAACCTTCTTCCATCCCAAACACGAACCCTAGCCCTAGATTCACAAAAATCTTCGAAATTATATCAATGTCGAGGTGAAAACTCTTTACTCCACCTTCGAATGACAGTGGTAGTATGTCTGGAAGCTCAATTTCAAAGCGGGTGCATGATAGGAAGTTCAATGGCAGATGTTTCTGTGGGTTGGGGGTGACACTGTTACAGTCATGAACGACAATGAATCCTGGGAGGTGGTTCGTCCGTTGTCCCAATAGGAAGGTAACCCGTTGTACACCCTGTTTTGTGTGAGTTGAATGTGTATCTGATTTTAGTTCTTTTGCCATGGATAGAACTCGGATTGTAACTTCTTTACATGGGTAGACGAAATCGAAGGGCAGTAGGAGGGTTTGAGGAGAGCACTGTCAGAAAAAAAGATGCAGGAAAACATAAATGAGGCTGAGGCTGAAGTGAAGATGCTCATTAAGTTAGGGAGGTTTAAAGCTGAAGTTAGTAAACTTAGGTTTTGGCTTGTGATTATGTCAATGGTGGTGGTATGTAACGTTGTGTGCACTTTGTATCTGATTCTCAAGAGGTTTTGAGCCTAAGTAGTTGTTAGTGTTAGATAAGGACAAAAATACCCATGCTCGATTCTGAATATGTCATTTGTAGACATATGGAATCCAGAAAATGGCAAATAGAGTCTTATAAGATATGTAACTTGCAAAAATTATCTATTACTAATTATAATTCTTGTTTACTTTCTGCTCCAAAATAACATGAAATACAGGAAAAATAACCTAAAAAATACGCAGTAATTGAGTTATTGAATTGTTCAAGTTATAGGTATGAGTTATCAACTACGAGTATGCACCCATACCGAAAATCAAAACATAAGCAATTGAAGGTATAGTATGTGACATATCCAACAATTGTAAGATAAACTGCCATGGACAGTACAAAAAAATATAATATAAAGACTCTTGCTTCATGGATTTGGAGTGGAGTTGCTACTTTTGCTTGACCTTTCTTTCAAGTGTGCAGTTGTTGACCCCTTTTTTGGTGGTGGACGGAAGGCAGACTGCGGCCACCTACTTGAGCTTGATCCTCTCACTGCAGGAGTTGGCATGAATTCCATGAACCTGGAAGTAGTGCCCTGGGAGGCAACTTGCATGGTTTGAAGTGTCACAGTGGGAGGCACATCAGAGGCCGGGGGTGATGGACTAGTAGTAGTTGGTGTTATTGGCCTAACAATAGCTGAAGCAGATCGTGGTTGCTGGTGCACGAAATTGTGATTACACTTTTCACAACTCTGCACAACTAACCAGCAAGTGCACTGGGTCGTCCAAGTAATACCTTACGTTAGTAAGGGTCGATCCCACGGAGATTGTCGGCTTGAAGCAAGCTATGGTTATTTTGTAAATCTTAGTCAAGAGATTAATGATAAGAGTGATTGTATTTATGAAAAATAAATAACAGAAAATAAATAGTACTTGTGATTCAGTAATGAGAGACAAGCTGAGGTTCCGGAGATGCTCTGTCGTCTGAATCGCTGCTTTCCTATTGTCTTCATCTCCAAACACGCATGGCTTCCTTCAATGGCAAGCTTTATGATCCTCTTGGATGAAAAATACCAGGTACGATCTCTGCACGTCTAATCAACTGTCGGATTTCTCGTCTCGGATGAAAAATACCATGTACAGCTACCGCACGGCTAATCATCTGTCGGTTCCCACTAGCGTCGGAATAGGACCCTTGTCCTTTTGTACACTGTCACTATCCCAACATTCACAGGTTTGAAGCTCGTCACAGTCATCCCTTCCCAGATCTTACTTGGAATACCACAGACAAGGTTTAGACTTTCCGTATCCTAGGAATGCTGCCAATTGGTTCTAGCCTATACCACGAAAGTTCTAACCTCCGGACTCGGTCCGTGGATTAGAAACTCAAGAGATACATACTCAAGCTGTCGCCCATTGACTACGTTGAGCTCAGGTAGAACGGAAGTGGTTGTCAGGCACACGTTCATAGAATTGAGAATAATGATGAGTGTCACGGATCATATCATTCTCTAGATTGAAGTACGAGTGAGTATCTTAGAATAGAATCAAGCGTGATTAAATAGAAAACAGTAGTAATTGTATTAATCCATTGAAACACAGCAGAGCTCCTCACCATCACCTATGGGGTTTAGAGACTCATGCCGTAGAAGATACAATATAAAGTGTGAAATGTCATAAGTTACAAAATGAATCTCTAAAAGTAGTTTTTATACTAAACTAGTCACTTATGTTTACAGAAAATGAGTAACTAAGTGCAGATAGCAAAAATCCACTTTCGGGATCCACTTGGTGTGTGTCTGGGCTGAGCTTTCAAGATTTCACGTGCATATGCCCAAAGTTGGAGTTAAACGCCACCCTGGGTGCCAAAATGGGCGTTTAACGCCAAGAATTATGCCAGTTCTGGCGTTTTAAGCCAGAAAGTTTTAGGCTGGCTTTGGATGCCAGTTTGGGCCATTAAATCTCGGGCAAAGTATAGACTATTATATATTGCTGGAAAGCCCAAGATGTCTACTTTCTAACGCAATTGAGAACACGCCAATTAAGTATCTGTAGCTCCAGAAAATATACTTCGAGTGCAGGAGGGTCAGAATCCAACAGCATCTGCAGTCCTTTTTCAGCCTCTGAATCAGATTTTTTTGCTCAGGTCCCTCAATTTCAGCCAGAAAATACCTGAAATCACAGAAAAACACACAAACACATAGTAAAGTCCAGAAATGTGATTTTTGAATAAAAACTAATAAAAATATAATAAAAGTAACTAAATCATACTAAAAACTATGTAAAAGCAATGCCAAAAAGGGTATAAATTATCCGCTCATCACAACACCAAACTTAAATTGTTACTTGTCCCAAAGAAACTAAAAATAAAATAGGATAAAAAGAAGAGAAAATACAATAAATTCCAAAATTATCAATGAAGATTAATCTTAATTAGATGAGCGGGGCTAGTAGCTTTTTGCTTCTGAACAGTTTTGACATCTCACTTTATCCTTTGAAGTTCAGAATGATTGGCATCCATAAGAACTCAGAATTCAGATAGTGTTATTGATTCTCCTAGTTCAGTATGTTGCTTCTTGAACACAGCTACTTCATGAGTCTTGGCTGTGACCCTAAGCATTTTGTTTTCCAGTATTACCACCGGATACATAAATGCCACAGACACATAAATGGGTGAACCTTTTTAGATTGTGTCTCAGCTTTGCTAAAGTCCCCAGTTAGAGGTGCTCAGAGCTCTTAAGCACACTCTTTTTGCTTGGGACCACGACTTTAACCGCTCAGTCTCAACCTTTTCACTTGACACCTTCACGCCACAAGCACATGGTTAGGGATAGCTTGGTTTAGCCGCTTAGGCCAGGATTTTATTCCCTTGGGCCCTCCTATCCATTAATGCTCAAAGCCTTGGATCCTTTTTACCCTTGCCTTTTGATTTAAAGGGTTATTGGCTTTTTTTGCTTGCTTTTTCTTTTTTTTTTCTTTCTTTTTCTTTATTTTTTTCGCCACTTTTTTTTTCTGCAAGCTTTTCACTGCTTTTTCTTGCTTCAAGAATCAATTATATGATTTTTCAGATTATCAATAACATT
The DNA here is from genome assembly GCF_003086295.3 of Arachis hypogaea. Classification (NCBI taxonomy): domain Eukaryota; kingdom Viridiplantae; phylum Streptophyta; class Magnoliopsida; order Fabales; family Fabaceae; genus Arachis; species Arachis hypogaea. The sequence goes on along the minus strand of NC_092055.1, from coordinate 25,401,431 downwards.
TCTTCTTTTTCATTATTCTTTCAAGAGCCAACAATTTTAACATTCATAAACAACAATATCAAAAATATGTACTGTTCAAGCATTCATTCAGAAAACAAAAAGTATTGCTACCACATCAAAATAATTAAACTAATTTCAAGATAAATTTCGAAACCCATGTACTTCTTGTTCTTTTGCAATTAAAAATATTATTCATTTAAGAAAGGTGAGGGATTCATGGAATCATTCATAGCTTCAAGATATAGACTTTAAACTTTATTGATCATGAAATAAAAATAAGACATAAGATAAACATAAAAGCTGACAAATAATAATAAAAGAAAGGAAATTAAAGACACAAAAACAAATGACTCTAATATTAATGCTTATGTAACTTTTAAAATAGGTTTCTAATAATAAAAGTTATCACAGAATTAGGACTCAACAACCTTGATTTTGAGGGGTAGGTGCTCCTTCAATATATGGGACGTCCAACTATTCAAGGGACAGCTTCTGACGCTTTAGCTCCTGTATCTCACGCCCTTGTTTCTGTTGTTCTATGAGCATTTTGTAGAGCATGCTGTTTTGATTCTGCTGCTCTTCTTTGAGTTGATTCACAGCTTCCTGCAGCTTGGTGACAGATGCTTCTAAGTGGGCCCAATAGTCAAATTGAAGAATTTCTGGGAGGAGCTCATGTGCCCCCCCTCTTGATGAGGTTATCTTGAATTTGAGGTCCATCCATCACTTTTTTGGTGATTGGGCGTTCAACTGTGATATATTCATCCACACCCATTTGTACTCTAGTGGATTCCTTGTTTGCAAACATGTAAATTTCAACAGGGATCAGCTAATGAATCTCTACCTCCTTCCCCAACATAATACAGTGGATCATTACTGCCCTCTTGACAGTGACTTCAGATCGGTTGCTGGTTGGGAGTATAGAGCACCCAATGAAATCCAGCCACCCTCTAGCAACTGGTTTGTGATCTCCTCTCTTTAACATGTTTGGGACACCTTTTAAATTGGTAATCCACTTGGTTCCAGGGAGGCATATGTCCTCTAGAACTTGATCTAGCCTTTTATCCTTAGCCATTCTCCTGTTAAAGGACTCTGGATTATCTTGTAGTTGAGGAAGTTTGAAAACTTATCTCACTTTATCAAAGTGGAAGTAAATAACCTTCCCTTTGACTATAGTCCGAAAGGAGTAGAAAGCAGTTCCCTCTAATCTTTGCTTTTCTGTCATCCACATATTTGCATAAAATTCCTGGACCATGTTTCTTCCAACATGTATCTCAGGACTAGCCAGGACTTTCCAGACCCTGTTTTGAATCTGCTCTTGGATCTCCGGGTATTCATCTTCTTTCAGATTGAACCTAACTTCCGGGATCACTGATCTTCTGCACACAATTTTGAAGTAATGGTCTGCATGTTCTTTGGTGCAGAAGTTCTCATGCTTCCAACGTGATTTTGGATTGCTTTCTTTCTTCTCTTTTGAAGCATTTTGTCTTCCTTTGGGTGCCATGAGATTGGTTTGTTTTATCTCAGAGATCACGGAAATCACACCAAACTTAGAGATTTGCTTGCCCTCAAGCAAAATAAAAAGAAAGAAGAGGAATAGAGGGAGGGAAGGATTTGAATGATGGAGTAAAGGGGATGGCCGAATTTATAAATAAAGGGGAGGGGGGAAGGGATTCGAAATTTTTAGAAAATGATATGATTTGAAAGATATGATTGATAAAAGATAAACATGATATGAAAAAGAGAAGATTGTTTTCAAAATTTAAGAGATATGAAAAAGATATGAGGAATTTAGATCTGAATTTTCGTTTATGCATCTAAGAAATAAAAGATGATATGAGTTAAAAAGATTTGAAAAGAAATTGGAAATATGAATGAGTTTTTGAAAAGGAATTGAAAAGAATTGAAAAATAATTAAGAAGAATTTATAAGATTATAAATTTTTGTGAATGGAAATTAAAAAAAAATGAATGTTTGTAATGTTGGGATGCAAAAAAATTTTGATTTAAAACATGAAAATTCGAAAAAAATTGGATTGGAAAGAAAATTACGTCTCCCCTAGCTGTTTTGGCGTTAAACGCTCAGAATGATAGGCATTTTGGCATTTAACGCCCATCTGGTGGCCATTTTGGGCGTTTAACGCCCAGCCAGGTACCCTAACTGGCGTTAAACGCCAGAAATCCTTCTTTACTGGGCGTTTTTCTGAACGCCCAGAATGTTGCCAGTTCTGGCGTTAAATGCCCAGAATGCTGCCCATTCTGCCCATTTTGGCATTTAACGCCCAGAATGATACCTTTACTGGCGTTAAACGCCCAGAATGGTAGCCATTCTGGCGTTTAATGCTCAAATTGCCCCTTTACTTGCGTTTTAATGCCAGTGAGCTCTTTTTCTCTGTGATTCTTCTGCTTTATGTTCTGAACCTTCATTTCCCTGACTTTTTCACTGAACAGCATTAATAAACATGAACAACAAAATTAAATGGACTTATATAATTGTTATAAACATCTAAATTTTGATAATGGCTGGGTTGCCTCCCAGTAAGCGCTTCTTTATTGTCTTTAGCTGGAATTTTACTGAGCTTTTTAATTTAGTCTCAGTTTTGAGCATTCTTACTTAACATCACCTTCAAGATAATGTTTGATTCTCTATCCATTAACAATGAACTTTTTGTCAGAATCAACATCTTGAAGCTCTACATAGCCATATGGTGACACGCTTGTAATCACATACGGTCCCCTCCACCGGAATTTCAATTTCCCAGGGAACAATCTGAGCCTAGAGTTAAACAGCAGGACCTTCTGTCCTTTCTCAAAGGCTCTAGATGATAGCCTTTTGTCATGCCATCTTTTTGCTTTCTCTTTATAAATTTTAGCATTTTCGAAAGCATTGAGTCTGAACTCCTCCAGCTCATTTAACTGGAGTAATCTTTTCTTTCTAGCTACCTTAGCATCAATGTTTAGGAACCTGATTGCCCAGTAGGCCTTGTGTTTCAGTTCCACTGGCAGATGACAAGCTTTTCCATACACAAGCTGGTATGGAGAAGTCCCTATAGGAGTCTTAAATGCTGTTCTGTATGCCCACAGAGCATCATCTAGACTTCTTGCCCAATCCCTTCTACGGGTACTTACAGCCCGTTCCAGGATTCGTTTTAGTTCTCTATTTGAGACTTCAGCCTGCCTATTTGTCTGTGGAGGATATGGAGTGGCCACTTTATGGTTAATTCCATATCGGACCAGAGCAGAGTCAAGTTGTTTATTACAGAAATGAGTGCCTCCATTACTGATCAGTATCCTAGGGACACCGAACCTGCTGAAGATATGCTTCTGGAGGAATGGTGCACGAAATTGTGATCCCTGGGTGAAATTGTTACTCGAACAATCCCTGGTGATGGCTCCAAAGACTTGGTGCTATAATCTTAATTCATAATTTGTCACAACTTCGATACAACTAACCAACAAGTGCACTGGGTCGTCCAAGTAATAAAACCTTACGTGAGTAAAGGTCGATCCCACGGAGATTGTTGGTATGAAGCAAGCTATGGTCACCTTGTAAATCTCAGTTAGGCGGATATCAAATGGTTATAGAGTTTTCGAAAATAAATAATAATTAAATAGAAGATAAAGATAGAAATACTTATGTAATTCATTGGTGAGAATTTCAGATAAGCGTATAGAGATGCTTTCGTTCTTCTGAACTTCTGCTTTCATGCTGTCTTCATCCTATCAGTCCTACTCCTTTCCATGGCAAGATTTATGTAAGGGCATCACCGTTGTCAATGGCTACATCCCATCCTCTTGTGAAAAAGGTCTAAATGCTCTGTCACAGCACGGCTAATCATCTGAGGTTCTCGATCATACTGGAATAGGATTCACCCTCCTTTTGCGTCTGTCACTACGCCCAGCACTCGCGAGTTTGAAGTTTGTCACAGTCATTCAATCCCTGAATCCTACTCGGAATACCACAGACAAGGTTTAGACTTTCCGGACTCTCATGAATGCGGCCATCAATCTAGCTTATACCACGAAGATTCTGATTAAGAGATCCAAGAGATATTCATTCAATTTAAGGTGGAACGGAAGTGGTTGTCAGGCACGCGTTCGTAAGGGAATGATGATGATTGTCACGTTCATCACATTCATATTGAAGTGCGAATGAATATCTTAGAAGCGGAATAAGTTGAATTGAATAGAGAAACAGTAGTACTTTGCATTAATTCATGAGGAACAGCAGAGCTCCACACCTTAATCTATGGAGTGTAGAAACTCTACCGTTGAAAAATACATAAGTGAAATGTTCAGGCATGGCCGAGTGGCTAGCCCCCAAACGTGATCAATATGATCCAAAGATGAACTAAAAATCATAAGATGTTCTAAATACAATAGTAAAAGTCCTATTTATACTAAACTAGCTACTAGGGTTTACAGAAGTAAGTAATTGATGCATAAATCCACTTCCGGGGCCCACTTGGTGTGTGCTTGGGTTGAGCTTGAAGTTTACACATGGAGAGGTCATTCTTGGAGTTGAACACCAGTTTGTAACGTGTTTCTGGCGTTCAACTCTGGTTTGTGACGTGTTTCTGGCGTTTAACTCCAGACTGCAGCGTAGAATTGGCGTTCTATGCCATTTTGCGTCGTCTAGGCCAAAGTATGGACTATTATATATTGCTGGAAAGCCCTGGATGTCTACTTTTCAACACAATTAGAAGCGCACCATTTTAAGTTCTGTAGCTCTAGAAAATCCACTTTGAGTGCAGGGAGGTCAGAATCCAATAGTATCAGTAGTCCTTCTTCAACCTCTGAATCTGATTTTTGCTCAAGTCCCTCAATTTCAGCCAGAAAATACCTGAAATCACAGAAAAACACAAAAACTCATAGTAAAGTCCAGAAATGTGAATTTAACATAAAAACTAATGAAAACATCCCTAAAAGTAACTAGATTCTACTAAAAACATAATAAAAACAATGCCAAAAAGCGTATAAATTATCCGCTCATCAAGGAACTTCATCACTGTCTTAGTATCATTAGTGGGTGTTGTAATTGCCTCTACCCATTTAGATACATAGTCTACTGCCACCAGAATATAAGTGTTTGAGTATGATGGTGGAAAAGGCCCCATGAAGTCAATACCCCACACATCAAACAGCTCAATCTCTAGGATCCCTTGCTGAGGTATGGCATAACCGTGAGGCAAATTACCAGCTCTCTGGCAACTATCATAGTTACGTACAAACTCTCGGGAGTCTCTATAGAGAGTAGGTCAGCAGAAACCACATTGGAGAACCTTTATGGCTGTTCGCTCACCTCCAAAGTGTCCTCCATATTGTGATCCATGGCAATGCCATAGGATCTTCTGTGCCTCTTCTCTAGGCACACATCTACGGATTACTCTGTCTGCACACCTCTTAAAGAGATATGGTTCATCCCACAAGTAGTACTTTGCATCAGAAATCAATTTTTTCATTTGTTGCTTACTGTACTCTTTGGGTATAAATCTCACAGCTTTATAGTTTACAATGTCTGCAAACCATGGTAATTCCTGAATGGCAAAGAGTTGCTCATCCAAAAAAGTTTCAGAGATCTCAGTAGGAGGGAGGGACGCCCCTGCTACTGGTTCTATCCGGGACAGGTGATCTGCTACCTGGTTTTCTGTCCCTTTTCTGTCTCTTATTTCTATATCAAACTCTTGCAGAAGCAACACCCATCTGATGAGTGTGGGTTTTGATTCCTGCTTTGTGAGGAGATATTTTAGAGCAGCATGGTCAGTGTATACAATCACTTTTGATCCCACTAAATAAGATCTAAACTTGTCAATGGCATAAACCACTGCGAGTAACTCATTTTCTGTGGTTGTGTAATTCTTCTGCGCATCATTTAAAACATGGCTAGCATAATAAATGACATGCAGAAGCTTGTTATGCCTCTGTCCCAATACTGCACCAATGGCATGGTCACTGGCATCACACATTAGTTCAAATGGTAATGTCCAGTCTGGTGCTGAAATGACTGGTGCTGTGACCAGCTTAGCTTTCAGAATCTCAAACGCCTGCAGACACTCTGTGTCAAAGATAAATGGCGTGTTAGCAGCTAGCAGATTGCTCAGAGGTTTTGCAATTTTTGAAAAATCCTTTATAAACCTCCTATAGAATCCTGCATGCCCTAGAAAGCTTCTGATTGCCTTAACATTGGCAGGTGGTGGTAATTTTTCAATTAACTCTACCTTAGCTTGATCCACCTCTATCCCCTTGTTTGAAATTTTGTGCCCAAGGACAATTCCTTCAGTCGCCATAAAGTGATATTTTTTCCAGTTTAAAACCAGGTTAGTCTCTTGCCACCTTTTCAAAACAAGTGCTAGATGGTCAAGACAGGAGTTGAATGAGTCTCCAAACACTGAGAAGTCATCCATGAAGACTTCTAGAAATTTCTCTACCATATCAGAGAAGATAGAGAGCATGCACCTCTGAAAGGTTGCAGGTGTATTGCACAGACCAAATGGCATCCTTCTGTAGGCAAATAGTCCAGAAGGACATGTGAATGTTGTTTTCTCTTGGTCCTGAGGATCTACTGCAATTTGGTTATAACCTGAATAGCCATCCAAAAAGCAGTAGTATTCATGATCTGCTAGTCTCTCTAGCATCTGGTCTATGAATGGTAAAGCAAAATGATCCTTTCTGGTAGCTGTATTGAGTCTTCTGTAGTCAATACACATACACCACCCTGTAACTGTTCTTGTAGGAACCAGTTCTTTTTTTTCATTATGAACCACTGTCATGCCTCCCTTCTTGGGGACAACTTGGATAGGGCTCACCCAGGGGCTATCAGAAATATGATAAATAATCCCAGCCTCTAGTAACTTAGTGACCTCTTTTTGCACCGTCTCCTTCATGGCTGGATTCAGCCGCCTTTGTGGTTGAACTACTGGCTTAGCATCATCCTCCAATAGGATCTTGTGCATGCATCTGGCTGGGCTAATACCCTTAAGATCACTTATGGACCACCCAAGAGCTATCTTGTGTGTCCTTAGCACCTGCAGTACTACTTCCTCTTCCCTTGGCTCTAAAGCAGAGCTTATGATCACGGAAAAAGTGTCATCTTCTCCCAGAAATGCATATTTCAGGGATGGTGGTAGTGGTTTGAGCTCGGGTTTAGGAGGCTTCTCCTCTTCCTGAGGAGTTTTCAGAGGTTCTTCTGTTTTCTCTGGTTCCTCCAGATCAAGCTGAACATCTTTAAAAATGTCCTCTAGCTCTGATTCGAGACTCTCAGTCATATTGATCTCTTCTACCAGGGAGTCAATAATATCAGTGCTCATGCAGTCTTTTGATGTGTCTGGATGCTGCATAGCTTTGACAGCATTCAACTTAAACTCATCCTCATTGACTCTCAGGGTTATCTCCCCTTTTTGGATGTCAATGAGGGTTCATCCAGTTGCTAGGAAAGGTCTTCCTAGAATGAGAGTTGCACTCTTGTGCTCCTCCATTTTCAGTACTACAAAGTCAGTGGAAAAGGTAAATGGCCCAACCTTGACAATCATGTCCTCAATTATGCTTGATGGAATCTTAATGGAGCCATCAGCAAGTTAGAGGCATATCCGGGTTGGTTTAACCTCATCAGTCAAACCAAGATTTTTGATAGTGGATGCAGGTATTAGGTTGATACTTGCCCCAAGATCACATAGAGTTGTCTTGGTACAAGCACCCTCTAATGTGCATGGTATCATAAAGCTTCTGGGATCTTTACGCTTCTCTGGTAAGCTTTTCAGAATGACTGCACTACATTCTTCAATGAGAAAAACTTTTTCAGTTTCTCTCCAATCCTTCTTATGACTTAAGATCTCTTTCATGAACTTAGCATAAGAGGGTATTTGCTCAAGTGCCTCTGCAAATGAAATCTTTATTTCAAGAGTCCTGAGATAGTCTGCAAAGTGGGCAAATTGTTTATCCTATTCCGCTCGGCGGAGTTTCTGAGGATAAGGCATCTTGGCTTTGTATTCGTCAACCTTAGTTGCTGCAGGTTTATTTCCTACAGAAATGGTTGGAGAAGCCTGCTTAAGGGGATTGTTATCAGCACTTGCAGGTGTTTGATCCCTTATTGGCGTTTGAACGCCAGAATTGGGTGCTGCATGGGTGTTTAACGCCAGATTGCCACCCTTTTCTGGCTTTTGGACGCCAGAACTGGCCATCCCTTGGGCGTTTAACGCCACTTTCTTACCCTTTTCTGGCATTTGAACGCCAGAATCATTCCTCTCTGGGCTCTTACTGTCCTCAGAGGGATTTTGGGCAGTGGGTTGGTCATCCTCTGTCATTTGTTCCTTTCTTGGCTTTCTGCTGCTTTGAATTGAGACATTCAATATCTTTCCACTCCTTAATTGAACAGCTTGGCATTCTTCTGTTATCTGTTTAGATAGCTGCTGTCTTGTCTGATCCAATTGTGCTTCCATATTCTGGTTAGCATTTTTAGTGTCTTGGAGCATCTCTTTGAATTCTATAAACTGTTTTGTTATAATAAGCAATTGCTGATTGAGTTCAGCAACTTGTTCTTGAGGACTAAGTTCAGTGGATACTGCTTTAGCTTCTTCTTTCATGGAGGACCCACTACTTAAGTATAGATATTGATTTTTAGCAACTGTATCAATGAGCTCTTGAGCCTCTTCAATTGTCTTTCTCATATGTATAGACCCACCAGCTGAGTGTTCTAGAGATATTTGGACCTTTTCTGTAAGCCCATAGTAAAAGATATCCAACTGCACCCATTCTGAAAATATTTCAGAGGGGTATTTCCTTAGCATCCCTCTCTACCTCTCCCAGGTATTATAAAGGGATTCGTTATCCTCTTGTTTAAAGCCTTGGATGTTCAGCCTTAGCTGTGTCATCCTTTTTGGAGGGAAATATTGATTCAGAAATTTGTCTGATAACTGTTTCCATGTTCTTATGCTTGCTATAGGTTGGTTATTTAACCACCTCTTAGCTTGATCTTTTATAGCAAATGGAAACAGTAATAATCTGTAGACATCCTGATCTACTTCCTTATCACGTACTGTGTCAGCAATTTGTAAGAACTGTGCCAGAAACTCAGTAGGTTCTTCCTGTGAAAGACCGGAATACTGGCAATTTTGCTGCACCATGATAATGAGATGGGGGTTTAGCTCAAAATTGTTGGCTCTTATGGGGGGTATACAGATACTACTCCCATATGCAGCAGTAGTGGGGTTGGCATATGACCCCAAAGTTCTTCTGGACTGTTCATTTCCACTTAGGTCCATAATGGAAAAAGGGAGATGGTGTGGATTGCAAATAAAATATATTTTTGTTTTTATTTTATTTAATTAAGAATAAACCAAATTAAAAAGAAATAAGATAAAATAAAATAAAATAACTGGAAAATAGAATATAATTTTCGAAAACTAAAAGAAAAAAATAAAGTAAAGTAAAATAAAATGAAAAATTCGAATACTAAAGTGGCTAATTAATTAAAAAGATTTGAAAAAATTTTAGATATGATTTTCGAAAAAAGAAGGGAGAGAAAGTGGTTAGGGAGTTTTGAAAAAGATATGATTTTAAAATTTGAAGATTGAAACTTTCTCAACAAATCACACCAAACTTAAAATTTTTCAATCAAAATAATAAAATGGGACAAGTAATTCGAAAATTATGAATAAGAAAAGAAAAAAAAATTGAAAAATTTTATAAATGATTTTTGAAAAATATAAAAAAATTTAAAAATAGGAATTTGTTTTGAAAAAGATTTAAGAAGATAAATTTTTAAAATTAAAATTTTAACTTGCCTAACAAGAAATTACCAAATTTTAAAAATTTTGACTAAATCAACCTAAGAAATTCGAAAATAATGAGCAAATAAAGGAAAATATTTTTTTTTTGAATTTTTGAGTTTAATGAGGAAAGAGAAAAACAATAAAATGACACAAAACTTAGAATTTTTAGATCAAAACAAAGAAAACAAATAAGAAAACTTTGAATGTCAAGATGAACACCAAGAACACTTTGAAGATCAAGATGAACACCAAGAACAAATTTTTGAAAATTTTTAAGGAAATAAGGACACCAAACTTAAAAATTTGTATATTTTAAACACTAATAATTCGAAATTGCACAAGAAAAACAAGGAAAAACATAAAATAAGAAAAACTAAAGATCAAACAAGAAAAATAAAAAAGAACAGCTTGAAGATCAATGAAGAACACAATGCATATGTTTTCAAAAATTAAAGAGAAATTAAAACATGCAATTGACACCAAACTTAAAGCATGAAACTAAACTCAAACAGAAAATCAATTATCAGTTTATTAAAAAATTTTGAAAAAATTTTAGAAAAAGAAAATAATGATTTTGAAATTTTAAACAAAAACAATAATAGAAGACGCAATTTTAGTGACTCTAAACCAAAAAGATAAATTTTTCCTAATCTAAGCAACAAAATAAACCGTCAGTTGCCCAAACTCGAACAATCCCCAGCAACGGCGTCAAAAACTTGGTGCACGAAATTGTGATTACACTTTTCACAACTTCGCATAACTAACCAGCAAGTGCACTGGGTCGTCCAAGTAATACCTTACGTGAGTAAGGGTCGATCCCACGGAGATTGTCGGCTTGAAGCAAGCTATGGTTATTTTGTAAATCTTAGTCAAGAGATTAATGATAAGAGTGATTATATTTATGAAAAATAAATAACATAAAATAAATAGTACTTGTAATTCAGTAATGAGAGAGAGGCTGAGGTTCTGAAGATGCTCTGTCGTCTGAATCTCTGCTTTCCTACTGTCTTCTTCTCCAAACATGCATGGTTTCCTTCAATAGCAAGCTTTATGATCCTCTCGGATGAAAAATACCAGTACGATCTCTGCACGGCTAATCAACTGTTGGATTTCTCATCTCGGATGAAAAATACCATGTACAGCTACCGCACGGCTAATCATCTGTCAGTTCCCACTAGCGTCGGAATAGGACCCTTGTCCTTTTGCACACTGTCACTGTGCCCAACATTCGCAGGTTTGAAACTCGTCACAGTCATCCCTTCCCAGATCCTACTCGGAATACCACAGACAAGGTTTAGACTTTCCGGATCCCAGGAATGCTGCCAATTGGTTCTAGCCTATACCACGAAGGTTCTAACCTCCGGACTCGGTCCGTGGATTAGAAACCCAAGAGATACACACTCAAGCTGTCGCCCAATGACTACGTTGAGCTCAGGTAGAACGAAAGTGGTTGTCGGGCACGCGTTCAAAGAATTGAGAATAATGATGAGTGTCACGGATCATATCATTCTCTAGATTGAAGTACGAGTGAGTATCTTAGAATAGAATCAAGCGTGATTGAATAGAAAACAGTAGTAATTGCATTAATCCATTGAAACACAGCAGAGCTCCTCACCATCACCTATGGGGTTTAGAGACTCATGCCGTAGAAGATACAATATGAAGTGTGAAATGTCATAAGTTACAAAATGAATCTCTAAAAGTAGTTTTTATACTAAACTAGTAACTTAGGTTTACAGAAAATGAATAACTAAGTGCAGATAGTGCAGAAATCCACTTTCAGAACCCACTTGGTGTATGTCTGGGCTGAGCTTTCAAGCTTTCACGTGCATATACCCAAAGTTGGAGTTAAACGCCACCCTGGGTGCCAAAATGGGCGTTTAACGCCAAGAATTATGCCAGTTCTGGCGTTTTACGCCAGAAAGTTTTAGGCTGGCTTTGGACGCCAGTTTGGGCCATCAAATCTCGAGGAAAGTATGGACTATTATATATTGTTGGAAAGCCCAAGATGTCTACTTTCTAACGCAATTGAGATCGCGCTAATTGGGCTTCTGTATCTCCAGAAAATCCACTTTGAGTGCAGGAGGGTCAGAATCCAACAGCATCTGCAGTCCTTTTTCAGCCTCTGAATTAGATTTTTTTGCTCAAGTCCCTCAATTTCAGCCAGAAAATACCTAAAATCACAGAAAAACACACAAACTCATAGTAAAGTCCAGAAATGTGATTTTTGAATAAAAACTAATAAAAATATAATAAAAAGTAACTAAATCATACTAAAAACTATGTAAAAGCAATGCCAAAAAGGGTATAAATTATCCGCTCATCAGTTGCTGAGTAGTTGGTGGTGGTCTTCGCAGATTCTTCTTCTTCTTTGGTGTCTTTTTTGTAGTTGGTGGCCTAGTTGAAGGAGACCTGACTGGATTAGGAACGGGTTGAGGAACTGGGGTGGTCTCCTACAACAGTAGACACATATGAGTGATTTGATTAAAAAAACTTATAAAATGAAGTTGTAAAATACATCACTAGACTTACATGTGGTGGCTGAGAGACTGCTGCTTCAGCTGCTTCAACAGCTTCCAAATTTTCCTCCCAGAACATCTCCTCCAGTCTTGCCGCCTCCTCTTTATCATCCTCAGCAACTGGGTGTTGACTTGAACTTTGTCCCCCAGCACTCCCAGCCATTGCCTCCTTCTTCTTGGAACAGCTACGACTGTTGTGTCCAGTCTGCAATATATATATCATGAAATAAACGTGGACATTCAAAGCACAAGTAATGTAAGCATATGGATTATGGTTTACCTTTAGGCAATACTTGCATGTGATGGGGTCATACTTTCTGGGGGCTCTATGAGGATCTGGGGTGGGTTCTTTTGGGGCGTCGTTCTTTTTGTCTCTTTTCAACTTTGGTCTTCCAATCTGCTTCTTATATACTGGGGGCAATATAGGAAGTAGATCAACATGCTGCCAGTATTCTTAACTAGGAATAGGCTGGATGACGAACTGGTATGTGCTATTATATGCCCCATAGAGAGCCAGTTGTGTGCATGATCCTCTGGCCTCCTGTTCTGGTATGCAAGGGCAGCACATGCATGCCTGCACGGCAAGCCAATCAGTTGCCAAAACCTGCAGGAATAAGTCCTCTTTCTTATATCCACCATAACCTTATGTGGGAGGCACTGTACTTCATACACATTTCCAGGATCATCTCCGGTGAGAAACGGCCGCCACTTATTGCTCTCCCTTTTCTCTTTTTTTAGCCTACTCTGCTGTACAGGAGTGATTACTCCGTTATATCCCACCAACACCTTCTTGTTTCTTGCAATAATTCTCATCATATAACACCTCACCTCTTCCAGCATAGTTATAATAGGCTTTCCTCTCATTTTCTTGATCCTAAAATTGAATGATTTTTAGTTGTTGTTCGTGTAATTGTCAGACTTTGGGTATTCGCTAAAACTACTCCTACTCCATTGACTTGGAAGGATCCTGTTCGGATACTCCCAAGTATGTGGATTAACCCGTTTGATCCTATCCAGTACAGCATTGAACTCTTGAGAGGTTGTGGCCTTGGCACATCTCCACATTGCCATGTTCAATTCTATATCTCCCCTACTGTTTTCTAAAGTTCTGCCATATGTGCATAGCACAAAATCTATGATGTGCTCCTGGATTCACCTCATGCATAGCAGAGATGAGGCCCTGGTTGAGAAAAGTAAAGCAACTATATGATTATACCCTATGAAGGACAGTAACTATGAAGTAGTAGGTATGCACAATACATTGTAAAAAAACTAATAATGAAGACATACATAGAGAATAAGAATTCAGTCATTACCTTCTGCATGTCTGACATGAAGTTGATTACATTGATTGCAGCGTCACCTAAGTCTTCTTGGAGGAGTTCGAGAAACCACTCCCAACTATCCTTGCATTCGCACTCCACAACAGCATACGATATAGGGTATATGTGGTTATTGGCATCATGGCCGATTGCAGTCAACAACTGGTCAGGGTAGTATCCCTTTAGAAAAGTTCCATCTAACCCTATAAAAGGCATGCAGCCAACCGAAAAACCTCTTTTTACACCCTTCCAAGCATATATATATCTTTTTGAATTTATTCCCAGTCTCTTCAACATAATCAGTACTAATCCTCACAGTGGAGCCAGGGTTGGTCCTCATAATTTCATTAGCATAGTCCCTAAGAACTGCATACTGAGCTATTTCTGACCCTTCTATTAGTTCTTTCGCCTTCATCATAGCCCTGTATATCTTCCTCTCGTTCACAATCACGTCATACTCCTTCTTGAAAAAATCTTGTGACTGCCTTTGAGTCATGTCTGGATGATCACGGATCTTTTTCTCAAGCTCCTCTACAACCCATTTATCATCTGCAGATTTATTCTTATTAACTCTGCTGCAGGTATGTTCATTCACAAACGTCTTCACTTGAAAGCTTAATGGATACGACCATTTTGCACAGTATATCTGCCACGGACAACTCTCGTCATAACATATGGCCTTGCACCTAGTTGAATCCACTCTTGAAAAGAATATGATTCGCCCTATGTTGATGTTGAACTTCTTAACTGCCTTCTTGAAATGGTCCAGATTTTCAAACTCCATGCCAAGCTCCAACCTTACTTCCCTTACTGGAGCATCTGGATTCGCTTGAGAAAATGCTGCCTGCTGACTTTCTTCATCATCACTTGCAATAGAATCCAGCTCTTCCGACTCGTGACAATGCAACTCTGCACTTGCCTCCGACATATCTTCACCCTCCACAGGTATAAAAAATGATGGATGCTTGTTTGGATCCTGGTTAGGTATGAAGGTTTGCCCTGAAGATGGAGGCCTGACTGTTGATCATCTCTTCCTCTTCTTTTGACTACCACCACCCACATCTGGATTTATATCTGTTTTGGGCTGTGAACTGCTGGGTTGACTACCACTACCGGGTGTTTTCTTTTTATTTTGAATGCTCTGCTCCTGAGACTCTGGTTCTTGACAAGGCTGTGGGATGTACTGTGTGAAAACTTCAATAGATTCTACAGGCTCTTTATCAACAGTGGGAGCCACTGACTCCGCAGAAACTGGAATTTGGTGTCCAGTTTCTTCACTTGCAGCTGACACATTTGGTTATTCAGGGTGTGGAGGAGTCTTCTCCAGCGGTTGATATGGAGGTAAATTAGGTTCGGTGGGTGCATTTGTGAGCTGAATGATCTTGGGTGCCTCTTCGAAGGTTACCTTTGGTGAATGGGTGGGTATATTTGGTTGATCATTGCTTATATCTGGTTGTTGTGTATTTCTTGTGGTAGGATGGACGTCTTTGTCTTGCTCATCATCCTCTGTTTGAGCATCCGGTCCAGGCGTACCTCCTACAGTCTCACTCGATTTCACCAGTCTCTTTCCCTTCTTCTTTGGGGTTGGGGTCTCCTAACACACTATTTGGTTCTGTACTTGACTGGGGTCCTATTAACAGTTAATATTTCAACCTCTGGTTCAGGTTCATTGTTTTCTTCTACGAACTCAGGAAGGTTAACTGGATGCTCAGTGAACACCTCAACTCTCCTCCCATTAGCAATGGCTGCTTCGTACATAGTCACCACATCCATGTCTAGTCTAAGTAACTTCAACCCACCATCCAACTCCTTCCTAGGTTCAAGCCAGTAAAACTCGCTCACATCAGTGTACCCTATATCCTTTACTAAGTCATTCATGAAAAACTTATTAAGGGTATCCACATTCACTCGTTCAATCTCTGTTTTCTCACCCCCAACATATGCCAGCTTGCCATCATCACCCTTTTCAAATTTTCTTCTGTGACTAATGACTAACGTAATGTGAATAGTTGTCATCTGCAAACACACATATACAGAAAACAAAACTAATTCACAACCACATCATAGCCACTACAAAGACACCTTAATAAAAACCTCATATCCAAAATCATGCACCGAAAATCTAGAAAACCATGAGGTAGAGAGATCAAAGGTTACTACTTACCTATGGATGACACCACGCAACTCCAACAGCTGACACGATCCACACCAATAAGCACCCTCTCTTTAACACGGAGATTATCGTCGGCACCGAAGGTTTTTTGTGAGTGGAGAAGATGAACAGTTTATTCTTAGGGCTCTACCCTCTGTTCTGTGAAACGCGCGAAGAGGTGTACCTTTGATAACTGTTCAATTCTAATTTCCCTTTTTTTTAAAATAAATAAAATTTTGAAATCCAATTATATTTTTAGATAATTGTAATTACAATTTCCACGTATGAAGCCTTGTCACGCCGTGAAGTGCCACGTAGATAGCATTACTAACAGAGTCAACGCCGGAATAAGGCTTGGTTAGTTTCGTCCCACGGATGTCACGATTGATGGTTACATTTAGTAGTTTCTTTCTTTCGTGGGTAGATTTATCAGCGTTTTCAACTTTCATGGGTAGAAATGGTACTTTACTCAAACAAAATAATAAAATTAATATTGTCCAAAGCAAAATAAATATTGTCCAAAATATATAATTAAACATTTTCAAGTTTATAATCAATCAAACATAAAACATAATCCAAAATATAATTTAGAACATCTTTAATTATCATCTTCATCATCTTGTAGATCAATAACATCATAAAAATTTGTAAAAAAGTAGTCCTGACAAAATAAAAGCTTGGGCCAGCGGGGAAGCCTGCCCTGTCCCGCCAAAGCCCGCCAAATCCCATGGATTAGGCAGTGCGGGGTAGGCAGGCTTTTCAACTTTAGCAATCTTAAATTTCCAGCCCAACCCGCCTTTTGGGGGGTTATGCGAGCCAACCCAATGGGTTTCGACTCGTTTACCACCCCTAGTCCCCATCTAGTCCCAAAACGCGAGTAATCCCTGCAAATACCCGTTTCGGCTATTTTTGTAATCATCCCTATTGTAAACATTCATTGGTTCGCGATGTGAAAATATTCTAGTAACTCAATAAATTCTCAGATAACTAAAGTTAAGGTTATATCATTTTTATAAAGTCACATATATCCTTGTTATAACAATATTAATAGAAGATAAATGGATAAACACTAAGCTATTGTTTGGATATAAGATGGAAAATAAGAGAAAAGATAATGGAAAGAAAGAAAATAAGAGAAAAGAAAATGGAAAGAAAAGTATTGTGTTGGTTAGATGAAGAAAAAATGAATGAAAAGAAAATAGAGAAAAAATTTTCTTTTGCTTAGATGGAAGGAAAAGTAAGAAGAGAAAAAATTATAATAGAGTAAAATTATATTAATGTTTTTATATATTATATATAAATTATAATTCAAATGGTAACTTTATATTTTTATCCATGTGTGCACTTCTGCATCAGTTTTCTTCGCAACTTTGAAGAGAAAAAATTTACATGAGCTCCACATATACTTTATGTTTTCCATTCAATTTCTTTGTTGATCCAAACAATAAAAAATTAATTTTTTTGTCCATTTTCTTCTCCAGCATTTATTTTTCTACAAATTCTTCTAATCCAAACAATGCATAAATAAGTTATATTTTCATATATATAACAATAACTAATATCACATATTAGGTTAATTTATGTTGATAAACCAAAGCCACCCCAAAATTATTTGAATCTCCCAAACTCAAAAACATTACCTGGTTGTCTCCATTTACGTTTCTATATAAATTGAATTTAATGAATTCGAATTAGGGTAATAAGTAGTAAATCAAATCTATAGGATTCGAATTACTTGACATTGTGATTCGAAAGTAAATTGAATTCAAAGAATTCGAATTATGTCATCTCCTACTAAATCGAATCTATAAATTTTGATTTATATAGTTCATGCTAAATCAAAGCAATAAGATTCAATTTATACTCACTTAGTAGCAATCCAGCTCATTGTAAATCGAATCTCCTTCATTCGAATTAGTAGTGATATGACTATTACAATTCAAAGATATAATTCGGCACTGTACATTACTATGTAAAATTGGTTTGTAAATGGTTTATAAAGGTGATTTACCCCACATATTATAACTTGTGAAATCATAATATTTTGAGAAGTGATGTATAGACAACTTAAATGTTGATAAGTCTGAAAAATTTTAGAAAAAAAAATATCAAAAAATTACATGTTTGACTCAAATTTTTTTTTTTAAATTTGTCCATAGTCTATGATTAATAACTTTAAAATTATATATATGTTATTTATTTTATATTTTTTTTATTTAATAGAGACATATAATTTTGTTATTGGTGATATTAGTGGTTATAAAGAGATTTTTACCTTTAAATAATTATAGAGAAATTAAAAATAAAATTAGTTGCTATTTTTCTGATAATTTATTTATTTATTAGTTTAAATTAAAATTAAATTATTTATATTTGTTTGTTTATCCTAATGATTATCTATAATAGATAATATATTTAAGCATGTTTTGAAAGAAACTATTGAATTTTATATAATTAAAAGTTAACTATGAAATTGAAACAAAGATGAATTGAAATACAATAAACATATGAGGAGTAAAAGTAAAATAAATAATTAAAAATAAGATAATAAAATAATTAAAAAAAAGTAAAAAAGACAAAAAAATAATGCATGTAGTTGATAAAAATACACTGTAAAATAAATTAGTATAATCAATGAATATATGAAAGATAAAAATTAGGATATGTTTTTATTAAAAAATTCAAGAAAAACATTGTGAAGAAGAACCTATTAATTAATCAATTTTTATGAAAATATTATAAAAAATTTAAAATGTTAGTAAATAAAATAGTAACTCCTTTAAGAACTATTAATCAAAATACATAAAAGTACATTCTAATTCATAGATATAGAAAATAATAAGAGAATGATTTAAATTAAATTCATTTATTTTATTTTTTATTTATTATTTATTAAATAATTTAGTGTTTATTTAATTTTAGTCAAATCAGATAATATAATTGATTAGTTATAATTAATGTTGTTCACCCTGATGGTATAATTGAAACATATTAAAACTCTAAAGGTAAAATTAAAATAAAGTTGCATTTGCTATCTTATAATTTTTTTTAATAAAAATCTCATTTATACATTTTTAAAATGCATCACTTTAATACAATGATATTTTTATCAAAAATAAAAATTATGATAAATATCTCATATATTTGTTAGTAAATTATATATAAATATTTTTTGAAGCATATCACTTTTATTATATGAAAATAACTTAAATATCTTTAAATGTGATTATGATAATTTATTAAGTATTATATTTTTTTTACTAATTTATATTTAATAATTTACTTCTAACTTTTAATTATAATAAAAATATAAGATATGATGCCAAAAAAAAAAATCTAAAGCGATATAAATTTTTACTAACAAAAAAAATATATCCTGATAAAATTATAATGACAATTAAATGTAAAAAAAAAAATACTAATTAATAAAGAAATAAAATTTAAGATAAACATGTACTGAACAAATTGAAATAAAATAAAGACTTTTAATTATGATCATTAATTATAATCACATATATTTACTTCAATATTTATACTTTGAAAACTCAATATATTAATATTTTGTATTTTTATGTCTCAATTTTAGATTATCACAAACATTAGTTACTCTTCAATAATGACAATACTTTTAAAAAAATAAACATAATTAAATTATCTTAAAATTATATAATAATTTTTAAAATAACAAAAAATATATAATTACCTAAAATATAATATTTGTATAGAAACTAAAATTTAATTGTCAATATAAAAGTAACATATAATATCATTTCGTAATCAAATAAGTATTTAATCAAAGAATTGAATATTTATATAATAATATAATAAAATAAATTAAAGTTTGAGTTTAACAATAGCAAGCACTCAAGTTTAAATTTTCATAAATTAATTTATTTTTGATAAATTGAATTGCGCAATAAAAAAATCATAAAAAAATTCATATATTAAAGCAGAAAACAATTTATTTATAAATATAAAATTAAAAAAATTATTCTTAAAAGTTGAATATGCAGGTAAAAAAATAAATTATAACTTGCAAAAATTATCTCTAGAATTTATTACAATAAATAATAAAACTGTAAAAGTCATGTATCTATATAAATTAAATTATATTAAATTATAAGATATCTAGATATTTAATCAACCTAATTAATTAGTTTGTAACTGATTTGATTTAATAATTTAAAAAAAAATTGAATAACCATTTTTAGAAATATACCAATTTAAATAATATAGATTGAAGATAAGAAAAATATAACTAAATTATATAATACAATATTCTATTCCTAAAAATTTGTTTTATAACAGATTTAACGCCAAAATATTTATCATTATCTGTGGTATAATCTAATTTCACAATTATTTAAACGTTGTTTTTATGAAAAAATTGTATTATTTATTTTGAAAAAAATATTTACTCACTATTATAATTTAAATAAAATATAAAATAGATAATTACTTAGTCACAAATATTTATCAAGAACATGAGATTTAAGAGCATATAAAGTAAATATAATATCTACAACTTTTACACTACCACGATAAGATGATTATCATAAGTCCTTTTAGCATAAATTAAACAGAACAACATATAATAATAAAGAAACAATCAAATCCAAAAAAGTTATAGAACACCTATCATACACTACGATTGTTAGTATTGAGGAAGCTTTAACCATTTATTCTTTTATTAGCTGTCTTTTTATTTACTCTTCCCTTTATTTACGAATATGTTAAGAATTAAATTTATACTTCAACCTTTCAAAATTCTATATATTCTTGCCAAACACAATATTATTATGTCTTTTTTTTTTTATAGAAACCATTGAATGGAAGAACCGTTGATAAAAAGATGAAGTTCTCTTATAATCTGTATGACTTTTTATGATAATAAATTAAAAATAAAAAGTATGAAATAATATTGTGTATATTTAAGTTAATTTTAATCTTTTTTAATAACCAAATTTGTCATAACGTAATGGATAAATAATGACAGTTAATACGGATTATATATGTCTTGAGTATACTATACATTTTATAATTTTGTACGAAATAATATTAGTTTTAATTTATATATTTATTATTGGGTATTAAAAATTAAAAGTATTTGTATTGTTAGTATTTTTTAATTTTTCATCAACTCGGACCGTGATTAGGCCTAAAAGATCATCTACCTCGTTGGAAATAAATGTAATCCAATCAATTTTCCTCTTACAGTGCTATACATTCGCATAATCATAGGAGAATTAACTTTAACGAGATAACAATATGGTATTTAGTTACTACATGAATATTTTTATATATAGAATTATCAATCAATTATGTATGACTTCTGATAAAAATAATACAACATGGATATTGTTTGTTAGGTAAAAGATAACATATTGACAAAGAAAATTAATTACAATGGGTATATTCATTTTAAAAAATATTTTTTATGTAATACTATAAAAAATATCATGGTCACCCTGAATTATTAGAGGTTCAACTTCCATCGACAACGGTAGAATGCCTAAATTGAGACATTTTCAGACTGTAATATTTATCAAACAAACAATTAATGAAACACTCATCCATACCTTCTCATTTTGAGTATATTTATACATAAAAAAAAGGGAAAAAGATAGATAGGTCCCTGACTTTTTAAATTTTTGACAAATACATTCCTGACAAAATTTAAATATAAAAAAGTTTCCGACTTTAACAAACGGAGGAAAATTTAGTCCTTCCGTCTATTTGCATCTCATACACCAAACGAAACTAGCTGATGTGGCTGAAACGGTGTCCAGGTGTCTGTTATGGTGCCACGATGGAAGGGGAATAAAGTTCGAAGGACAAATAAGTCATTAACGTCATTTTGCAAATAAAGTTCGAAGGACAAATAGGTCCTTGAGAATTTAGTTCATTATACTTCTATTATGCTTCTATCCTGAGAATTTAGTTTATAAAATTATGCTTGTATTTTGAAATCTAGTTAACTTGTTATATTCTACAATTTAAATTATTTGTATTAAAATCACAGAAATTGGGCTTGTTCTGTTTCTACTTTTTTTTTCCTTAAATTGCATTAGTTCAGTTTTAGTGCATTTGTGTATTATATTAAAATTTGTTAAATTGCATTAGTTCAATATTCATCGTACCAGTGACATTAGTTAGCATGAGTTCATTTATGCATCAAGTTAGCATTAGTTCATTTGTGCATCATTCATGTATTAAGTTAGCATTAGTGCATTTGTGTATTATATTAGAACTAGTATTTTTATCTATACTAACATTACGAGAATATTTTTTTTTAAATTATAGTTCACTTTGTTCTAATAGTATAAACTATGCATGGCACAAAAGATTTATAAAATCAAACTACTTTTACAAAAAAGTCGTAAGTTGACAAAAGTCTCTGGCTAAAAAGACCAAGATATCTGTAAATAAAAAAATTAAAATAATAATGTTTTTAATTATTATTTTTATATGAAAAAGTCTAATTTTTTATTAATAATTAATTTTAACATTCGTTATCTAAAATTTAAAATAATTTAATGTGTATACTTTTACATTTAAAATATTTTAATTGTAAAAAAATATCGGATGACATATTTTGATTTGTCAAATTACTAATATAAAATATAATTATATATAGAGTTAAAATAGTAGAGAGAAATAGAAAAATGGAGAGAGGTAGATGAGAGAATTTAGGAAAGGAGTTTATTAATTTTGAAAAAAAAATATTTTCTCTCAATTTTAATAAGAGTGTCATGTGACACATTTGATTATTAAATTAGATAGTAATATATGATACATAATATAGGTATAATTCAATTAGATAGTAATATATGATACATATAGAAGCATAATGAACTAAATTCTCAAGGACCTATTTGTCCTTAGAACTTTATTTGCAAAATGACGCCAAGGACTTATTTGTCCTTCGAACTTTATTCTCCTTCCAGCGTGGCACCGTAACGGACACCTGGACACCGTTTCAGCCACGTCAACCAATTCCGTTTGGTGTATGAGAGGCAAATAGACGGAAGGACTAAATTGTCCTCCGTTTGTTAAAGTCAGGGACTTTTTGTATTTAAATTTTGTCAGGGATATATTTGTCAAAAATTTAAAAAATCAGGGACGTATATATCTTTTTCCAAAAAAAAAGTTGAAATAGCAAAAATAATAAAATGATAATTTTTATAATTTTATGTGGCTATCTATATATAAAACACCAGAAGACCATGATTATCTAACAAAATTAATTTTATTTATTGCATTCAATTTAAATAATTAAAAAATCATCTTATTTTAGTTTAATCCTTAATTCATATGATTTAAATTTAGCTCAACAAATATGATTTGATTTGATTTAATTATTAGTAAAAAATATCTCGAGAACCTATTTTATTCATAGATTTATTATTTTAATGATTAATTAATTAATCTAATCTAATCTAATTAATTAATACAGATAATTAGTATAATTAATTTGATTTAATAAATTAAAAAAATAAATTAAAAAATACTAATAGAATATTAAAAGAAATAACTTAAAAAATACTACCAAATCAAATTGATATACATTATGTGATATTTAAATATCTAATCAAATTAATTAGTTGATATAGTTAATTTATCATAATAAATTGTATTTAATGAGTTAAAATAAACAAATTGCTAAACACCCTCGTAAGCGTGTCACGTCAATTCCATCATTAAGTGCAGAAACCTAATTTTTATATAATAGAATAGATAATAAATAGAATATAGGAGAATATAATATGTGACATATTTTAATTATGAAATTGGTATTATATAATAGATTTTTTCTGAATTCTTATTGCTTATTTGTTACTAATTTTTACATAATTACTTAATAATTTTTGCCTATAAAACTATCAACTACCTAATATTATGATTTAATTAATAAAAATTATGACATTAATATTTTTTCATAAGTCTTGTTATTATTTATAATTAGAAAATAGCCATAAATAAATTTATTTTCTTAATGAATGTTAATTTTGTTGTCAAATTCTATATTACCTTTAAAATTTTAGCGTAATTGAGTCTAATTTCTACATTTTGAAATGAATTTACCCGAAAAAATTAATATGTAAATCACATTATTATTACAAAATTACTTTTTTAATATAATTAGTGGTACTTATTTGAACCATTAAATTTAGGGTAAATAACAGTATTAAGCCAGTTTGCATGAGATTTTACATGATTAAGCCAAACGAAAAAATAAGATATGGATCAACCAAAAGCATGTCTCTGTATAATTCGAATCAAACCACTTCGAATTAGTGAGGGAGTTTTCAGTCTTAGTAGTTCGAATCAGACTGATTCGAATTATGCATGGGAAGTTCCTGATTCGAATTATGCATAGGAAATTTGAATCTAGCTGATTCGAATTAGTGCTTGAGGAATTCGAATTATAGTCGAATCTAGCTAATTCGAATGAGTCTGTTTTGATTTACTGGCAAATTGAGTTCTATCTATAAATAAAATTTGGACTATTAAATTTAATACAAAATCAACCTATATAAATATTAATAAAAATTTGTAATAAAAAAGAGTAATTAACTTATCAATTTTTATATATTATTTTTAAATTAATAAATAAATAAATATTAATTTTTATTATAATAATAAAAAATTATAACATACTAAAATAGGATACTAGAAAAAATACTATATAATATAAAAAATATATCAAAAAAAAGTATAAAAAATTATTATACCAAATTTAAAATGATAATATTATAATTTAATATCATTTTTTTAGTAATTATCTATCTAAAAATGATTTTAACTAATATTATCTAAATAATATTTATTTTATTAAAATTAATTTTAATATAAAATGATCAAATATAAGTTAATTTTAACTTTTATTTATTTATTTTTACCAAAGATAGGAGACTCGAACCCGCAACTTCTTAATTGAGTATGGGGAGACTATGCCATTTGAGCTATTACTCATTGACAATTTTAACTTTTATTAATAAATTAAATTAAAAATAATATATAAAAATGGACATATTTATTAAATTTTAATAACATATAAATATTTAACAACTTTTTAAATATTTTTTAATAATATATTTATTAAATATTTTTTTATAAAGTATTTAAAGTATATAAAAATGTACTCCTATTATAAAAAGAGTATTTAAAAAGTCGTTAAATTTTTATATATTATTAAAATTTAATAAATATGTCCATTTTTATATGTTATTTTTAATTCAATTTATTAATAGAAGTACATTTAATTTAAGAGTACATCTATATTATTTTTAAATTAATATTTTTTAAATAAATGTATTCTTATTATTTTAATTTTTTAATTTAAATAAATATATTTGTATTATTCCTCGTTGATACATTAACCCTTGTAATTTTGTTAACCTTTTTACCAATTTTTATTTTTTTCTCTTTTCCTGGCTTTTTTTATTCACTTATTTTGTTTTCTAACTAGCTGCAAATTTGTAATTTTAAGAGCAATTCAGTATGTTAAGCTGTTATAAGTGGTTTGGTCATTGGTAATCGTTTTTTTGCTTTCTAGGTTAAAAAATTTGAGGGGCAAAGATTGCCCACAAAACAGTATCTTAGATTCCAAGAAACTTCACAAAGGAATCAAATAAAGAATAATATAAACATGGACCTCACTCTTTACATCTTTGCTTTTGATACTAATGATTCTGATACATTTTTCTTCATGCTGTCATTCAAAACTTCCGTTATGCAGCAATTATCGCCTCAGCCTGTTTTGTGGATAATCCTTGTCCCTCAAGTTTCCTAACCTAGAAAGCAGAAAACGATTATCAATGACCAAATCATATATAACAGCTTAACATATTGAATTGCTCTTAAAATTGTAAATTTGCAACTAATTAGAAAACAAAATAAGTGAACCAAAAAGGCCATGAAAAAGAGAGAAAAATAAAAATTAGTAAAAAGGTTAACAAAATTACAAGGACTAATGTATCAATGAAGAATAATACAAATATGTTTATTTAAATTAAAAAATTAAAATAATAAGAGTACATTTATTTAAAAAATATTAATTTAAAAATAATATAAATGTACTCTTAAATTAAATGTACTCCTATTAATAAATTGAATTAAAAACAACATATAAAAATAGACATATTTATTAAATTTTAATAACATATAAAAATTTAATGACTTTTTAAATACTCTTTTTATAATAGGAATACATTTTTATATACTTTAAATACTTTATAAAAAGAATATTTAAATACTTTATAAAAAGAATATTTAATAAATATATTATTAAAAAAGTATTTAAAAAGTTGTTAAATATTTATATGTTATTAAAATTTAATAAATATGTCCATTTTTATATATTATTTTTAATTTAATTTATTAATAAGAGTTAAAATTAACTTATATTTGACCATTTTATATTAAAATTAATTTTAATAAAATAAATATTGTTTGGATAATATTAATTAAAATCATTTTTAGATAGATAATTACTAAAAAAATATAATATTAAATTATAATATTATCTTTTTAAATTTGGTATAATAATTTTTTATATTTTTTTTATATATTTTTTATATTATATAGTATTTTTTTTAGTATCCTATTTTAGTATGCTATAATTTTTTTTATTATTATAATAAAATTAATATTTATTTATTTATTAATTTAAAAATAACATATAAAAATTGATAAGTTAAGTACTCTTTTTTATTACAAAATTTTTATTAATATTTATATAGGTTGATTTTGCATTAAATTTAATAGTCCAAATTTTATTTATAGATAGAACTCAATTTGCCAGTAAATCAAAAGAACTATGATTCAAATTCTTCAAGCACTAATTCGAAAAAGCTAGATTCAAATTTCCTATGCATAATTCGAATAAGGTTGATTCGAACTTCCCCATGCATAATTCGAATCAGTTTGATTCGAACTACTAAGACTGCAAATTCCCTCACTAATTCGAAGAGGTTTGATTCGAATTATTAAGCATTTTAGTTCGAATGAGGTTGATTCGAATTACATAGAGACATGCTTTTGGTTGATCCATGTCTCATTTTTTCGTTTAGCTTAATCATGTAAAATCTCATACAAACTAGCTTAATACTGTCATTTTGTAAACCCGGATTAAATTAGTCAATAAATTAGTTTTTAATAAGGAGGATTAGAAATGTGAATATTATATTAAATTAGGATATAGCTCATCGAAACGAGAATTTTGACACTAATTTCGAAAAAAAAAAGGTCCAAAATTGGACCGAAAGGACCGAACCGGTTGAACCGGACCCAAACCAGACTATCGGTTCAACCGGACCAGCCCTTTTAAGTGAACCCAAGCCCTTCGTCCCCTTCATTCCAACAGAAACGAAGCTTTCAGCTTCCAGGGTAGGGAAGAACGAGAAATATCCCGTAGAACGAGAAATATCCCGTAACCCTTACGTTAATTTCCAACTCCCGTAACTTCTCCGTCTGAGCTCCGATTGCCACATCGTTTGCGGCCACGCGTTCACCGCGTTGAGCTCTACGTTTCTACCAGAACAATTTCATAGGTAACTCGTTATTTTATACTCAGCCTTCATTTCCCCCAATTTTCAAGTTTGTTGAATTTATTTAATTTTTGAAGTTTTAGGATCCAATTAGCTTGAGGAAAACGTTCACTCTTGCTTATGTTAAGCTTGGGTAAGATGAGAATACGATAATTCTATTTTATTTTCATTGAATTTGAGCTTTTAGTATTAAATTAGATATATATGCGTTATGAATGTGTATTAGGTTGTGAATAAATAATTAGAGCTTGAAATTGTGAATACTGGAACTTGGAGGAAGCGGATTAGTTGAGTTTTGAGGGGCTGCCTTGGTTTTGAATAAATAGCTTTGGTCGTTACGTAGAAATCAGCCAAGGTATGGTTTAGGTTTCTTGCATTTAATATATAATGTTTTGTGAAAACTTAGGCTAGACGACCATAGGATAAGTTGGAATGCAGGTGTATGTTTAATATTTAGTAATTTGTCGATGAATATATTTGGTTGAAGTTTATTGGGTAATTAGTTATTAATTTTGGATGGTGAATGTTGTTATGTTAATTTGGAGAGAATTATGGTTGAATGTTATTGTTGATGAACATGGTTGGTTTAGTGCTTGTTGATTAACTAATGATTTGGTGAATTATTGATTTGAGGTATAACTATTGTTGAGGTTGTTGTGATAATGAGGTATTTTGTGTTAAAAGCCTAGGATTTGTGAACTATGATTCTTAGTTGAATTTTGGTTGTTGGATTTGAATATTGTATGAGTTTAATTGTTGATCTGAGGTAGATTTATTGTGGTGATTGTTATGATGATGAGGAAGGGTATGTTGAATTGAAAAGAATGCAGGTTTGGACCCGAAAAGGGTGGCAAAGTCCGAGTTTTAGAGGAGATGCTGCCGAAATTTTATAAAAATTAGAGATTTTGTTTATATGATTATCTAAAAAGATTTAGATTCAAAGGTTATATGGTTTGATTTAGAGTTATTAAGAAAATGAGAATGTTTTAAGTTTGATTCATTTAGAAAAGAATGAATTATGTTTTGAATTGGAACTATTGATGGACGGAATGGGAGGTGTGATAATGAAGGATAAGGATAAGGATTGAATATGATTGACGTATAATGATGAATGAGATGCGATTGAGAATGATGTGGATGTTGATGAATTATAATTGAATTATTTATATGGCTTATGAATTTGAATAATCTGAGATATGAGATTCCCTGGATAAAGTGCCGTGGCTTGCCACCACGTGTACCAGGTTGAAAACTCGATACTCTGTTGACCCTTCGACGTAAGTGTGACCGGGCACTATATAAATTCCTGGGAATGTTACCCCCGTTGAGCAATATTGATTATTTGAGAAAAAGCTATACATAGACTCTTGGGGATGCACGTCGGGGGACAGTCTAAGGACAATTCAGACTTGTCGGGTTGGCTGGATAACCGACAGATGAGCCTCATCAGCCATAGGACAGGCATGCATCATATGCATATTACTTGAATTATTTGCTTGTGCTTTAATTGGGTGTGCCTATATGTACTTGCCATGCTAAATGTGTATTTATTACCTGTAATAACTGTAACATTCCTGTGTTTGCCTTATCTGTCTATTTGTCTGTGAAAATGCATGAAGGAGTTGGAGGTATGGAGGAATGGCAGTATGGGACTTAGATTTAAGGTTAAGTTAAGTTAGGATTAAATATTTTTAGAAAACCACCTTTTATGGCTTCTGTTTAATACTTTAAGCTCTATAATCTGAGTGTCGGCGTTCTAGGATTGCCTCTGGCATTCCCAGGACCTTATATATTATGTGTGTGGCACCTCTACCATACTGGGAACCTCCGGTTCTCATTCCATACTATGTTGTTGTTTTTCAGATGCAGGTCGAGAGGCATCTCGTTAGGCGTCTAGACTCTTGAAGCGGAGTGGTTACAGGGTTATTTTGTTATGCTATGATGTATATATATGTACTTAATTTTCTCTCCACATAACTTGTTCTTTTGATCCTCCTAGAGGTTTATGGAGAGGCAGGATTGTGTATATGTACTTTTGAGTTTTGGATATGTATGTATATATGTGTAAATATTCTCCGGCCAGTCTTGACTTCGCAGGCTGAGTTAGGAGCTTGTTATTTTGTATCTTTGGCACTCTATTCCTACTTCTGTTATCATATGTTCTATAGTTATGGTTTCCTTAGCACGCAAGTTAACTCATTCCTTGAGCGTTGCGCTTTTTTGTCGCGATTTTTGTTTCCTCTATTCTTCAAGGCTCCTAGCATATTATAATTCTTCTGCTATTATATGTACTCATTTTATTTTAGAGGTCGTAATACCACACCACCTCTGTTTTACGACTTAAGCGTAAAGCTTAGTGTGGTAGGGTGTTACATTATGGTATCAAAGCAGTTCATTCCTATAGAGCCTGAAAGATGGACTGATTGTACTTCTGTGCATTCTCTATATATGTGTGTATGTGCTATTAGGATATCTGATTGATATATATGGCATAAACATTTGTGAGCATGCATTTGGAACTTAAAGCATTAGACCTGTGATATTGAGACTGATCAACTTAATATCACTTGTTTGGTGTGTATAGGGACCAGATGTCGACTCGCGAACGCGGTCGCGGGCGAGGTAGAGGTAGGACAGGCACCGTTACTCTTGCTCCCATAGGGACTGATCCAGTAGACTTTATGGCTGCCCTAGGAAATATGGCTGCAGCTATGCAGGCGACAGCCGAGGCATTGGGTAATCAGATAAATCAGGGTAATCATGGGAACAATAATGATGAGGTTGGTTCAATGACACTTGCTACATTTCTGAAAGTTCATCCTCCGACCTTCAGGGGAACCTCAAATCCCACTGATACAGATAATTGGATTCAGGCTATGGAAAGGGCGTTACAGGCACAACAAGTTCCTGAAGAGCAATGGGTTGAATTTGGAACTTATCAGTTGCAAGGTGAAGCTCAGTATTGGTGGCAGGGAACACGACGTATCCTGCAGCCTGATGGTGCTGCGATTCCTTGGGAGGTTTTTCGGACAGAGTTCTATAAGAAATACTTTCCTAATTCAGCTATAAATGCCAAGGAACTTGAATTAATGCAGTTAAAGCAGGGACAGATGACTGTTGCTGAGTATACTAGTAAATTTGAAGAGTTATGTCGCTTTTCTCGTATCTATCAAGGTGCACCTGAAGATTTTGCTGAATGGAAGTGTATTAAATATGAGGGAGGTCTTCGGAGTGATATTCTGAGCTTCGTTGCCCCAATGGAGATTAGGGTATTTTCTGAATTAGTGAATAAGAGTAGGGTGGCTGAGGATTGTGTGAGGAAGGCGGCAACAGAGAAAGAAAGTTTGAGGGTGCCTTTTCAGAGGCCTTCAGGGAGGAACTTTGCTCTGAGAGGTAGGAATTTCAAGCGTGGAGGCTTTGTTCCACAGCAGACTCAGGGTCAAGGTAATTACAGAAGGCCGAATATTACTACTAATCAAGGAAAAAGGTTTGGGAAGCAGCCACAACAGGATCTGAATTGTCAGAAGTGTGGAAAATATCATCCTGGAGTTCCGTGCAGATTAGGACTTGAAGTGTGCTATTCTTGTGGACAGCCCGGACATATAGCCAGTAATTTCCTGGAGAAGAAGTATGAGACTGGTAAAGTGCAGTAGCCGGGGAGAGTATACACCACTTCTACCATCGGTGTTGAGGGATCTGAGACACTGATTAGAGGTAATTGTGAAATGGCTGGTAAAATCTTAAATGCTTTATTTGATTCAGGAGCAAGTCATTCATTTATTGCATTTGAAAAGGCCAATGAGTTAGGATTGAGAATGGTGGTTTTAGGTTATGATTTGAAAGTATATAATGCTACTCATGAAGCTATGGTGACTAGGATAGGATGTCCACAAGTTCCCTTTCGAGTACAACAACGTGAATTTGTGCATGATTTGATTTGTTTGCCTATGACTGGTCTTGATCTCATCTTGGGATTGGATTGGTTATCCAAGAATCATGTTTTGCTTGATTATTCTGAGAAGTCAGTACAGTTTATGCCGGAAGGGTCAGAAGTACCGGTTGTGGTGAATAGTTACTATTTGAATTCTATGATAGTAAATTATTCTGGAATCAAATGTCAGGGTATTATGTTATTAACTACGGGAGTATCAGGTGATGATCAGAGTTTAGAGTAGATTCTCGTTGTATGTGAATTTCCAGATGTGTTTCCAGATGATATTAATGAATTTTCACCTAACCGGGAAGTTGAATTCGCAATTGAGTTAGTGCCTGGAGCCGGTCCGATTTCAATTACACCTTATAGGATGTCACCTTTCGAAATGGCTGAACTGAAAGCTCAGTTGGAAGATCTGTTGGGTAAGTATTTTATCCGACCAAGTGTTTCTCCGTGGGGAGCGCCAGTGTTACTGGTAAAGAAGAAGGATGGGAGTATGCGGTTGTGTGTCGATTATCGGTAATTGAATAAGATCATTGTGAAGAATAAATATCTGTTGCCTAGAATCAACGATCTAATGGATCAATTACAGGGTGCCGATGGATTTTCTAAGATTGATCTGCGATCTGGTTATCACCAGATAAGGGTTAGAGATGAGGATATTCCGAAAACTGCTTTCAGGACGTGTTATGGTCATTATGAGTATACAGTTATGTCTTTTGGGTTAACTAATACCCCGGCAGTATTTATGGATTATATGAACAGGATTTTCTGACCGTATCTGAACAAGTTTGTTATTGTCTTCATTGATGACATTCTTGTTTATTCTAAGACTGAAGAGGAGCATGCTGATCACTTGCGAACTGTGCTGCAAATTCTAAGAGACAGGAAGCTGTATGCTAAGTTATCTAAATGTGAGTTTTGGAAGAGTGAAGTGAAGTTTCTCGGCCACATGGTGAGTAAGCAGGGGATAGCTGTGGATCCTGCTAAGGTGGAAGCAGTGATGAATTGGGAGCGACCAACTTCCGTAACAGAGATCAGGAGTTTCTTAGGTTTGGCGGGGTATTATTGCAGATTCATTAAGGGATTTTCACAGCTCGCCTTACCTTTAACTAAATTGACTATTAAGGATACGCCTTTTGTCTGGACTTCGGAATGTGAAGAGAGTTTCCAAGCATTGAAGCACAGGTTGACTAATGCACCTGTATTGGTATTACCTGAACCAAGTGAATCGTTTGAAGTGTATTGTGATGCATCTCTGAAAGGGTTGGGGTGTGTTCTGATGCAGCACCAGAATGTTGTAGCATACGCCTCACGGCAATTAAGACCGCATGAAATGAACTACTCGACACATGATTTGGAACTTGCTGCTGTTGTGTTTGCTTTAAAGATTTGGAGGCACTACCTCTATGGCGTTAAGTTCCTTGTTTTCTCAGACCATAAGAGTTTGAAGTATCTTTTTGAGCAGAAAGAGTTGAATATACGTCAGAGAAGGTGGATGGAGCTTCTGAAAGATTATGATTTTGAATTGAATTATCATCCAGGAAAAGCGAACGTTGTGGCGGACGCTTTGAGTCGAAAGTCTTTATATGCAGCTTGGATGATGCTACGGGAGGAAGAGTTACTGAAGGCATTTCAAGGTTTGAATTTAGGAGTTAGAGAAGAATCTGGAATTTTGTGTTTGAGTCAGTTGCAGATTTCAAGTGATTTTAAATCAGAACTTCTGAGGGCTCATCGAGACAGTGAAGCGTTACGTAAGGTATTACCAGCAGTCGAACAGGGGAAACAGTGGAGAGTGTCAGAAGGACAGGATGGTTTGTGGAGGTTCAAGAACCGAATTGTTGTGCCAGATATTGGAGACCTGCGACAGAGAATCTTAAAGGAAGCTCATAAGAGTGGGTTTTCAATTCACCCAGGGAGCACTAAAATGTATCAGGATCTGAAGGTGATGTTCTGGTGGCCAGGTATGAAGAATGATGTGGCATTGCATATATCTAAATGTTTAACGTGTCAGAAGGTTAAGATTGAGCATTAGAGACATCAGGGACCCTTCAGCCTTTGGAGATTCCACAATGGAAATGGGAGAGTATCACAATGGATTTTGTGATAGGTTTGCCTAGAACCCGATCTGGTTGTGATGCTATTTGGGTGGTTGTGGATCGACTGACAAAATCAGTTCACTTTCTTCCTATCCGAATAAGCTGCACAATGGAGGAATTGGCTCGAATGTATATCAAAGAGATTGTCAGGTTACATGGTGTGCCTTCTACTATCATATCTGATAGAGATCCTCGTTTCACATCAAGGTTCTGGGGAGCTTTTCAGCGTGCATTTGAAACTCAATTAAGCTTGAGTATTGCGTATTGCCCTTAGACAGATGATCAGTCAGAAAGAACTATTCAGACCTTGGAAGATATGCTAAGAGCTTGTGTTTTGGACCAGCCGGCGAGCTGGGACCGGTATATGCTATTAGTAGAGTTTGCTTATAATAATAGCTATCATGCGAGCATCGGAATGGCTCCATATGAGGCTCTGTATGGCAGGAAATTTTAGTCTGCGTTGTGTTGGTATGAAACTAGAGAAAGGAGTTTATTAGGGCCTGAGGTGATAGCTGAAACGACTGAACAGATAAAGAAGATTCGTAGTCGAATGCTTATAGCCCAGAGCCGCCAGAAGAATTATGCTGATCAGAGGCGAAAGCCTTTGAAATTTGAGGAAGGGGAGCATGTTTTTTTGAAAGTTACACCAACCACTGGAGTGGGAAGAGCTATAAGACTAAGAAATTGAATCCCCGTTATATTGGACCATTTGAGATTCTGAAGAAAATTGGACCAGTGGCTTATAGAATTGCCTTACCGCCGTATCTTTCAAATTTGCACAATGTGTTTCATGTGTCACAGCTTCGGAAGTATACTCCTGACGCAAGTCATGTTCTGGAACCAGAACCAATCCAAGTAAGAGAAGATCTAACACTTCCAATAATTCCAGTGAGAATTGATGATACTAATATTAAACGATTACGCGAAAAGGAAGTATCATTGGTAAAAGTAGCTTAGAGTCGAGCTGGTATTGAGGAACATACCTGGGAACTCAAATCAGATATGCGAAAAGACTATCCACATCTCTTTTCAGGTAACTAGATTTGAATTTTGAGGGCAAAATTCTTTATTAGGTGGGTAGGATGTAAACCCCGGTTAAATTAGTAGATAATTAGTCAATAAATTAGTTTTTAATAAGGAGGATTAGAAATGTGAATATTATATTAAATTAGGATAGAGCTCATCGAAACGAGAATTTTGACACTAATTTCGAAAAAAAAGGTCCAAAATTGGACCGAAAGGACCGAACCGGTTGAACCGGACCCAAACCGGACTGTCACTTCAACCGGACCAGCCCTTTTAAGTGAACCCAAGCCCTTTATTCCCTTCATTCCAACAGAAACGAAGCTTTCAGCTTCCAGGGGAGCTAAGAACGAGAAATATCCCGTAACCCTTACGTTAATTTCCAACTCCCGTAACTTCTCCGTCTGAGCTCCGATTGCCACATCGTTTGCGGCCACGCGTTCACCGCGTTGAGCTCTACGTTTCTACCAGAACAATTTCATAGGTAACTCGTTATTTTATACTCAGCCTTCATTTCCCCTAATTTTCGAGTTTGTTAAATTTCTTTGATTTTTGATGTTTTAGGATCCAATTAGCTTAAGGAAAACGTTCACTCTTGCTTATGTGAAACTTGGGTAAGGTGAGGATACGATAATTCTATTTTATTTTCATTTAATTTGAGATTTTAGTATTAAATTGGATATATATGTGTTATGAATGTGTATTAGGTTGTGAATAAATAATTGGAGCTTGAAATTGTGAATACTGGAACTTGGAGGAAGCGGATTAGTTGAGTTTTGAGGGGCTGCCTTGGTTTTGAATAAATAGCTTTGGTTATTACGTGGAAATTGGCCAAGGTATGGTTTAGGTTTCTTGCATTTAATATATAATGTTCTGTAAAAACTTAGGCTAGACGACCATAGGATAAGTTGGAATGCAGGTGTATGTTTAATATTTAGTAATTTGTCGATGAATATATTTGGTTGAAGTTTATTGGGTAATTAGTTATTAATTTTGGATGGTGAATGTTGTTATGTTAATTTGGAGAAAATTATGGTTGAATGTTACTGTTGATGAACATGGTTGGTTTAGTGCTTGTTGATTAACTAATGATTTGGTGAATTATTGATTTGAGGTATAACTATTGTTGAGGTTGTTGTGATAATGAGGTATTTTGTGTTAAAAGCCTATGATTTGTGAACTATGATTCTTAGTTGAATTTTGGTTGTTGGATTTAAATATTGTATGAGTTTAATTGTTGATCTGAGGTAGATTTATTGTGGTGAATGTTATGATGATGAGGAAGGGTATGTTGAATTGAAAAGAATGCAGGTTTGGACCCGAAAAGGGTGGCAAAATCCGAGTTTTAGAGGAGATGCTGCCGAAATTTTATAAAAATTAGAGATTTTGTTTATATGATTATCTAAAAGATTTAGATTCAAAGGTTATATGGTTTGATTTAGAGTTATTAAGAAAATGAGCATGTTTTAAGTTTGATTCATTTAGAAAAAAATAAATTATGTTTTGAATTGGAACTATTGATGGACGGAATGGGAGGTGTGATAATGAAGGATGAGGATTGAATATGATTGACGTATAATGATGAATGAGATGCGATTGAGAATGATGTGGATGTTGATGAATTATAATTGAATTATTTATATGGCTTATGAATTTGAATAATCTGAGATACGAGATTCCCTGGACAAAGTGTCGTGGCTTGCCACCACGTGTACCAGGTTGAAAACTCGATACTTTGTTGACCCTACGACGTAAGTGTGACCGGGCACTATATAAATTCCCGAGAATGTTACCCCCATTGAGCAATATTGATTACTTGAGAAAAAGCTATGCATAGACTCTTGGGGATGCACGTCGGGGGACAGTCTAAGGACAATTCAAACTTGTCAGGTTGGCTGGATAATCGACAGATGAGCTTCATCAGCCATAGGACAGGCATGCATCATATGCATACTTGAATTATTTGCTTGTGCTTTAATTGGGTGTGCCTATATGTACTTGCCATGCTAAATGTGTATTTGTTACCCGTAATAACTGTAACCTTCCTGTGTTTGTCTTATCTGTCTATTTGTCTGTGAAAATGCATGAAGGAGTTGGAGGTATGGAGGAATGGTAGTATGGGACTTAGATTTAAGGTTAAGTTAAGTTAGGATTAAATATTTTTAGAAAACCACCTTTTATGGCTTCTGTTTAATACTTTAAGCTCTATAATCTGACTGTGGCCTTCTAGGATTGCCTCTGGCATTTCCAGGACCTTATATATTATGTGTGTAGCACCTCTACCATACTGGGAACCTCTGGTTCTCATTCCATACTATGTTGTTATTTTTCAGCTGCAGGTCGAGAGGCATCTCGTTAGGCATCTAGACTCTTGAAGCGGAGTGGTTACAGGGTTATTTTGTTATGATATGATGTATATATATGTACTTAATTTCTCTCCGCATAACTTGTTCTTTTGATCCTCCTAGAGGTTTATGGAGAGGCAGGATTGTGTATATGTATTTTTGGGTTTTGGATATGTATGTATATATGTGTAAATATTATCCGGCCAGTCTTGACTTCGCAGGCTGAGTTAGGAGCTTGTTACTTTGTATCTTTGGCACTCTATTCCTACTTCTGTTATCATATGTTCTATAGTTATGGTTTCCTTAGCACGCAAGTTAACTCGTTCCTTGAGCGTTGTGCTTTTTTGTCGCGATTTTTGTTTCCTCTATTCTTCAAGGCTCCTAGCATATTATAATTCTTCTACTATTATATGTACTCATTTTATTTTAGAGGTCGTAATACCACACCACCTCTGTTTTACGA
The DNA here is from genome assembly GCF_003086295.3 of Arachis hypogaea. NCBI lineage: Eukaryota > Viridiplantae > Streptophyta > Magnoliopsida > Fabales > Fabaceae > Arachis > Arachis hypogaea. The sequence goes on along the minus strand of NC_092055.1, from coordinate 25,364,259 downwards.
CTTAAGCGTAAAGCTTAGTGTGGTAGGGTGTTACACATTTACCCTTAAATTTAGCTTCTAATAATTTAAAGTCAACCTGTTTTATTATTTTGTGCCTTCAAAGAATTTACACGACTGACATAAAAATATAACAATTGAAAAATAATTTATTACAATTAGTATATTCATTTTAATAAATATCTTCTATCTAATACTATAAAAAAAATACATTGGCCACTTTGAATTGCTATAGGTCAACTTCTATCCACAGTAGTAGAATACTTAAATTGAGATATATTCATCAAATAAAGAATCAATAAAACACTCATCCGTACTTTCTCATTTTGGATACATTTATATATAAAATAAATTATACATAAAAGAAAAAAAAAGAAGAAAAGAAGAGTTGAAATAGCAAGAGCGATAAAAATTACGATTCTTATAATATTGTGTGGCCATCTATATATAGTAGACCAGACAACTATGATTATCTAACAAAATTAATTTGTATTTATTGCACTTAACTTGAATAAGTAAGAAATTATCTTATTTTAATTTAGTCCTTAATTCATATGATCTGAATTTAGCTCAATATATATGATTTGATTTGATTATTAGTTGAAAAGATCTCAGTTGCCTATTTTATTCATAAATTTATTTATTTTAATGACTAATAAATTAATCAAATTAATTAATTAGTACACACAATAAATTTAGTTTAATAAATTAAAAGAAATAAATTAAAAAATACTAACAGAATATTAAAATAAATAAATTAAAAAATACTACCAAATCAAATTGATATAAATTATAATAAATTATATAATATTTAAATATCTAATCAAATCAATGAGTTGCTATAGTTAGTTTATCGTAATAACTTGTATTTAATGCGTTAAAAGAAATAAATCGAAAAATATTTTCAGAAGCATGCCACATCAACTACATGATTAAGTGTAGAAATCCGATTTTTATATAATAGAATAGATTTATTAATTTACATTAATTACATTAAAAAATTTTATTTAATAATTACATAATTTTTTAAAAGAGAAATTTATCATATATTCTTTTATTTTCACTTTTCATATACTACAGTATATTTTTTATATATATAATATTAATTCTCTTTGTAATTATATTTTTTTTATGATTTTCACAAACTATATTTTATTACCAAGAGATTATATATATTGAAAGTTGTCACGTGCTTTTTTTTTTTCTAATTAAACCGTTTTAATAATATACATTACTTTTTTAACGGCCCTTTCAATATTTTTTTGAGTCTATAACTATGATATACACTATGAAGTATAATTATTCTTTAATTTAAATGAACTCCAATTGATGAAATAGTTTCACATAAATTTTAAAGATTTTCTAAAATTTATTATTTCACTTGAATAATACTAGCTCTAACAGAAACATAAATAAAAATTGAAATAAGTATCTAATTAATTTGATTAATTATTCAACATTATTTCTGATATTTCTTAATTAACTAATAAAGGTGTTCATACCCTGACCCAACACTAAGGCCCAGGATCCAAGAAAAAAGGCCCAACACAAAAGAGTTAAGCCTTTCACTACACCGACCAGATACCACGAAGTCGGCTATCTTCACGACTTGCTCTAAGGAAGTCGGTACGAGGATTAGCTGGCAGATAAACCCTCCCTCAAGAGGATAACTGCCCCCAGAATCTCTCTAACCACTTCCAGGAGCCATATCTTAACCTCCCTAAGATAAAGGGACGGTTATCCACCTAAAAAGGTGGCACTACTCCAACGGTGGTTATTGAATCACCACTATAAATACCCTGACGCTCCTCAGGTATCTCAAGTTCCAATACTCTCTAGACCTGTTTTGCTCCCTTTGCTGACTTTGGCATCGGAGTGTCTTTGCAGGTACCACCCCCCTCACTTCTCACAATCTAGTCGGACGGGGGCCCCCAAGGTGTCAACCCACTTGCAGGTCTCCTCTTTCATACGTTTGGGCCAACCAATACCATCTAGCTCATTAATCTTCGGTTACCCATCGTAACATTGGCGCCGTTGCCGGGGACCCGAGAGATCAACCAGTGATGGCAGACAGATCCCCTGAGGAGGGTCATGTAGAAACAGATTCCGAACAAGAGAATCTGGATACCGGAAATAACGACGTGGACCTAACCCTCTGCCAGGAAACCAACGATCAACACAGAGAGGGTACCTCCGGAGTCAAAACCCCGAAGGTGAATTCCTCTGAAGGCCGTGAATCGGAGAAGGACGGACAGTCTCACGCAATTGAACTCATGGGATTAGTCCATGTCCACCAAAGCCGCTTGGAACAGCTAGAACAGGAACGGGAGCGACAAAGGGAGATAGAAAAGCACCTAAGAGAGGAGATGGATCGACAAAAAGAGTTAGAGAAAAAACTCTTAAAGTTAGAATCCTCCCTCAAAGGTCGGAACTCCCGTGACGATAGAGAAGAGTCGCCCCTAGGAGGGGAGGATCCTTTTAGTGAGGACATAATGAGGGCAAAGGTTCCAAGAAACTTTAAAAGCCCCGATATGGACCTCTATGATGGAACCACAGATCCAAAGCATCACTTAAGCAACTTTAAAAGTCGGATGTATCTGGCTGATGCTTCTGATGCTACGCGATGCAAAGCTTTCCCGACAACCTTGTCGAAAGCGGCAATGAAGTGGTTCGACAGCCTCCCCCCGAGGTCGGTCACCAGTTTTGAAGACCTCTCAAGGAAGTTCTTGATGAGGTTCTCTATCCAAAAAGACAAAGTAAAACATGCGCCAAGCCTCCTGGGAATAAAGCAGGAGGTCGGAGAATCCTTACGAGCCTATATGAAAAGGTTCAACAAAGCATGTTTGGAAATCCAAGACCTGCCCACCAAGGCAGTCATAATGGGGTTAGTCAATGGGCTTAGAGAAGGTCCCTTCTCACAGTCCATATCAAAAAGACACCCCACCTCCTTAAGTGATGTACATGAAAGAGCTGAAAAGTACATCAACATGGAGGAGAATGCTAGGCTGAGAGACTCGAGTTGCGACCTGGGCATCTCCCCTCAACAAAAGAGAGGGAGAGGGAACCCAAAAAGAAGGAAGAACTCGGTCTCGATAGACCAAGAAAATATCACTCTTATACTCCTCTAAAGGTCTCTATAGTAGATGTATACAGAGAGATTTGTAATACTGAAAGGCTGCCACCCCCCAGACCCATTAAAAATAAAAAAGGGGGGAGCCGCAGCGACTACTGTGAGTACCATAAAATATATGGTCACTCCACAAACGACTACTACGACCTTAAAAATGTAATAGAAAAGCTGGCTAGAGAAGGTCGGCTTGACAGATATCTCATAGAAAGATCGGACAGTCATGGGAAGAGAAAGCGAGATGATATGGATAGAAGAGACCCACCACCGCAGACTCCGGAGAGACATATCCATATGATCTCAAGGGGGTTCGCGGGAGGGGGACTCACCAAATCCTCTCACAAAAGGCATCTCAAGAGAGTCTACCAGGTCAGAGGAGAGTCATCCGACCTCCCTACCATTTCATTCACAAAAGAAGATGGGCAAGGAATAATCCCTGGACACGATGATCCAGTGGTAATAACTATGATCCTAGCAAATGCCCATCTCCATAGAACCCTAGTAGACCAAGAAAGCTCAACGGACATTCTTTTCAAGCCCGCTTTCGACAAACTAGGGTTGGATGAAAAAGAGTTAAGAGCCTACCCCGACACCTTGTACGGATTAGGTGACACGCCAATAAAACCACTGGGATTTTTGCCCCTTCACACCACTTTTGGAAAAGGGGAAAAATCAAAGACTCTGAGTATAGACTTCATAGTCATCGATGTAGGGTCAGCATATAATGCTTTAATCGGCAGAGCTACCCTTAATCGACTCGGAGCGGTGGTATCCACTCCCCACCTTTGTATGAAATTCCCGACCTCAGCGGGGATAGCAACGGTAAGGGGAGACCAGAAATTGGCAAGGAAATGCTACAATGAAAGCCTAAACCTGAGAAGGAAAGGCCGAGAAGTCCACACAATAGAGCTCAGAGGGGCAAGGGCTAGAGAAGAGCTACGACCACAGCCGGGAGGAAAAACCGAGGAGATACAGGTAGGCGAAGAGGAAGGGAAAAATACTCACATAGGAGCCAACCTAGGGGAAACCCTAAAACAAGGATTGACTAAGCTCCTAAGAGATAACTCCGATCTCTTCGCCTGGAAGGCCTCCGACATGCCTGGGATAGACCCCGAGCTCATGTCTCACAAGCTTTCGGTCTACCCGGGGTCCCGACCTGTGCAACAGAGAAGGTGTAAGCTCGGCCCAGAACGAGCTCTAGTAGTGGAAGAGCAAGTGTCTAGTAGTGGAAGAGCAAGTGCAGGCACTTCTAGAAGCCGGCTTCATCAGAGAAGTCAAATACCCAACATGGCTAGCCAATGTAGTGCTAGTCAAAAAGCAAAATGGCAAATGGAGAATGTGTGTCGACTACACCGACCTAAATAAGGCATGTCCTAAGGACCCTTATCCACTCCCAAGCATTGACACCCTTGTAGACTCTAGCTCGGGGTATCAATACTTGTCATTCATGGATGCCTACTCGGGATACAACCAAATCCCGATGCATGAGCCAGACCAGGAGAAGACATCATTCATCACGCCCAGAGCTAACTTCTGCTATGTGGTCATGCCATTTGGATTGAAAAATGCAGGAGCCACATACCAGAGGTTGATGAATAAGGTGTTCGCCTCTCACCTTGGAAGCCTAATGGAAGTATACGTCGACGACATGCTGGTGAAAACCGAAAAAGAAGTCGACCTCTTGTCAGATCTCTCACGAGTCTTTGACACCATAAGGTTACACGGGATGAGATTAAATCCCGCAAAGTGTGCCTTCGCGGTAGAGGCAGGAAAATTTCTAGGGTTTATGCTGACACAAAGAGGGATCGAAGCAAATCCCGATAAGTGTAGAGCTATCTTGGAGATGAAAAGCCCGACTTGTTTAAGAGAGGTCCAACAACTGAATGGCCGACTTGCAACCCTCTCCAAATTTTTGGTAGGATCAGCACTAAAATCCCTTCCACTGCTCTCCTTATTGAGAAAGGAATGTCAGTTCGAATGGACTCCTGAATGCGAGGAGGCGTTCCAGGAGTTCAAAAGATTCTTGAGCCAACCTCCTATTCTGACCCGACCTATAGCTAGAGAAGACCTCGTCCTATACTTATCTGTAGCGGACAAGGCCGTCTCATCGGCCCTGATAAGAGAAGACGAGGCCGGTCAGCACCCGATATATTTCATCAGTAAAGTCCTACAAGGCCCTGAGCTAAGGTACCACAAACTAGAGAAGTTTGCCTACTCCTTAGTAGTAGCCTCACGAAGGCTACGACCTTACTTTCAAGCTCACACAATAAGAGTTCGCACGAACCAACCCATGAAGCAAATCCTCCAAAAGACGGATGTTGCGGGGAGAATGGTTCAATGGGCAATAGAGCTCTCCGAGTTCGACTTGAAGTATGAAACTCGGACGGCGATTAAAGCCCAATGCCTCACCGACTTCATTGCAGAATACGCAGGAGACCAAGAGGAAAAACCAACTACATGGGAACTCTATGTAGATGGATCCTCAAACAAAACAGGAAGCGGTGCAGGCATAATATTGGTGGATGAAAGAGGAACTCAGATAGAGGTTTCCCTCAAATTTGAATTCCCAGCTTCAAATAATCAGGCAGAGTATGAAGCCTTGATTGCTGGATTGAAGCTGGCGGAAGAAGTCGGTGCTACAAAGGTGATGATATACAGCGACTCGCAAGTGGTGACCTCCCAGATAAGTGGAGAGTATCAGGCAAAGGACCCAAATATGAAGAGGTACTTGGAAAAAACTCTAGAACACCTTGGGCGCTTTACAGAAACCGAGGTCAAACACATAACTCGGGATCTAAATAGCAGAGCAGATGCCCTATCCAAGTTAGCAAGCACCAAGACAGGAGGGAATAACAGAAGCCTGATCCAGGAAACTCTCCAGGAACCCTCCGTAGTAAAAGAAAAAGACAAACAAGAGGTCCTTGAGGTAGTCGGATTAAGCCTCGGATGGATGAACCCCTTAGTCGAATACATGAAATTCGACATCCTCCCGAAGGAGGAAAAAGAGGCTAAGAAAATCCGGAGGGAAGCACAACACTACACCTTGGTGAAAAATATCCTCTACAGGAGGGGGATATCAACGCCATTGTTAAAGTGTGTACCGACCTCAAAAACCACCGAGGTGTTAGAGGAAGTTCATAGTGGGATCTGCGGAAATCATCTCGGAGCAAGGTCATTAGCCAGGAAAGTGATCCGAGCTGAATTCTACTGGCCGACCTTGCAGAAAGATGCGACCGAATTTGTGAAAAAGTGTCAACCATGCTAGATGCATGCAAATTTCCACGTGGCACCCCCGGAGGAGCTCATCAGCATCACTTCTCCATGGCCCTTTGCGAAATGGGGAATGGATTTGTTAGGTCCTTTTCCCCAGGCGCCAGGACAAGTCAAATATCTGATAGTGGGAATATATTACTTCACAAAATGGATAGAAGCAGAACCATTGGCCACCATCATCGCACAGAGAAGTCGGAGGTTCCTCTACAAAAATATCATCACAAGATATGGGATGCCCTATTCCATTATTACAGATAATGGAACCCAGTTCACCGACTCTACCTTTAGAAACCTAGTAGCCAGTGGAGCTCCCACAAGTGCTATGGGCTTACAGGACAACCCCTAGTCCGCCACTGGAGAAACGCCCTTCCGACTAGTCTATGGCGTAGAAGCCATGATACCAATAGAAGTCAACGAACAAAGCCCAAGAATAATTCTCCATGACGAGATCGAAAACATACAGGGGCACAAAGAGGAGCTCGACTTGCTCCCCGAAGTCCGAGAAGAAGCCCAGATAAGAGAAGCAGCGTTGAAGCAAAGGATGACTACAAGGTACAACAAAAAAGTCATTCGAAGAGCATTCGCCCCGAATGACTTGATCTTGATCAGAAACGACATTGGAGTCAACAAATCAGGGGAAGGAAAACTCGCTGCAAATTGGAAGGGACCATACAAAGTCAATGAGGTCTTAGGAAAAGGTTATTATAAAGTAACCGACCTGAACGGAACCGAGTTACCGAGGTCGTGGCATGCTTGTAATATGAAAAGGTACTACAGTTAAAAGCGAACTCTACTCCCTGATGTACTCTTTTCCCAACTTCATGATTTTTTCCCAAAAATCAAAGGGTTTTTTCTGGAGAAGGGTTTTTAACGAGGCATCATAGTAGAGGCTAAGGGAAATAGATTGTCAAAAACCCTTAGTAGCAATAAGGTACCTCCCCAATTAACAAAGATCTTTTTCATCTTGCAAATATATCTTATAAATTCCTTCTTCGTTTTCTCTTTCTTTCGACGAAACGCGCCGACTTAAGCTTGACAAAACGTGAAAATCCCATGAACCGACCTAGATGGTCGTCAGGATAAAACGACGAGGTACAAGTCGGTGTAAAGAGGTTACAGAGGTTGATCATGATAAACTCGGAAACATTCCGACTCATAAGTCAAAATGGGAAACCGAGTAAAACAAAAATGAATCACAAAAGTAGCCTAAGTCATAAAAACTCAATAAAACAAAATTGAGTACGAGGAATAACAAAATAGATCGGAAAAACCCAGGAAAAGATTAGAAAGCTGTCCTAAAAATCCTTAAAACAAAAAGGTTCAGAAAGACAAACAAGCCAGAGAAAAGGTTTTTCAGAAAAGATCAGGGGGAGTTCGAAAAATCACTAAAGCATGCACGCATAAGGTAACTTAAACCCTTATCCAAAAAAGGGTATTTATTAGCATTAAACCTTTATCCAAGAAGGGGTATTTATTTTTTGTTAACTTAAACCCTTATTAAAAAAGGGTATTTTAAATATTTTGTTTACGGCCTTATAAGACCAAAAGCAAATTGTTCAAACACCACCAAAAACAAATAAAAAGTTTAAAAAAGGGGGGACCCACAGGCCGGGCCCCCAAATAGCCAACAAATTACTTTTTCGGAAGAGGAGTAGACGGATCACCACCACCAGAGTCAGGAAGAGCGCCACCAGGACCAGGGAGAGAGGCATCCATAGGAGACGAAGAGGAAGTCGGAAGAACTGCTGAAGAACTCGGAGCGTCCTTTGAACAAGGAGGGGACTCAATGATCCTCTGCCCCCGAGTCTTCAATTCTGACTCGGAAACGATCACGGGAGCAGGGGAATCAACTATGGCACCGTCAATGACGACTTTGTCAGGATCCAAAGGAGAAAGATCCAAGTCAGGAGCAATGACTCCAACTTGCTCCCTAAAGATCCTCCAAGCCTTCTCGGCAGCCTCAGCAATAGAGTCCTCCAACTCGGTATATACTTTCCGAGAATTCAGCAAATCATTCTTCACAGACACAAGATCCTCAAATAAACTTTGGTAGCTGTCCTGCGCTGTTTTCCTCAAGCCCACTTCCATGTTGCATTGGGCTTGCAACTTCCTCTCCTTCTCCCGAAGGCCATCTCTCTCCTCCCTCAGCTTGGCGACCTCCTCCTTCAACCCCCTCTCATGCTCTTGATATATAAGAATCCTTCCTTCCAGCTCCTCAACCCTCGAGGTTGAACCCAAAGAGCTGAGAGGAGCCTTCTCAAAAATATCTAAGAGTTTACCACAAACACCCGCCGCCCTGAGACTCTCCTCAACCAAAGTGGTAAGGTGATTCCGAACAGTTACATCATCGATACTTATACGAGTATGGGGGTAGATGTACTTTCGGATGAATGCAAGGGCATCCGCCTTAACCTCACCTTCAAAAAAAGAGCCAGACTCTAAAGTCTTGCGCTTCTTCTTCTCGAGCTCAGGAGAAGGTCGGGCAGAAAGGAGGGGCTGAGAGGAAGCTGAAGAAGAAATCACAATGGGCTGGGAAGGAGTCCCAACATTCCGAGGAGGAGGAGAGATAACCGCCTTGGAGCCACCAGTCCTGGCTTGAGACCTTGCTTTGGCCTCCTGGACTCTCTGGTAAGATTCCTGAGCATTCTTCTTCGCCATCTCTACAAAAACAAGAAGTAACTAAAAGTCAAACAAGTCGGTACAAGAAATCACAAGTCGGAAGTAAATTAGAAAAATAAAAGCTACCTAATTGTGCCTGGATAAAAGTCGGAGACCCCTGGAGGAATTTCTTAGTGTCCAGATATGGGGCCATCCCCCACACTTCTCGGAGGAACCCCATAACGGCTGCCTCTACTTCATCTAGGTCATCCAGACCATATTTCTCACAGGGGGAGGCCTCCAACCAGTACAGGGGAAAGCGAGGAGAAGAAGTATCATCCAGAAAAAAGGGGCGGTGACCCTCTACAGCTTGCACTTTGAAAAAATAATTTTTAAAGTCATGGAAGGATTCGTCAAAAAGGGTGAAAACTCTCCGACCCTGTATGGCTCGGAAAGACACCCACTGTTGCTTATTATTTAACCCACTAAAGGGTTTGGTCATATAAAAAAGATAGAAAAAAATCTTCAAAGAGGTCGGGAACTCCAAAGCCTGGCTGATAAGTTGATAAATTTTCAAAAAACCCCAAGAGTTGGGGTGAAGCTGAGTAGGGGCAACTCGGCAGTGATGCAAAACAGACATCTCAAAATTTGAAAAAGGAAGAAAAACACCCAAACGGGTGATCATACACTCATACATAAAGAAAAAATGAGGAGCCGCTTCATCGGCCCTCCGGAAGCAAACCCAGTCTTCTGGACCCGGGGCTACCAACTCATACTTCGGCTCGTCCTCCTCAGAAGTACAAATTCTGTGGCGAGTACGAAGGTGGTTGATAAACTCAGTATCGACCGAAGGTTCCTCCCCTAGGATCGTGACATCAACCCACTGAGAAAGAACATCTACGGAAGCCATTTTCTTTTCTTAAAAAGGTGACAAAAACCTACAAGGGAAAAAGAAAAGGAAAATCAAAAAACACGGTCTCTAAAGGGAGGGAATACGGAACTAAACGGAAGTCTACAAACCAACCTATCTATCTACAAAATAAAGGCATGCAAATAGAAAAGCATGTTACAGAATGAGAAAAAACTAACCTTTATCTGAAAATGAGGGTTGGAGGAAGTAAAAGCCTTCGAACACAAGAGTGCAGCACGAACAGATGAAGAGGAAAATTGAAAAATCACAGAAACGAAACAAGAAAAGAGAGGGAAGGTATTTATAAGTACGTTAGGGGCACAATGGTAAAAACGGAGCAGTCATTAATAAAGACGCACCGTTACCAAGACCATCAATCCCTACGCACATTCCTAACGGATGCGACGCTTGATTAGACGTAACTATCAGAACCAAAAGGTCACGAAAAGTCACGTCGGTTACAGACCGTCACGTCGGTCCTCCAACAAGTCGGCCATGACCCCGAGTAGAATACTTGAACCCAAATCTTGAAGAGAAATTGGGCTCGAGTAGGGGCACTGTTCATACCCTGGCCCAACACTAAGGCCCAGGATCCAAGAAAAAAAGGCCCAACACAAAAGAGTTAAGCCTTTCACTACACCGACCAGATACCACGAAGTCGGCTATCTTCACGACTTGCTCTAAGGAAGTCGGTACGAGGATTAGCTGGCAGATAAACCCTCCCTCAAGAGGATAACTGCCCCCAGAATCTCTCTAACCACTTCCAGGAGCCATATCTTAACCTCTCTAAGATAAAGGGACGGTTATCCACCTAAAAAGGTGGCACTACTCCAACGGTGGTTATTGGATCACCACTATAAATACCCTGACGCTCCTCAGGTATCTCAAGTTCCAATACTCTCTAGACCTGTTTTGCTCCCTTTGCTGACTTTGGCATCGGAGTGTCTTTGCAGGTACCACCCCCTCACTTCTCACAATCTAGTCGGACGGGGCCCCCAAGGTGTCAACCCACTTGCAGGTCTCCTCTTTCATACGTTTGGGCCAACCAATACCATCTAACCCATTAATCTCTGGTTACCCATCGTAACAAAAGGTAATAACTAATATTAGTCATTGCGTGCTTCACTTTTAATAAGATGAGAAATTAAAAATAATCAGTAAAAATAAATATATATTAAATACATATCCATAGGTATTCTTTAATCACTATTGGTGTATATATCGTGAATACCTATCATATTAAATTTTTATTGACCACTTATTCAAAAAAAAATTATCAATGTATTAGTAGTAATAAATTCATAAAATAAATATTACAAAAAAATAATTTTAAATTTTTTTATATTAAAATGAAGTAAGGTAATAAAAGTTAAATACACAACGTTAAACTTAAATAAGTTGCTTAAAAGTAAACCGTTTCATTATACACAAGGATAACGATTGTTTAACAACTATTATCTATATCAATATATAATGGGAAAATCCATTTTGGTGTTGAATATTTTTTTTCTATTTTTATTCTTTCTAATAACTTACTTTCAGTTACATAATTTTATTACTTTATTTTCATTCACGTTCACGTAATTATAACTTCTCCCATTAATTTCTCTCACATAACGTTACTATATTAGTTACAGAATTTTCACTACTTAATCTTTATCTTCATCTATAATAACTCACTTCGCCTAAATATAATGTAAAATCTACTGTAATTTATTTTTCGTCATTAAATAAAACTATAAACTATTTTTATATATTTCTTTGTTTAATTATAGTTGACAACATACCAATGAAAGATTCATGTAGAAGTGGTCGACGAACTTGGCAAGACAAGACAAAGTATGAGTGAAGAACAGAGGCAGCAACATCTTGCCAGAAGGCGTGCCAGTTACCGAGAGAGTATTAGACGAAGAAAACAAATTGATAGATCAAGTGGACCAACTAACATGGCAACACCATTACAAGATATCACAAATATATCCCTCGACAACACTCTATGGTACTCTAAGTTATACTTCCCATTAATAAATTTATGTTGTTATTTTATCATTTAATATGAATTATTTTTTACGATATATCTATGTTACTGGACTCTTAATACGTACCAATTATGTATAATTTATTTCTTGAGTGTACCCTTAAATTATCAAATTATATTATTTTCATCTTAATAATGAATTTTTTATATATACAGATACTCAAAATAACACACCGAAACTGGTTCAAGTAATATACCAAACAGTCTAAATATGGGAAGGAATCCTATATTTATATTTATTTAATTAATAATAATTTATTTTTTCTTAAATTTTGATTCAATAAATCTTTTATTATTGGCTTAAATAATATTATTATAGATATTATTATACTGTTTTAAATGTACTTTACATCATTATAATCTCAATTATTAAATAGTTTAATAATTTTTAATATAATATCATACAAATATAAAATTTTTATAACTGTATTATTATAAGAAAAATATATATATTCAATGTTTAATAATATATTTGTTATTAAATTTTTTGACTTGGTAACAAAAAAAACTTAATAGATAATTCTGGTATATTTTTTTTAACCTTTCTTCTATAATTTAGTTTGTCATTTAATTTGAATTATTTCTACAATATCCCTGTATTACTGTACTCTTAGTATTATTTATTTGTAATTTATCTATCGAATGCACTCTTAAATTCTCAGCATACATTATTTTCATGTTAAAAATAAATTTTTTAAATATTTAGATACTCATAATAAAAGCGAAATTGTAAATATAGGTAAGACTCTTGTATATTTATTTAATTAATAGTAATTTATTTTTTCATAAATTTTGATTCAATAAATCTTTCATTGTTGTCCTAAATAATATTATTATAAGAATAAATAAAATGTTCTTGCGTCATATCATTATAAAAAAATTATATTAGATATATGTTTAATAATATAATTGTAACTTAAATTTTTTCACTGTATAACAAAAAAATTAGTTGATAATTTTGATTTTTTTATACTTTTCCTTCTAAAATATAGATATATCAGAAGTGGCAATTTCTTCACGACATAAATTTAAATTGATAAATTTACTATTTTAATATAATTATTATGCTACTAGTTTAATATAATTTTTATATTCGCGAATTACTTATCTCTCAAGAAAAATTATACATGGTAAAATATAATCATTTAAAATACATTATTGTCGTTCCCAAACAGTCCAAATATAGGTAAGAATTCTATATATTTATATTTATTTAATTAATAATAAATATTTTTCCTTAAATTTTTTCTTATGCATTTCACTACCAGTTAAAAAAAATTCACACGTAACTTCTTTTTCAATCCTTCACTTAAATAATATATTTTTTTTATCATTTCTTTAATTTTCTTCACTTCTCTTACTCAACTCTAACATTTTCACCTTTTGAATAACTTTTTAGACAACTTCCTAAAATAGACTATAACTATGATAAATGTTGATTTTAGAAGCATGTACGAAAAAGAACAAAAGAATAATTTATGATGGAGGAACCGAGAAAGTGTTCAATTATCATCAATAGTAGTGATAAGTAATTTTTGGTAAATTTTATTATATTTTGTGATATTCATTTAAATTATATTTTATTTAGTTTTGTCTTAGTTTTAGTTTGTACCGTTTTATTCTGAGTACAATGTACTCTGTAGCTTCACTCTAATTATTTTATTAGAGTTTTTATTGTAATTTCTTAAAAAAATTTATCATTTTTATATTTCTTTTGATATTTTTCTTTTCCTTTTTTTAACATTCTCAGTTGAATTGCCTTCATCCTACTCCTTTGTCTTCCTCTACTGCGGTTATAAATTTTTTTGTTTCAATTTATTTACTCAATCTATATTTTTAATCCATTTTTAATTTTTTTAATTTGTTACCAAATTTTCACGTAGACAAATAGCGTTATGTTTTTTTTTATTATTAATTTGATTTGACAAAAAAATAGTTTCTTTACCTTTTATATGTACATTTTATTTATTTTTTTTGACATGTCTGTATTTAACTATCTGTCAATGATTAGATGAAAAAAATTTATAAATATTTTTTTTAAATTGTTTTTAATGGGATAATTTTTTTATTTTCTAAAATACTTGATTACTTAGAATATTGTATTTAAAATTTGAGTATAGAAATATTTTTAAATTAAATTAAAATAAATAAATTATATTACAAAAAAATTTATTAATTTTGCCGTTTACAATATTATTTGTTTGGCATATTAGCTTAGTTATTTAATTGGTATATAATACATGCAAGAAAATCACACCTATCAAGTGTTTTTTAAAATATTCGTATACTAATTTTCTAAATAATTAATTATTTAGAATACTGGATTTGATATTTAATTATATAAAGTATTGTATTTGTCATACAGAAGACACAACAAAATATGCACATATCAATAATAAAGTGAACAAACTCTATATAACATTAAAATGGATAAGATAAGAACTTTGTTAATTAATTTTGATTTTTTTATTTATTAGTTTTTATATATCTTTTATTTTTTGGATTATTTTATTTTATTAGGCATTTTAATTTATTTATTGTATTTTTTTATTTTAAAAATTTTAGAATCTAAAGAACTCCTATTCAAACGATTCAAACCAGATGATTAAAAAGTGGTTTAAGAGAATAGATTTGAATTTGGATAATTTAACATTTATTAATGAATAACTATTAGAAGAAAAAAATTATTGCATAAATAATAGAAATAAGTTGATAATATCTAGGCTAATTTAGAAAACTAAAAGAAAGTAAAAAAGTAACAAAAATTAACTTTAATTTTGAAGATAAATAAAAAGATGTGATATTTTATGCATTAGATAATTTAAATGATACTTATTATATAGGAAGTTAAAAATATTTTTACTTAAAAAAAATTTCATAACAAAATTGAGTTTGGAGAGAGAGAGATATAAAATTTTCTAACTAATTACAAATTTTTTCTATTTATCTTTATATAGCGTTTCATTTTAAGTAACTATTTTTTAGCAATAATATTCAAATGATAAATTAATCTCACCTTTATAATACGGCGACATTATTTCAAAACATGTAAAATAAAATAATAAAGAACAGTTTAATTAATGTGTATAATAAAATAAACATAAAACTTATATAGTAGTAGTCAAACACGATAACAATGATTACTTTTTGTCCAAGGTACTATATTAAACTGCGACTTTAATTTATAATTATTAATTAAAAAACTTACAATGATATATTTTTATTTTTTTATTATTTAGTTAAAAATAATATATTTTGATATTATTTTTTAGCATTATTGACATCAAATTTTGCTAATATAGCAAAAATTTTGAATGTTTTTTGTCTTAAATTTTTTCTTAATCGAACAAAATAAGACAACTAACACGTACATCAAGAAAAAAATTAAAATTTTTATACATTCAGATATTCAAAAGACACAAAAAATTCTTTTAGCAAAACTTAAACAACTTATAAAATTTAACAAAATAGTTGGTTATAAATAAGAGTGATAGACAAAATTAAAAGTTGTGATAATGATATTTGGTGATAATTAATAACCATAGAGTGAAGAGAAGGTGGAAGGAGAAGAAGACGAAAAAGGAGAACAATGCAATATCATAATGACGTTGAGACAATAATAAAAATATAAATTAATAATTTAAAAAAAATAAAATTAAAAATAAATTTAAAAAATAAATAATAAATTTTAAAAAATATTTTTTATCAATTATAATTATGCATAAAAATAGAAAATATTTTAAATATAATTTTTTATCTCTAATTCAAATTAAATACTATTAAAAATAAATAAATAAATATAATAACATTTATAAATATTTATTTATAAATAATATTTTTAAATCTTTATTTTGATTTTTGTTCTCACATAATAACATCATAATAAAAATTTTTAATATTTTATTAAATTTATAATTTTAAAATAAAAATGTAAAAATTAATTTCTTAAAAATAATAGAAAAGCGGCTGAACAGGCACGTGCCTATTGAGTCGCTAGTATACAATAATAGTGATTCATTAAAAATTTTAAATTGTTGATAAAATTAAAAATTATTTTAATTGTAGATACATTTTCAGCATGTGATATAATATGATATTTATTTGACTACAACATCTGCAAGAAAGAATCATGTGACTAGACTTTTATTCTTTTTGGAAAATGAGCAATTTACAGTTTACATTACAAAAAATCTTTCTATATGCATAATATTATTAAAAAGATAAAATATCACAAATCTATATTTTTGGGTCAAATATCAGGTCATATTCTCGTATTTAAAATTTGACTTATGTCAAGTTTATTAGAAAAAAATATTTTATAATTTATTCTCGTACTTATGTCAAGTTGACCATGTATTTGCAAGTAATGATAGTTTATATTCAAAATTATTTTTATATATTTAATAATTTAAATTTAAAGTCTTAACAATATATATTCTGCATTTATTTTATTTGATTTGTTGATATTAAAAAATTATTTAGATAATTTTTAGCTACCATAATTTAGTATTATACAAATTACAAAATTCTATTATTATTATCCACTTTATCAAAAAAATAATTTGCTATGTATATGTAACTTCTCATAACGTTTTAGAAGTGAAATTTTAACCAATATTTTTTAAAAATATAAAAAAGATGATTACCAACGATTTCTCTGAAATAATAGAAAAGAATGTATAAATATTTGAGTCATAAGGATAACAGGAGTGATGATCCATATTATATTTATAAGAATGCATATTTTATTTCTGGGTTGTCACAAGATAATAGAGAATTCATAAACAGCGTTAATGAAGCAAGCTCGAAAGGCTTTAAGATCATATGTCAAGAAATTGACATTCTACTAACTCTCAATAATAATATCTCAAAACTAGAATATATCTGAGATAGCTATTGACATGAGTTCTCAAATAATATTTTATAAAAATAAAAAATAATATTGAACATAAAATATAAATTTTATTAATTACAAATAATAAAAAAATTTTAATTATTAATCATTTTAAGTTGATTGAATTTAACACTACTATTATGTATGTGCAGAATTATATATATGGGATAATGAAATTAAGTAGTTGTAATTATTTGATATAGATGAAATTTTACAATCCAATGGTAAACCAAAAAGACTATTCTCCTCTATTCTTAGTAATTGAAATTAATAGTGCTTTGTTTGCTAAATAAAATTGTTATAAAAGAACTAAATTTTGAGAGTGATGAGTTAAAATAAATAGCCTCAAACACATTAACCTTTACAACACATCTAAGTAGAAAAAATATATATTTGATAAAGTAATTATAGTTTTATGTCATAAAGAGGCTTTGGCTTTGTTTAATTTATGGTGATACAACAACATTTCAAATGACATTGCATTTGTATGCTTTTATAATAGAAGAATAGAATACATTAAGATTTAAAATACTATTAAATATAATTAGTGATTTCATTATTTAAGATCTAATTCAATTCTCCTTAAGCAATATTGTTAATGAGAACTAAACTTATAATTTAAAAAGATGCTCATACGGTTGATAGGTATTGTTATAAAACACTTGATAAAATATTTCAGCAATATCATGATGTTTTTCTGTTATATAACAAATATTTGTATTTTGAAAAAAAAAAGGTGGTTGTATTTGACGAATACATATCTATGAAATACGTACATTAGCACAGACACGAGAGAAACAGATACACTGAGTTTTAATTTTTTGTAAGACAAAGGGACATAACATATTTTAATTTTGTTGTACCGTTAGAATAAACCAGTTTTATACATGTATCTAATTACGGAACGCTATTTCAATAAAAATAATTAATTTTTATATTAATTATGTGAATAATCAACAAAAAAATGAATATGATTGAACAACTGTATAAAATATTTTATATTATCAGTACACCAAAATTAAATTTATATATAAAATATTTTTTAGATAAATAATATTTTAATATTATATAAAGATTTAAAATAATAATAATAATAATATTATATACTATTTCTAAACTCAATTCAAAAATATAAATTAAGAATAAGGGACTGACACATGATAGTATTTAAGGGTGTCCAAACGTATTTAAAAAAATATTATGTATTTTTTATTAAGACACGGTTACACCTGAAAGACACACGTATCGAGCGAGTGCCGAATGAGTATCTTGTTGTGAACACTACAGCTCGAAGAAGTGTTTGTACTTCATAATTTAGATAAATAATTTCTATCACTCCACAAGGTTCAAGACAAGATCTTGCATTCAATTGTGTATTCATTTATCTTATCTTTATTAGTTTTACGGTGGAAACTCAGGTGCAGTCAACTTTACGTAAAGTTGATAACTGAGAGCCGTCAGATGAAAATTTAGTCAAATCAATAAAATTATTCAACGGCTCTCAACTATCAACTTTATGTGAAGTTGACTACACCGGAGTTTTCACCTAGTTTTATTAGGTGTTCTTTTTTTTTCTTTCTCAAAGATAATTGTTATTTTATTAATACAAAATAAAAGTGTTTCCATAAGGAAGTACAAAAGAATTGGGTATTCCCATTTATCACCAACTGTGACTGAAAGACTAAGAGCTTAAAGAAGAGTAAAGTAAGAGTAAAGAAAATTAGCAGCATCTATCAGGTATGGCTCACGAGTTCACGCACTAAATTGCTGGCATCTTTCACTATCTCTGGTGCTGGGCTTATTACCTTCTCAAAAACACACCGATTCCTCGCTTTCCAAGTGCTCCAACACAGCGCCGCTATGAGGAGGGTCTTTTGTCTACCGTCGAATTGAGCCGCTGCCCAGGATAAGACTCATTGCCACTAATTGAAAAAGGTCTCTTCTTCTCTCATCTATAGGTCAGGGGTTATTAAGCTTAGACTCCATATTATTGAAGACAGGGGGCATTGGAACAAAGCATGAGAAATTGATTCAACCTTCAACATGCATCTTAGACAAGTGGCAGGACTGGATGCGAACCGGCTGTGAACTTGTTGCAATACCGGAAGCTTTTCATGAAGACTTTTCCATAGAAAAATCTTAATTTTATGTGGAAATTTCAACTCCCAAATGCTATTCCAGACTCTGTTGTGTATGTTTTGGGGCCTTAATGAAGTATGAGAATGAAAGAATCCATAAGCAATTTTGTATCCTGACCTAACTTCATATATACCAGATTTTGTCCAGCACCAATTAACTTCATCCTCCTCCTCTGTTGGTTTGATTGAAAAAATTTTATTGCATATATCAACTGAAAAAATCGACTCAATCAGATTTCTATTCCAACTTCTATCAGGATTTAGTAACGCACTAACGTAATACACTTGCAGATTTGGCGGGATTGTGAGTGCATTTTGAGGGACATTAAGGGGCACTGGTGGTGGGAGCTAGGGGTCATGGAAGATGCGAGCATTAGTGCCAGAGCCTATTTTCCATAACAAGCCTTTCTCGATCACCTTGCGCCCTTCAAGAACACTTCTCCAGCCCCACGACGGTACGCTTCCTATCTCTGCATGTAGAAAATTTGTATATCTGAAATATTTAGCTTTGAGCATTCTTGATAGAGTAGAATTAGGGTATTTCATTAGACGCCAACATTGCTTGCCCAATAAAGCCAAATTTTGCCCCCTTAGGTCCTTGATCCCCAGCCCTCCATCTTCTTCGGTCTCGTCATTGTGTCCCATTTAATCCAAACCATTCTTCGTTCTGCACCTTTTTGACTCCACCAAAATTGCGAGAGCATGCTATGAATCTCAGTCAACAGCGTGTCTGGGAGCTTGAAACAAGAGAGTGTATAAATAGGAATCGCCTCCCCCACCACTCTCAATAGCGTGTGCCTGCCACCTGATGACAATAGACTTCTTTTCCAACCCATAATCCTCTTCTGAACTTTATCCTTGATAGCTCCAAAGGTTGCTTTCTTTGATGTTTGAACTATAGAGGGCAGTCCCAGGTATTTGTCTTATGCTCCGATATGTTCAATATTTAGTGTCTGAGCAACTGCTAGTCTTGTGTTCTGAGGTGTATTGTGACTGAAAAAGATAGCCGAATTATTCAAATTGACTTTTTGCCCACTGAAATCCTCATAGATCTCAAGTAATTCTAGAATACTTTGGCTTGTATTAGGTGCGCTCTTGCAAAAAAGGATTGAATCATCAGCAAACAAAAGGTGATTAACTGTTTGGCATCTCCGATTAACTTGAACTCCTTGAATTAATCTGTTTTGCTCTGCCTTGTGTAGTAAGAAGGAAAGCCCTTCTGCACAAAAAAGAAAGAGATATGGAGATAGGGGGTCACCCTGTCGGATGCCCCTATTTGGCCTAAAATAGCCAAAAGGCTAACCTTCCACAACGACAGAGTAAGAAACAGTCGTTACCAATTCCTTAGTCCAGTTAATCCATTTAGCATCAAAGCCCAGCTTATCCATAATATACCATAAAAAATTCCATTCAACCCTATCATAAGCCTTGCTCATGTCTAGTTTAATAGCCATCTCATGCTCTGCCCCACTTCTCTTATTTTTCAAATAGTGCATACATTCGTGGGCAATTAGAATATTATCTGAAATGAGTCTACCTTTGAGAAACGCACTTTGATTTGGACTTATAATTTTATTCACAATACCTTGTAATCGGTGCACCATAACTTTAGAAATAATTTTATACATAACTGAAGATAAACTGATCGGTCGTACCTGAGTCATGTCACTGGCATCTGGCACCTTTGGAATCAAACAAATTTAAGTATGATTGAAGCTTTTTAGAATTCTGCCACTGTGAAAGAAACTTCTCACTGCCTTAAAAACGTCACCTCCAACTATATCCCAGAAAAAGTAAAAAAACTTAGCTGTAAACCCGTCATCACCAGGAGCACTCTGAGCATGAACACTAAATGTAGCTCTTTTGACCTCGTCCATAGTTACTGGTCTTTGGAGCCTACGGTTCATGGAAGCTGTAACCTTAGGCTCCAAATCCTCTAAGTATGGATTCGGATCAGCCGAACAAGAAGTAAAAATATTGCAAAAGTAGTCTTCAGCTACCTTTGCAATATCCTCCGGTTTCGATGCAATCTCATTGTCCCTCCCCACTAGTCTCCAAATTCTGTTCCTTCGCATCCTTGATTGAAATTTCTGGTGAAAGAATCTAGTGTTCTGATCTCCTTCTTTTAGCCACTTGACTCTAGATTTTTCTCGCCAATATCTCTCTTCTTTCAAATATGCCAGCTCCAACTTCTCCTCCAAACTGGTAACCTCCTCTCCCCCATTGATTCCAGCCGCCCGCAACTCCTCTAGTTTAGCTTGAAGGTCCTTAATTTCTTTCCGGGAGTTTGCTTTGTGAGTTTTTTGCCATTGAACTAGTCTATGTCTACAAACTTTCAACTTTTGGACCAAGGAGAACATAGCCGAGCCTACAACTTCCATTCTCCACATTTCACTGACAATTCTCTTGACATCCTCTTCTCCACATCAACGTTCCTGGTATTTAAACCGCCTTTTACTATGCCAGGATTGAGGTTCGGTTTCCATCAAAATTGGAGCATGATCCGAGTCTGACTCTGTGAGCCTGTGCACCACTGCATTCGGAAACTTCAACTTCCATTTCATCCCAACTAAATAGCGGTCAAGCCTCTCCTTCACCAAATCCTCTCCTTGTCTTCGATTTGTCCACGTGAAAGGGCGCCCCACCATTCCAATATCCACTAATTCATTACTGTCAATAAAATTAGTGAATGTTGCAATGGTGGTTGCTAATTTTTGGCCTCCACCCTCCTTTTTCGCTTGACTTGTTATAGCGTTAAAATCGCCTGCTATTACCACTTTTCTTTCCAGGTGTTGGCTCATTGTTGTAAGCTCCTCAAACTGTAAGGATCAAATTTGTTCTGAACAACTCAAATGGACACCAATGAACGCCCATACCTCACTGCTTTCAACTTCCTTAATTTCGGCTGCCACAAAGAATTCTCCACTGCTAATAATTTGAACACTGATGCTGTCCTTCCAAGCTAGCACAAGTCCTCCTGCCACTCCTGTCGGGTTAACAATATGCTAGTTTTCGTAGCCGCATACCCGAAGTTTTGCTTCCACCTGTCGAGATTGGTTCTTTGTTTCACTTATAAACACAATCTCGGGGGAGTGGAATTTACAGATCCCTTTTAAGGTGTGAATTGTCAGGGGTCTCCCCAAACTCCGACAATTCCAAACTATAGTTCTCATGGTGCCTTGGGTGCCATTTGTAGGCTGGCACCCTCCACCATCTGTTCAACTGTATTTTCATCCTCTGTTCTTGCTTTCTTTGTAGATCCTTCAGCTATACCACTCATCAACCTTTTTTTGGGTTCACTTTTAGTATCTGACTCTGCAGCACCTTGTCTTGCTAACCTTTTCCACTTCCTACCTTTCTCTGTGGTGAGACACTGCCCAATAGCAAATTGCATAAGCTGCCCTTCATCCTCCTTGGTATTGGACTGACCAGCTATGATAACCTCCATGCATTCTGTTCTAGAATTGGCTGATTGAGGTGACTTAGGTGCTGCCCTGTTACTAGTGTCTTGTGGTTTCAAACTTTGTTTCCCTTCTTGCATTGCCATCCCTGCAAATTCTTTTAATAAGCAGTTTAAGACCGGTTTTTTCTTATGTTGAGTGGCTTTATTCTGGTTTTGGGTTGAGTTGTTGAATGTTCTTTCTCCTTCAGAGTAGATTTGCGTTCCCACTTGGCTGGCTTTTACCCATTCGCCAATGTCATCCTCTTTTACCATATCACTCTCTGTGTCCTTCAGCAGATCATGGCAGTTTTTCACCTCGTGTCCCAATTTTGCGCAATAGGTACAAAACTTTCCAAGTCTCTCGTAGCGCAGTGCCACTTCTACCTCCTTTTTATTAGGTCCTGCCACTATTAACTGATCTCTCACTTGCCTGGCAGCATCAATATTGATTTTGGTCTTCACAATCCTAGTTTCTCTGCCTCACATCTGAAATTTACCTACCTCCAACACTGTGCCTAGTTTCTCTCCCAATTTACGTCCAACTTCGAGGGTTTTAAATGATTCTGACAAACCCCAAAATTGAACCTAAACTGAAAAATTGGAAATAATCTCTTCATCACAATTCTGATCTTCCTTCCATCTCTTGACATGGAGCACATAATCTTTGGATAGCCATGGAGAACTACGTTCAACACGCAAGACATCCACTTCTTTATTAAAAAAGAATTGGAAGGAATTATCCCCTTTGTCACTCACGCTAAATCCTTCCGGTTTTCCCCATATAGCCTTTAAAGCATTTTCCATGGTTCCAATTGAGAAGGTTTTGGAAGCAAAGAGTCTGCCATAGAGACTATTGGAGCAAGCGTTAATACCTTCTGATATGTCTGCCTCTTCCACTAGAATCACATTCCTACCTCCTTTTCGGTTGTCTTCCTCGGTCCGATCTTCATTCCTCGTTGTCTCAGCCATGCAGATTATGTAGGCTTGTATTGAGATTTAATTGACGTTGACAATGTAGCCTTGACGGCAGTAGAAACTCCATTAAGAAACCCTAACAGAGCACTAAGAAACCCTAACATTTTATTAGGTATTTAAACTAATAAAAAAAATATGAAACTATATCTCTAAGTATAAATATAACTACTTCAATTCAAGAAGAAATAAAATAAGTTGATAAGTTTTAACAAGTAATAATGTTGATCATATTACTTTGATTCCAAAAATGAATATGGTACCAACAAATAAAATAATAAAACAGTCCTAAGTAGATTTCAACAAAGACATTTCTCAATATTAATATCTTCTATTATGATAACAAAAAAGGTTTAAGGACAAACTTTATCTCATGTTAAATTGTACTTGCTCATATTGGTTTTAACACAAGACTATAAGAGGGTTTGATAATATCTTTTAGGGTTAACAATTTTGATTCTTATAATTTTGACTTAAAATCAAAATCGTGTAGAGGAAGAGGAATGTGGCGATGGTGCCGGTGAGAGAGAACACTATTGCCATCGCCGGGAGAGAGAGGTCGCGAACAAAGAGATAGAGAGAGGAGAAGCTCGCATCCATGCTTCATCCCTGTTTCCCATTAGCACTATCATTACTGTTGGAACACACCGTCAAAAAAAGGCACTGTCGAATTTTACTTAAAATTAACAGCAACAACATTTAATTTATTTGAATTAAGAAAGAATCAAAGAAAAATTGTGAGAAAGAAAGAGGTAGGAGGGAGCGACGGGTGATTTTGATATTGATGAAGATGATGATGGAAGTGTAATAGTAGTGATAATATATCCATTGAAATGAAGTAAAAATGATGATGGGGAGGGTTGTTGGACAAGGGTGTTACTGGTGGTAGATGAAGTAGAAGAAAAATATTGGTGGTGAGTGAAAAAGAAGAAAAAGAAGAGAAACCAAGGAAATTGAAAAAAAATTGAAGGAGATTATATTTTTAAATTTTATAGTTTGTAATTATTATTTTGTTAAGAAGGATATTTTGGTTTCATGAATGATTTTAAAATAAAATTAAATATTAGAGACATTTTGAACAAAAAATATTAAGGATGATTTTGATTTTAGCCAAAATTATAAAAATCTACTTAACTCTATCTTTTATTATAATAATAAAAAAGGTTTAAGAACAAACTTTATCTCATATTAGATTGTACTTATTTAAATTGATTTTAACATCAGAGTAAAAAAATTTAAAAAATTTATTTATAAATTATTAAAAAATGTCTACAAATTCAACTACTAATGTTGTTTGAAAAGAAATATTTGAAAAATAAAGATCCTTATATAAATATTTTAATTTCATCACAAATTATGTATTATTATCGATAAATATATTTTTTACTTTAAAAATAGTAAAATAATTTTTTATTATTTTTTATATTAAAAACAGTTAAATTTAAATTTAATTAACTTCGTAAATTTTGTATAACAATAATTGTTGTGTTTTCATTTAAAAAACTAAAAAAAAATATTTAATATTTCTTCGTACGAGATACGGATTCATCTTTTATCATTTATTACACAAACCTTAATTTTTCTGTTTGAAAAAAAAAGTACAAACTCAAAAAGGAAACATCAAAACATAAGATAAAAAATTATCTAAATCCTAAGAAAAAAGAACACAAAATATAGGAAAAAGAATCATTCAAATCCTAAGAAAAAACATACAAAACATAGAAAAAAGAATCATCCAAAACTAATAAAAAGAATCATCCGAAATTTAGGAAAAAGAAACATAAAAAACTAGTTAAAAGAATTATTCAAAACCAAATAGGAGAGGAGAAGAAGAAGAACCATAGGGTGACTGGCGACAACATCTTGGACGGTGTTGCGTGTACGGTGGGAAACTCGTGGTGGCGCGTTGCGAAGAGGAAGCCACGGAGGCCGCGCATTGCGAGTGGAGGAGTTGCCATTGATCGGAGTAGTTGATCGCGCGTCGCGAATGGGAGACTAGCGATGACTGCGTCGCAACGGATGGGACCGCGACGGTGCAAATGAGTCGGGATGGTGGGCGACGGTATCGACGAAAGAAGGACGGCAACGGGATGCGTGGAAGAGGCCCCGCAGTGCGATGAAAGACGCGACGGTGGTCGGTGGGCGGCGGAATCGAAAATGCGTGGAGACGACGGGGTTGTAGAAGGAGAGATTTGACCGTTTCCAAATGAATGGAAAGAGATTAGATTTTTATGGATTGTTTTTATTGTATATTATAAATGTGATTAGAATAAATGTAGAAAGAATTTTTTTTTAATTTTAAATTTTGATTTTTAAATTTTTATTTATTTATAAAATTTAAATTATAATAGAGTTGATTTATGTTTGCTTGTAGGGAAGTTAGTTTCCTATACTTTTCGACTATGGCTTGGTTTGGTAAAATTTTTTGAAGAGGTGTTTGTACTTTTTAAAAACTCAAGCTCCTCATTTTGTGTTTGGTAAATAAAAAAGACCATGTGCTTGTACTTGCAGCTCTTAAAAGATTGGGATACTTTTGAAAACACCTAAGATAGTTTTTTAAAGTTAGTTTGTACTTTTCAAAATTTAAAAGTCTAATATAATATGAGAGATGAGAGAGAGAGGGGGGAAACACTGAGTGGGGTAGAACTAGGATTTTTCAGAAACAAGATCCTAGGATTTGGAATCGAGAAGAGTACCAACGTTTGGAAAACGTTTCCTTTTCAATTTTTGTCAACAATCTGCCGAATGATGTTTCAAAGAAGGAATTATTTCACTTGTTCCATTGGACAGGACGAATTAACGACATCTATCTGGGTCGAAAGTTGAAAAATGGTTTTGTGTATATGTTTGCTTTTATACGGTATACAACAAAAGGGGGAGCGATGAAGGCCATAGCCGAGATGCATCATACAAGGATAAGGGGGAAGGTTATCTACGTAGGTGAAGCCAAATACAGAAGGGCTATGGGAGGAGAGAACACTGGAGGACGCGAAGGGGATTTGGCAAGATCTGAGGAGGAGACCAGGCAGCTTGAGAAGGGTGAAAGTTCTACAAGAGTGGAAGAAACTAAGAAGATAACACCAGTCAAGGATAACCAAGGAAAGGGTTGGACGAAAAAGGTTGAAGTGCCAGTAGCAAAAGAGAATTTCGATTGGCTGTTAAGGAGTTTAGTAGGTGGAACCACAAGACCGATGGACTTCAAAGCTTTACGGAGAGCCATCGTCAACAACTTTCCCCATGTTGTTGAAGTGAGAGAGCTTGGTGTGTACAAAGCCCTACTAGTGTTTGATTCGGTGAAGAATGCGGAGGAAGCGTTTACCTTCAAAATGAATAGCTTCTTACAATTCTTTTACAGGGTCTGGAGATGGGAGGAATCTGAACGTAGTGAGACTAGAAGAGTATGGTTAGAATGTCATGGAGTGCCTTTACATGTCTGGTCAGTGGAGACGTTCAACATAATAGGTGGTTTATGGGGTAAAGTAATCAAGTGCGATGATGTGACGAAGTCTGCATTATCATTCAGTGTTGGGAGAGTGTTAATCGATACTTGTGTCTTTGACAATATCAAAGAAAAGATTCATATCACGGTTGGAACTAGTGGTTTTGATATTTTTGTAAAGGAAATAGGGCATGCAATATACGAAGATGAATGTTTTTTGGAAGACGCAAGCGTGAAGTCAATATGTGCAAATGCTAGTTCACAAGCCGGAGAAATATTGTTGACGGCGGCAATGTGTGATCCGGCGGCTGACCTAATCAGAACACGAGCTTATGACGGTGGTGAAGACAAGGGTACAATGGTCACAACAGACATTTTTTTGAATGATTGCAATCAAAAAAATTTAATTGCAATAAAGGGACAACAAATGACGGATCAGGTCAAATTTAAGGGTGTTAATGACAATGGTGATTTTGGGGGATTTGATGAGTGTATAGAGTGTGAATCAGAAAAAACGGTTACACAGATATGCACTGGAATAAGAAGTGGGACCAAACAGCTAAGGAATTTTAACGGTGGAGTTGGGACAAATGGGTTTATACAAGGGAGAGAGGCCCACAAGGTTAGTAATAACGGTAAGCAGCTGTTGGGGCATTCAACCTTTGGGCTTGAGAAAGAACTTTGGTTTGATGGGCTGCTGAATGGAGTCCAAATGCTCCAAGTAGGTGAGGGCCAAGGCAAGCTAAGTGGAGTGCAACGTGAGGCTGGGCTGGGCTCCGTGTCTCCTAGCGGATCTGGGCCTGGAGACCTTGATGAGAGAAGCCAGAATATAGGAAGCGGAGATGAGGACGGACCGGGTCAGCAGTGGGCTCGTGGATCCGGGTCGGAGAAGCAGGGTAGGGCAGACAAGCAGCAACGAGGCGGGTATGGTCAGGGTCAGCTGCCTCCCTGCACTCGTGGGTCGAAGTTGTATGAAGGTGGCTCAACCAGGGGAGTTCTCAACAAGACCAGCCGCGCGTCGCTTTCCGTGGTGGATGCGGTGGATAACCGGGACTGCACGCTTCACTCTGCGTCGAGGAAAGCCACTGCCGACTATCCTGGCGGCGCTCCTGGCTGGCCTGGCGGGGAAGCAGAGGAACGAAGCCTTGCCCTGGTACAATGCACCGGTGAAGAAGCTGGGAAAACGGTGGGACAAAAACCGCCGGCTCCATTGGATGACGAACCGGAAGTGGAGAGTTTGGTTAATGAAGTAACCGGGCAGTCTGTACATGGACGGGAAGAGGAAGGTGTGGATCAAGGCAATATGAATAACCGGGATAATGAGGATGCTGGTTTTGAGACAGATATTGATAATACACCACCAGATTATGATCAGAAGGGCTTGTAGACAGGTCAGACAGTAGAGAACAAGGAAACATTGAAATTAGCTGTGGAGTCAGGTGCAGTTTTTTATGATGATGAAGAAGATATTATGGCGATCTTACAAAGTCAGAATGAAGCAATCGCAGCAAAAAGAAAGCTGGCAAAACAAAAAGAGAAAGCTAGGAGGAGCAGGCCTAAACAACATCACAAGGTGTGTAAAATTTTTTTTAAATGATTTACAGTTGTTGGAATGTTAGAGGCCTAGGAGGGCATGGTAAGTGGAGTATGGTGAAAGAGTTGAAGAAAAAATATAGATTGAATATGCTAGGTTTGATTGAAACCAAGAGGGAGGTTGTGTCTAGGTATGATGTAGCACGTTTGTGGGGCTGTGATTCAGTGGAATGGGATTTTGTGGAATCTGTCGGTACATCGGGTGGTTTATTATTAATGTGGGATAATTTCTTATTTACAAGACTGAACTGTTATAAAGGGAATGGCTGGCTGTGCATTGAAGGTTTGCTGACAAAAAGTAATTTCAAATGTGCTATCTGCTTGGTGTATGGTGCACATGTTCGGAGTGAGAAACTGGTAATGTGGGAGGAGTTAAGCTACATGGTAGGTCTATGTCAGGTTCCATTTTGCTTCATGGGAGACTTTAATGAGATACTACATTTGGAAGAAAGGAAAGGAGCTACTAGCCTACCGGCATCTGCGGAGGATTTTAAGGAATGGGTACAAGATTTACAGCTAGTTGATTTACCATTAACTGACAGGAAGTTCACATGGTTTCGAGGTAGATCTTGTAGCCGCATTGATAGGATTGTGGTCAGTTTGGAGTGGCTTGAGGAGTTCCCAGATACCCGGTTGAAAGGAGGACCGCGAGGCCTATCAGATCATTGCCCTTTGATTTTAGAAGATGCTAGTATCTGTGCGGGCCCAAGACCTTTTCGCAGTTTGGATTCCTGGTTTACACATGAAGGGTTTCTGACATTGGTAAAGGATGAGTGGAGGAAATTGGGAGGTGGCATGTTTACAAACAAGTTGAAGGCGTTGACAGAACCGCTCAGGAGATGGCATAGGGATAATTTTGGGGACATGGACAACAGGATAAAGAAGTTTGAGGAAGAGATTAAGAAGATTGATGATAGGGTTAGTGCTGGTAGTTATGACGGAACAATGGAGGCTAGACGTAAGGCTCTGGTGACTTGCTGTGCGAAGTGGTATGTCAGAAAAGAGATGCATTGGAAACAAATGTCCAGATCCAAGCATGCTAGAGATATGGATAAGAACACTAGGTACTTCCATAATCTAGCATCGGCAAGAAGGAGGAACAACAGAATCGACTCTCTAGTGTTGGATGGAAGATTGGTACGGAATCAGGCCAGAATAAAGACTGCGATTGTGGGTTTTTATAAAGAGCTGTATAGGCAGGAGCATGCCCCTTTGGTTGGAATCCGTGATGGGCTGGTTAAGCAGATTACTGAAGAAGAGGCAGCAGTGTTAGAGGTAATGCCATCGACGGAGGAAGTACGAGAGGCAGTGTGGGATTGTGAGTCCAGTAAAGCTCCAGGTAGTGATGGCTATAATATGAACTTCATAAAGAAATGCTGGGATGAGCTTGGTCAGGAGTTTACTGCAGCTGTGCTGGGCTTTTTCCAGAATGCAAAGCTACCAGCAGATGCAAATGTTACTTGGATGGCGTTAGCTCCAAAATTTGTGGGGGCCAAGGAAATCAAAGACTTAAGGCCGATTAGTATGGTTGGCTGTCTCTATAAGGTGATATCCAAAGTGCTGGTAAGAAGAATGCGATCAGTGATGCCACATCTAGTGGGGGAGACTCAGTCTGCATTTGTAAAGGGCCACAAAATACACGATGGTGCCCTCATTGCTTGTGAGACGGTCCATTGGCTTAAGCTGCGGAAGAAGGAAGCGGAAATTGTTAAATTGGACTTTCAGAAAGCCTATGACAGAGTGAGATGGAGCTTTGTGGATATAGTGCTTCAGAAGATGGGTTTTGGTATTAGGTGGAGGACCTGGGTGAAGAAATGTGTGACTACAGCATCTATGTCAGTGTTGATCAATGGGTCACCAACCAAGCCGTTCAAGATGGAGAGGGGCCTCAGACAATGCGATCCTCTCTCTCCTTTCCTGTTTGTTCTTGTTGTTGAAGTTCTGCACAGGATGGTGGGGGAGGCGGTTAGAAATGGCAGAATTTCCCCACTGCTGGTGGGAAGGGACAATGTAGAATTTTCGCATCTCCAATTTGCAGACGATACCATCTTATTTTGTCCACAGGAAACGGAGACTTTAGTGAATTACAAGAGGCTCCTGCGCTGCTTTGAGCTAATGTCTGGCCTGAGTATCAACTTTGAAAAGTCGAGCCTGATTTCAGTCAATTGTGAGAAGGAATGGGTGACAAATATGTGTGGTTTGCTAGGTTGTGCCGAAGCGGATTTACCGGTCAGGTACTTAGGAATTTCCCTTGGGGCTAATCCTCGGTTGGTGAAGACCTAGAAACCAATCATAGACAAGGTGGAAGACAAGCTGAGCTTGTGGAAAGCGAGATCTCTCAACAAAGCGGGTAAGTTGGTCCTCATAAAATCTTTTCTCAACAGCCTGCCAGTTTACTACTTAAGCTTGTATAAGATGCCAAAGGGGGTTGCAGAGAAGATCATTGGGCTTCAAAGAAGGTTCTTGTGGAGTAAAGAAGATGGGAATAATGGGATACCTCTGGTGAAATGGGAGGTAGTTCAAGCTCCGAAAAAGCTAGGTTGCTTGGGGGTGGGAGATGCTTTAATTAGGAATGCATCGCTTCTGTTCAAGTGGTGGTGGCGTTTTTCTAAGGAGGACTGCCCGCTTTGGAAGAAGGTTGTTTGCTCTTGTAATCAGTTGGACCCAACGGTAATGTTGTCAAACCAACCGTTGCCATCTAGAGGGGGGCCGTGGAAAGATATTTGCCAGCTTAATATTACGGAGCAACATGTTCGAGATATGATGATCAGGGGCCAGTCCATGGAAGTGGGAAATGGCAGAAAAATCCGTTTTTGGGAGGATGTTTGGTTACAAGATGGCTCTTTGAAAGATTGTTTTCCAAGGCTCTTCTCTGTTTCAAATCAGCAAGGATCCGTAATAGGGGACTGTGGGTTTTGGGATGGGCTAGAGTGGGTTTGGGACTTCCAATGGAGGAGGGAACTCTTCCAATGGGAGTTAGAGTTGCTCAATCAACTTCACGACCGGATACGGGTTGTAAAGTTAACGAGTTACAGAGAGGATTCAGTTGTATGGAAATTTGATAAAAATGAAGTTTTTTCTACTAATTCTTTTGTGCAGGTGCTACAAAAAGAGACTCTCTCAGCTGACATCACGAGCTACAACTTCACAAGCTCCATTTGGAGAGGCTTAGTTCCTCCAAGAGTTGAACTTTTTACTTGGTTTGTACTAGTAGGAAGGGTAAACACGAAGGAGAGGCTGAGTAGACTTGGCATTGTTAATCATCATGACAACATATGTGTATTGTGTAAAAAAGATATAGAATTTGTGAATCATTTATTTTTTGCTTGTGAGTTCACGTGGCAGGTGTGGTGTGCATGGTTGACGTTTACTGATAGAGCTTGGGCCATTCCGGGAACGGTCAAGGAGTTCTTTGAGAGTTGGACTGGAGTAGCAGGTGGGAAGTCTGAACAAAGAAAATGGCTGATAGGCTTCTGTGCGATTATTTGGAACATCTGGTTGGAGCGGAATAGCAGAGTTTTTCAGAGGGTAGAGACAAGTGTTGAAGGAGTGAAGATTATGTCCTTCTTGAGTTACAAGGAATGGTGTGGAGTTGATCCGTTTGGTTGTTGATGGCAATGCCAGAGATGACAACGGACTACAACTTTCTTTTATGTTTATGTTTGTTTTTTCTTGTCCTGTGTTCTTTCTGCTCCACTTTACTGTGTTGAGCTACCTATGTTCAAAAAAAAAATAAAAATATCATATGTTAAATAATTTTCAAATTTAATAATTATATTTTTGTCTATTATAGTATTTTTAAATTTTAAAAACTATTTTACTAAATGTAATTGATGTTGCTTGTGTTTATTAAAAGCTATTTTTAATTTGATTTACCAAACATAAATGTTATAATTTTTAAAAAATCATCTTTTAAATGTTAATTTTTATAAGTTACTTTTTGAAAAGTAAAAACTTTATCAAACTAAGCTTATATGTGGCTATTTTATACCCGGATTTAGAAATTTGTGTTTTTGTTATTTAAATTTGTCTATTTTTTATTATTTTTTTTAATTTTAGAATCGATATTAGAACACCATTCTAATTTTAATCCTGACAAAGAAATATAAAATAAAATTTCAACAAATCAATATATTTATAATTCACGATAAATAAATTGAAAATTTATATATATTTTCGAATATTTACAAATAATTTCATGCACGAATGCACAATTAAGCTTTAAAAAATCTCAATCCTCTATTAATTTTTGTCCAGAAAAATTTGGCAAGATATTGAATATTATTTTTGGATCTCTTAAAGCATGACACCTAGGCCTAATTCAAAAAAGAGTAATCGGGAGTAAGTTGGACACGTAACTCCCGCCTTGTTTTGGTATCAATGAGAGTGTTCCAGTGTTCGTGGCGGATTGGTCAATCAATCAATCATTAATCATCCTTCCAAAAAAGAGGGACCAAAATGAAATTCCCGTGAGAATCCTTAAAAATAAAAACTTGTGGGGGAAATTGTGACTATCATTCAGCTTTTACCATTTGCTGGTGGTGGTGGTGGTGATTCATAGAAAATAGAAGATGACGATCACTATGCACTCGACGCCGGGGAGCTCAGGGTACCTTGATTTGTACCCGGAGCGGAAGATGTCATTCTTCAAGAACCCTTTCATTCTCGGGCTCGCTGCCGTCGCCGGCATCGGCGGACTCCTCTTCGGTTACGACACGGGTGTCATATCAGGAGCTCTTCTCTATATCAAAGATGATTTCGAGCAAGTCAGAAACAGTAGTTTCCTACAGGTACGCTACGGTATGCAGAAACCGTGCATTGAAAATTGAAATTGAATCATCCTAGTTGCTGGAGCCTGGAGGTATCACAAATGAGCGGGGCGCGCGAGTTCGAGCCGACGGGACAAGTCAAAATTAGAAAAAACGACGACATATTTTAAACGAGTCAAATAAATGCCAAATCACTCGACTCATCCGAGTTAATAAATTGGATGGGTCAATTTGTTTAACTCGTTTTTTTTACTTGATATCCATATGTATAAAAACAAAAAGCTAATTAACAAAGAAGAGAGTAGTTCATACACCTAAAGAAGGAAAAACTAGTGAGATGCGTCAATTTATAGCTCGACCTGAATTTGTTTAACTTGAGGTATAGAAGCATAGCTAAATTGACTCGCTTCTAAACTAGTTGTGATGTTAGGGACTCAAGTCGCTCAATTTACGAGCAATTCGAGCCTACTGGCAAGTTACCGCTTGTTGCTCTAATTGATGGAGTTTTCAGGAAACAATTGTGAGCATGGCAATTGCTGGCGCAATAGTTGGAGCAGCGGTAGGTGGTTGGACGAACGATTTCTTTGGTCGAAAGAAGGCCACCCTCTTTGCTGACGTCATCTTTGCTCTTGGAGCCATTCTCATGGCTGCTGCGCCTGATCCTTACGTTCTCATACTCGGACGTCTTCTCGTTGGCTTGGGTGTTGGTGTTGCTTCTGTCACTGCTCCTGTCTACATTGCAGAAGCATCGCCATCTGAAATAAGAGGATCTTTGGTAAGCACAAATGTGCTTATGATCACTGCTGGACAGTTTCTTTCCTACCTTGTCAACCTTGCTTTTACAGAGGTATCATAATTTACTTTCCTGATTCCAAATGAAATGTAAATGCAATTCAAATGCCAAATTAGCAAGTTTGTTAATTAGTTATTCAGTTCAGTTAGACAGCTGGCAGCTGAGCTGTTAGTTAGTTATTTAACTAACCTGCTGATCATCAGTGTAAACCTGCTGATCATTAGTGTGATTTTGCCGTTATCTTTTAATCAATAAGAACCAATCAGTGATGCTATTTGACAAATGCTATGTTTACTTTTGGCTATTAATTCACATTCTTCATTGATCAGGTTCCAGGAACATGGCGATGGATGCTCGGAGTATCAGGTGTGCCAGCAGTTGTTCAGTTTGTTTGCATGCTCTTTCTTCCCGAATCCCCAAGATGGCTATTTATAAAGGTACACAATTGCTTTGAGAGTTGTGTCAAAAATGCTACTTTCGAAAGCTACTTGTTTAGGAAAGCATCTTGAGATTTTGCTTTCATGTACAGAATAGGAAAAATGAAGCAGTTGATGTGCTTTCTAAGATCTATGATCTTGCTCGCTTAGAGGATGAAGTTGATTTCCTCACAGCTCAATCGGAGCAAGACCGCCAGAAAAGGAAGAATGTCAAATTCTGGCATGTTTTTCGATCAAAGGAAATCAGATTGGCTTTCCTTGTTGGAGGAGGACTTCTGGTAATAAAATGTTAATGAGGATACAATTCTTGCAAAACAATGAAACATAATTTTCTTGTAGTAGAAAGACATACATGAACTCATGAATACTCTTTGCATTTAATATGTTAACTAGAATAATTCTGCTTTGCTAAACATGTTTTGAATTATTTAGAAACTGCGTCAAGTTTGAAAGCAGCTCATAGGAAATCAGAGGCTCGTTCTAACTTTTTGGGTTGCTCTGAAACATAATTATATACTTGAAATTACCTAGTCATGTGATCATGGCTTGCTGCTTACATCACGGGCATTATATCAAATTAAATTTTTTTTGCATGGTGTTTGTAATGAGTGTTTATAACCGTTCATTTCAGGAGCTGATATTCTATTGACTAGAAATAAGGGAATGTTTCTGATGAATATCTCTCGTGCTAAATCTTCTGATTTCTGTTGACTTAATTTCACTCTTGGCATATACATAAAAGAAATTAGGAGTTGAGTGTTAAATCTTTTCATTTCAGCTTTAATTCGTATTACCTGTTTCAGTCTGAAATGCTGTGTAATTTGTTGGCTGTGATTTCCTGTTTAAACTCATAAAAGAAAACCACCATATTTGGCATTAGTTTCCGACTCTGTATTTAAATGTAAGCAACATCAGTTTGTTCTCACAGAATACTCCAATGGTTGTGCAGTTTTTTCAGCAATTCACAGGTATAAACACAGTCATGTACTACAGCCCAACAATTGTCCAAATGGCAGGCTTCCATGCCAATCAGTTGGCTCTACTGCTGTCCCTCATCGTCGCCGGCATGAACGCTGCTGGAACAGTGCTTGGCATTTACCTCATCGACCATGCGGGTCGAAAAAAATTGGCTCTTTGCAGCTTAGCAGGAGTAATAGTATCTGTAGTCCTATTGGCCCTTGCATTCTTTAAGCAGTCAACATCTTCAAGTGAGGTGTATGGATGGATTGCAGTTGTGGGTTTAGCCCTCTACATTGGATTTTTCTCACCAGGAATGGGGCCTGTGCCTTGGACCGTGAACTCGGAGATATACCCCGAAGAATATAGAGGAGTGTGTGGCGGCATGTCAGCTACCGTTTGCTGGGTGTCTAACTTGATTGTGTCAGAGACCTTCCTCTCCATTGCTGACGGTATAGGGATCGCTTCCACATTCTTGATTCTTGGTGGCATAGCGGTGGTTGCGTTTCTGTTTGTGATTCTGTACGTTCCAGAGACCAAGGGATTGACATTTGATGAAGTAGAAGTGATATGGAAGGAGAGGGCTTGGGGCAAGAATCCCAATCCAAACACACAAAGACTTCTTGAGGAGGGAAGTCACTCCTAGGTTCATATATCAATTCATCCCCCCAAGCATTTCTCAGAGGCCACTTATATTAGTTGAATTAGTATTTTCTGCATTAGCCTCTTCACTCACACGCCCATATGTATGTGGTGCATATGCTTTGGTGATTATACTCTGCTGGCTACGGTGCTTTATATATATGGTGCATATGCTATCTATTCTTGCCTATATTA
This sequence comes from Arachis hypogaea, assembly GCF_003086295.3. NCBI lineage: Eukaryota > Viridiplantae > Streptophyta > Magnoliopsida > Fabales > Fabaceae > Arachis > Arachis hypogaea. The sequence goes on along the minus strand of NC_092055.1, from coordinate 25,328,045 downwards.
TGGTCATTATAGTGGTTACAATGTTTTAAAAAATGTTGGTAAAATTAAAGTAATCCTTCGTTATTATTCAACAACGTTTTTTAATATAAAAAATAAAATAAAAAAAATTATCAAAATATTAAAAAATTATATGACTTTAATTTTAATAACCTATAAGTAAGAAAAATTCAAAACCAAGTAATAAATTGTAATCTCAATTACAATCCAACAATGAATATTAACAACAATGATGCTAAAATAGCATCCTAACAATAATCAGCAGCAATAAACATCAAATAAGATTAATAATCCAACACTTTGCATAAAAATATAACCTAAACTAACAAGCTAATCACTAAAACAAAAATTCAAACTAACTAACTAATGAAGATAGTGGTAAATAGTGATGATGGAAGATAGTTGGAAGAAGGAAAGAGGAGAAGAGAAGAGAAGAAATGGAGTGTGTGTGAACAGGGGTGCCCACGCGTACGCGTGGATTACGAGAATGGAATGCGACGCGTGCGAGTCTGGCAGGCGTAGGCAGGATTGGGGAAGAAAGAAAGTGGCGCGTACGCGTGGGACGAAATTGTGCTAGACGCACAGTTTCCGTGCGCTACCTGCGCAACTCTTTGTTTGGAACCAGGCAGTAGCACCCTTCCCGCACCATTCTCGCATGGTGGTTTTTCGGGGGTGACACGTACGCATCAGACACGCGCATGCATAAGAGGGTCCCTTTTTTTTTTTTCAAAGGCAATTCAAACAAAACTCGCAATTCAAACAAAATGCAATTCAAAACAACTAACCTACAACCTAAGACATCAATTTAATCAAAGAAACTAGCAACCCAAGCAATATACAAGAATATGAAAAGTAGAAAACTACCTTACAATGACAACTCAATTCATTCATTGATTATATATACAAGAGAATGGAAAGAATTTACTATGGTAAGGTGTCTCTCACCTAACATTTTTATTTAAAGTCCTTAAGTTGGACATGTGGGAAGTTCCTTGTCATGGTGGCTTGTACTTGTACTCATCATTGAACTTTCACCATTGCTTTGACTTCCATTGATTGTCAGAATTTCCAACCAATTGCACCAAACCTTGGTGAAGTTTCACACAAGTCATGAACTCCCAAAATTGATCCTCATCTTGTAATTCGGGATCCCAAATCTTGTTCTCACACCCATCTTCTAATTGATCATCACAATTTCATTTGGGTGGCATACTCATCTTAGAATTCTCATGTAAGCACCCAAACATCCTCTTAAATCCTATCAATTGAGTAGCACACTAATCCTTGCTCCTAAACTTTGAGCTCCCAACAATAATGAACCGTAAATTATGATGCCAACCACTAATTATCTCTCTTCTACTCTTTAACCTACAAAACATCCTGAGTTGACCATCCGTTTCAAGCAAACCGTATTCAAGTGAGATAATAAAGCTTAAGGACAAAAATTTTACCCACTTGAATGATGTAATGGATGATGGTAACTTAGGAGGAGATGCTTCCAACGATCTTGATAGGGCAATTTCCACTGTCGTTCGTCCTCTTTGAAGGGTTTCCACCACTTGACAAGATGCTTCAAGCTCTACCCTTGCCAAGCTTCCTCAAGTTCACATTCTTCTTCATCAACTTCCTCTAGCTCTTTTCCATCACTCAAATCATATCTTGGGGGTTGAGTGAAATCTACCTCAACATCAATTTCAACTTCAATGGGGAAGGATTCATCAAACTCAAAAGGATCATATGTTGATGCAAAATCATCATAAATAGGGAGACTTGTTGCTTGCCCCATTTCTTCTAATTCTTCAATCACAATATGCCTTGGAAGTTATGCACTATCCTCTTTAACATCACCTTCAAACTCCATGGAAGAAGGCTCTACAACTTGAGATTCCTCTTTGCATTCAACATCTCCTAAATCTTCAACCACTTCTTCCGGTTCAATTATCTCTACTTCCTTCTCTTCTTGCAATTCTTGCTTTAACTCATTCTCTTCTTCCTCTTGAAATTCCAAGTTCTCCTTCTCATTATGCTCCTCAATTAATCCTCCATATTTAACAAGAAAGTTGTCTTAGATAATTGAGCACAATGATGCCAACTAGTTTTCACCACTTCAGTTAAGCTAGCCACAAATTTCCTTTGTTTTTGGCAACGAGCTAGAAGTTTTTGTTGTTTTTGCATTAGGCGTTGGAGAAATTCGTCCAATGAAGGCAGTGGTGAAAGAGAATGTTCATTGTTTGGAGGAAAAGTGTCGTAGTTGAAAGGTGGTTCATATTGGTGAAAGTATTGAGGTGGTGTATAAGGAAATGGTGGTTCTTGGGAGTATTGGTATTAGAATGATGGTGGCTCTAATATGGTTCATATGGTTGTTGGTATGGTGGATATGGGTTAAGATCATATAGAGATGAATGGTGGAATGGGGCTTGTGAGTAAAGTTGTTGAAAGCTATGTTGAGGGAAGGGATCATATGTATATGGTGGTTGTGGTTGACACCCACAATGAGGGTCACCACATCCATTAGGTTGATATGCATTAGGAGTTGGATTGTACCCATAAGAAACCAGAGGAGGTTGTTGCCAAAAAGATTGTCCATAGGATTGAGGCTCCTCCCATCTTTGATTTTCAATGCAAATCCTTATTGAAGTTTCAATTTCCTATAACATAGTTTGAATCAAACTCATAGTAAAAAAGGTGAGAATTCATAGTAGCAAGAGAAAACAAAGACAAACTATTAAGAAACAAAGAGACAAAATCCTAACTACTAACTCAAACAAGCAAACAAACAAAGAGCAAACTATTCACAATATTAACATATGTACAATAACCAATAACAAACACACATTGCAATTCTCCAGCAACGACGCTAAAAACTTGATAAGATGATTTTATGTCGATCTAGAATTCCTCAATAAATTGAATTACTTCGTTGCAAGCATAGTCTAAATCAACAATGGATCCTCCATCAAAGTTTAGTTTGGTTGTCACAAGTTCAACCCAATAAAAATAATCGAGAGTATTACTCTCGAGTCCTTCTCCCTAGGAATTACAATTGAGTGCCTAATTATTGGTTATGAGATCAAGTGAGTTGATGATAAGAAGCAAGAAATTTAAAATAGACAAGAAAATAAATCAAACAACTAAAGATGACAATAATAAAGAGGCATTCATGGCAAGGATTGAGAATCAAGGTTTTCTATTCTAATCATTAATTATAATACAATAGTTATCAAGAGCTAATCCTATTTCGTTATCTCCAACATCGAGAGAAAGTCAAATAAGTCTAGTTAATCCCAATCCATAAGTAATGTTAATGGAAACAAGATTAACTAATCACTCTAGATCATCAATCTAAATTAGGTGTTAATAACTTAAGATTGCCTAATTTCTCTTTCCAAGCCAAGAATGCACAAAATTTACTCTAAACCTAAGCCAAGCATTTTATCAAATACTTGGTGTGCATAAAAATAAAAGCATATTAAATTACAATAAAAATAAAATTTAAATTACCAAATGCAAGAAAGTAAAAACAATAACTCAAGCAAGCAAGAAAAGAACATAAAATATAAAATTGCATTAAATGAAATTAAAAGTAACAAGAGTGTTCACAAACTAAAACATAAAAGAGAAATTAACAATGTAAACTAAGAGAACAAAGATGTAGGAACAAGAAATTGCAAGAAAAACTAATTAAAAATAAGAATAAAACCCTAAATCTAAGAGTCAATTAAACTAAGAATCCTAATTTCTAGAGAGAAGAGGAAGTTTCTCTCTCTGAAAAACTACCCTAAAACATGGTTCTACCTACACTAATTGCTCCCCCCTCCCCCCTTCTTCCTTCTTGATTTTGCCCTCAAATACTTCAGAAAAGAGTTGGATCTGGGTCTCAATGAGCTCAGAAATCGCCCCCAACGTGTTTCTTTAATGAGATCACATGACAAGTGTCACGCGTACGTCACATGGCAGATTTCCAAAACTTAATTTCTTCATGAATTTTTCATTTTACATGCCTTTTTTTTTTCACTTCTTTAATCCAATATTTGCCTTATAAATCTGGAATCACTCGACAAACATATCAAGGTATTGAATAGAATTAAAGTGAATTAAATTTAACAAATTAAAGGCCCAAAAAGCATGTTTTTAACTCTTAAGCATAAATTAGGAGAAATTCACAAAACATGCTATTTCATTGAATAAATGTAAGATAAGTTAATAAAATTTACTAAATTCAACACAAGATAAACCACAAAATTGGGATTTATCAATAACCTATAAATTGTGTTTGTTGGGATACATATTTATATATTTCCATTTTCTTATTTGAATTTGGATCTTCTAAATTTTAGATTTTTACTTTAGAGGATAAAGTGAGATTTCTTACTACTAAATGTTCTCACTCTCATGTTTTTTCTTGGTCCCACTTATGAAATAAATGGTGATAGATAATACTTTACTTTCTAAAGTGAGATTCAAAATTTAGAGGATCCAAATCCTTGAAATTTGGCCTCTTGTACCTAAAGAGGAGAGCATTCTATTTCATGTATGCAATCTTATGAAGTGTGTGTTGGCTGGGATATATATTTATATATTAAGGTGAGAAGGAATGCTTTAAAAATTTAAAATTGGGGTGAGTTAACCTTCTTGCGGCATTACAGTCCAGACCGCTATGTTTATATAAAGATGGAAGAGAAACCAAATTCGTGAGCAAAATGTGAAGCAATGAATGATGATACTTCAAGAATTCATGTTCATCTGCACATTGATATTGTTATGGTGATGCCATGCATACGAATAACCAAGTAGAAAAAAAAAAAAAAAAAAAAAAAAAAAAAAAAAAAAAAAAAAAAAAACTTGTACAAATGTATTTGACTATTCATGTAAATTAGCGATATACAAATATCAAATTGCTATAATTGTCGTGCATATTATTTGTTTATGTTGTGAATATTACGCAGAATAATGATTGTTAAGGTAGGATTTTTGTGTTTCGGTCTCTCAATTTATTTTACAGCTATTCAGGCAAGTAGCTTTTTGATGGTCGCACCCGTGCAACTCTCAGATTCACACGCTAGTTAATAGATTATATGGTTGCAATGTTTATTTTATCAAGTTCATTACACCCCCCAAAAAATGATAATAAATTAAAAGCCAAAAGAACAAAACTTGTGGAGCTCCGATTTCTTTCAAGATTTCATTGAAAGAAATTGGGAAATAAAAATAGAACTACCATCACTTTACATGAATCCTTAAAAGTAAAACATTAGCAACTTAAATAATTAGTATCTGTCGTATCTTATTGACCAATAACAATAAACATTTAGTAAAGAAGTGCATGGTAAAGTAACTATTCTGCTTAAATAAAATTTAAAATATGCCTTCAAAATAAAAATTTCCCTTTTATTCAAAAAAAAAATAGAAAGAAAAGAAAAGAAAAGAAAAGAAAAGAAAAGAAAAAGACGAGAATACCACTGATGATTCTGTTAAATGATGCACAAAGTTCATGTTCCCCACCATGCTAGAAATGTGCTTAGGCCTTTGCTATTGAAGAGGAATTCATGAGCCTGATCTAAATATATGATGTTTTTGTTCTGTATTAAGCACAACCTCCAGTTCTTATGGAACTGATGATAATTATGTGGATGAGTAATTAATCTGGGAAATGGCTTGGTTACAAATAAAAGAGGAAACAGAGGCGCTCAGTTGTCGGGCTCTGTAGATTTGAGAGGGTTAATGGTGATGGCCATGTTGCATACTTTCTGATGTAACTTCACCAGGACCTTTCTCAGTTTCTTGGTCTGCAACTTCTTTAACTACCAAACAAAAATATTTGCATCCAGTTCGAAATTCCATCAATTTCTTCATATGAAACCCTTGTTTATTTAAAGGGTTGATCAAAACAAGAATGAAGCAATTTATTATTTATTTTTTTCTTAGCAAGAAAAAGAAAGCATACCAACAAAGAATAAACTATTTTTACAATTTATCAAGGTTGGCAACAAATAACAATGAGTCGCAAAATCACCAAAAAATTAAGTAATCCCAAAACAAAAATTTAATTGAACCATAATCCTATAAGATTTGGTCAAAAGATTTGAGATACAAGGCAATTTTCACTCTTCCTAAGGAAACTCCTTTGTGGCCAACTTACTTTCTCTCATACAATTATTTCAAGTTTTCAAGACAACAAAAGAAAAAGGCAAGCTCCTCAACTATAAATCATGAAGACAAATCATACCTCAGATCCTGGAACCTCTTCAACAAGCTCAACTTGAATTTCTCAACTTCTGCATCCTCAAGTGAATTTGGTGCAGACCTAATGATTGAAATGGCCCCAGCATTGTGCAGGGACGCAAGAACTTTATCTACAATGAAGTTTATTATCTCAATCAAATAATCAGTGGAAAAATGAAAACATAGAAGAAGACTAGTGAAGCAGAATTGATTTGGTTGTACTCTTGCATATCTTTCAACCTCAGCTGTAATACCCATTACACTTGAGTTCATTCTTTTCCTTTTTTAAGGTATTAAAAATGGGATTAATAATAATTAGTGGATTGACACAGAAAAATGAGATGTTATGCACTATGCTTATGACATTCCAATGTGTAACAAAGCCTTTTGGCTTTATTAAGTTCAAGTTTCATGCTACTAAAGAAATTGATATAGGATGCTTCTTCCCTCAAGGTTTAGAAAAAGGAAATTTTCATATTTCAGAACCTAACAACATTTAGGACAAGCATCCATTCCCAACAAAACCACATGAATGTACGAATATAAGCTTTCAATTAATCAATGGACAGATTGTCTTCCTCCCTACATACTCATATCAGTTGAATAACTTCAAACAAAATTAGTAGATGGCTGGAAATTGGTAGTTTAAGAGAGTTAAGACCACAAAAGTATGATTCATCTTTAATAAGATAGGAATACCTTTCCAATGGCATGGTCATAATATTTTTTTTCCCTCAAAAATAACGATAAAAAGAAATCCAGGTGATAACTAATGAACAAATGAACCCATGAATAACACATTTAGAATAAGACTTTAAAGTAGAACCTGATTGTGACAGTGCAGCAAGAGCCTCCAAAGCTGCTTTTCGTGTGCGGTCATCCTTAGCCGTGCTTAACATATTTAAGAGCTCTTCAGCTCCACCCATCTCGAGTATCTTCATCCTTCTTTCATCTTTCAGAAAATAGGAAGTGAAATTTTTTTTTGTATGAACTTATGCAGTAGGTAGTGAAGATCCAAGAAAATAATGCATCATAGGATACTATTCTAAATCAGTTTCATGAGCATCATTATTCACTGCCACATTGCAAACTATGGATAGATAATTGCAAACATAGAATACTCAATAAAGGTACAAACAAGCAAAAAGTGTCAACTGTTAAGACAATTTCTCAGTTATTGAGCAAAATTCAGTTTCGAATAACTGAAACATGTCTTTACTCAAGAAAAATATACAAATAAAAATAGAGTAGCTCTTTCACCTATAAGACCAGCCACTGAAGATCGGTAAAAATCTTAGTAACTATGCATAATCAGTTCAAAAGAAATCCATAACATTGTTCTCAACCAATTCAAAGTCTCATAAACTCTTCCCCATAATACAAAGCACAAGGACAACAAAAGTATGCTAGTCGCGAGTTATAAGTCGTAAGAAATGGAATCTACTCGGCAAAAACATTTAACCCCATAGAAAAAAAGAAGGCAAATACACCATGAATAGCTTCCATTTATTTCCACATAAATGTGTCATAAAATATTAATCGCAAGCAATAGAGAGGTATATAGATAGTAGAAAAATTACCATCTATTGCGAATCGAGTCAACCTAGAAGCTCCCATCCTTTTATACAAGGGATCCCTGACGCGCAAAAGTGAAACTGACTGCTGCATCAAGTTTTCTCCTGATTTTCCATTTTCAAAATTTTAACCTCAATGTCAGCAGGTTTGAACCACCACGAGTAAATGAATGCCTGATTACAATTTGAAAATAGTTGCAAGATAAAAAAAAATGCTGGTAGTCTACTAAAAATGATACCCATATAAGGAAAGAACTGGTATCCTGCGGCTGCAGCTGTGGCGAAAAATATCGTCTTTAATAGCCATCCAACTTTTCTCTCAGCTTCTTGTTCAATAGATAGCTCATCTGGAAATCCAAATAGCAAGTGAAGAAGTTATGCAACATAATTGCAGCTAACAAAATGAAACTAAACCAGTCCGTGTATATTATACAATCTAGATTTGTTCCTCTCACTCTAATATGAAACCATTCCTCTCGGTGTATACATCCCTAGATACATAAGCCCAAAATCAGCAATTCAGCAGGAAAAGCATATATCTATCCAAATGTGATATGTGCAAACCATTTTTTAAACTCTAAACCCTAAACCCTAAATCCAAAATCAACATGAAACCATATATCAGTTTCTACAAGAATTAGTACCTATAGCTTTCTCTATAAAACAAAAATACCGATAAAATAGAAACTCATACCTTTGCCACTATATGATGAAAAATTACGAGATTGAACACTGATCACAGGTCTCCTCTTACATAAATACTACCAAACAAAAAAAGAGAAATAAAATGAATTAGCTAATGAGTACCTACTAAGCATTAAAAAGAATTGGAGAATAGAAATGGCAAAAATGAAGGTTAAGATTGGAGGTTACGTTAGAAAAGCGAGCAGCTACGGCGCGCATGGTTGCAAAACGTGGATAAGCTGAAGCTCAGAGGTTACAGTGTTCCCTTTCAAGGTAGCGAAGATTGCGTTAAAATCGCATCCTTCCGCATCGGCTTAAATCGCCGTCGACCTTCAAAGGAGCAACAGAGCTTCGTCCAGATTCCAAAATTGAGAGCTTGAGACGAGAGTTTCGACTTCAGAGTTCAGCCTTCAGAGGCAGAGTCTGAAGGATCCATATCCGAGTTTGTTATCCGGTTCGGATCCAGTACCCATGCCGAATAAAGCCCACGAACTGCACTAGAGAACATAACATTGTGAATTTAATAAGCCCACCTTCTCCCACAGCGGCCTTCTACAACGTCATTTGGTAACCAGGCCCAATATTATATGCCGAAAAAGGAAATACAAGAACCAAAAAATTTAATGTTCCAAAAAATAAAAAAGAACCAAAATATATAGTTGGATAGACATGCTAATTTGGAGTAATGTTATTTTCAAGGTTCTGAGAACCGAACCGGTCATCGAACCGCTCTAGTTACTGGTTTACTGGTTTATTGGTCCAACCGGTCTAACCATGGTTCAACCGGAAAAACCGTTTTAAAATAAAATAATAAATAAATTATAAATAAACATCCTAAAATATAACTCATCCCATTTTTTGTCTCATGACAACACTATCATTCAGATAATATAATCATTGAATACAATGCAAAGCTACTTATTCATTGAGATCTCACATTATACAAACAACTTTCATGACTTAAGTTCACATTTTCAGCAAACAATTGTAACCAGTGTTATTTTTTCTTTTACGATGATATGTAGAAATCACATATAGTACAAAACTACAAACTAACTGGAAATAGATATGAGCTTAGATGCATGATTATGTAGTGTAGTGCGGTGAATTTTTGTCTCTGTTGTTAACATGAGATTATACAATGCTCCTCCTGTGAATTTGTCTCCAAGAAACATTATAATATTCATGAATTCACAAAATGTTTACTCTAGGAACCAGAGAGCATACATACTGGACTAGGCAAGTAATGCTTAACTACATTGAATAAACTTGCATGGCCTTGACATGACTTTGATTAATAACACAGATACAAATATGCATTGAAATAACCCCAATCATAAACACCATTACCAAATTAAATAAAAAATCAACCAAAAATCACCTTGCAAATCAAAAACTCAATCTCTTGAACTCAATAATTAATTACATCAGACATCCAACTAAATAATTGCATCACAGTTTTCATAAACTGATTTCAAAGCCTAGAAGCAGAGTGAAATTAAAAACATGAAGCATATAATAAATCAAAAGATCACCAATAGCAAATTTTTTAATAAGAACAGAAGTTAAGAACAATGAAAAATGAAAAAAGATTCAACAGTTTTCAACCCAATTTTAATAAAGCTCATCACAATGATTAACAACAACAAAAAGTACTGAAGGAACAGTGAATCAGTAACAGGCAGTGCAAATTTAAAATTTAAAAGTTATCAATTTAAAATTTATCATCAAATACAATCAGTGAGCAAAGCCAATCAACCAAGCACTAACTAAGTATTCTGTTCTGATTCTGTGACTAGGAAGCAACAAATTCAGCCACAAATTCAAGTTACAGCAACAAATTTAACAAATCCAAGTAAAGTCCTAATTTACAGTAACATTTAGATTATCAACAAGGCAAATTTGATTAGCAATTCAGCAACATGCAAAAATACAGGAGAAGGGAAATCTGAAAAAGAGAGAACAGGGAAGGACGGTGCAGGGACTCACCAACGGTCGACGGCGAGTCGGCGACCACCCCACGGAAGGCGACGAAGCAAGAGACAACCCCACGAGTTGCTTCTGCCGCCGGCAACGAGACAGACGAACCACGAGATGCCAGTGACTGAGACAAGACTCGAATGAGACTGGGAGGCAGAATCGAGCAGAGACAACCACGGACGACGAGCAGCAACCAACACGCACAGCTCGAGCACTCACTGGCGGAGGGAGGCGCGAGCAGCCGAGCACAGAGGAGAACGGCGAGATGCGAGCACCCAACGTGGAGGATCCGGCGAGAGGACCGAGAGCACGAAGACGGAAGTTCTTGAGTGCGATGGACGGCGGCAGCAGTCTCTCACTCCGACATTCGGCGACAACTATTGGTGGAGGCTAGGGTTTGCTTTCTTTGGTGGAGGCTAGGGCAATTTGCTCTTTGCTGAAGGAAGGAGTTGGAGAAGGGGGGAATGGGGGATAACGCGTGCTTTTTGCCTTTCAAGGAAGAAAACGACATCGTTTTCTGTAAACCGGCCGGGTTCCGGTCCGGTCCGATCTGCCGGTAACCGACCGGTTCAGCAGTTCTTGAGCGATTTTTATTTTGCGGTTTTACACACTGGATCGGACCATTTTCTTTGCCGGTTTTTTGTTGAATCGGTTCGATCAATCGGTCCGGTTCGGTTTTTAGAACATTAGTTATTTTCATATTATATATTTTAGGGTAGATTATTATTTTAGTGTCAAAGGTTTGTGTCAAGTCTTAATTTGATTTATAATATTTTAAATATTCTATTTTAATCTCAAAATAATTTAAACAAAATTAATATTGTCTCATCGTTAAATTTAACACTAACAATTAGTATATTAAAAAATTAATAACATTTGATATTCAATACATAATCAATTTATTAATGATTACTTGTATAAAAGATTTTTTTTTTTTATTCTAGAGACTGATTGATGGATAGAATTTGAGATTTTGTAAAAAAAAAAAAAAAAAAACAAAAAAATAGAATGTTAAAAAAGATTTTGATATATTTTTTTATATAAAACAAGAAGATATGACTTAACTAATAATATTAATGTTCCTGTCAATCATTTTATTAATTATTTGTGTCAAATTTACTAGTCGGATAATATTAATCTCGCTTGAAAATTTTTGAAATAAAAATAAGACATTTAAAAGGTTAAAAAATAAATTAAGATCTGACAAAAATGTAAAAAGTAAAATAATATTTTATCCTATATTTTAATTTAATATATTTTCAGATTGAGCCGGAGTGAGTTATTCCTTTGGTCTCATGGCATCAGTTGTAACCGCAAAAAAGCATCAAATTAAATCAAAGCGAGTGTAGATATTAAGATTTCATCTACACATGTAGATAAGTGTTGGCAGTTTTTAAATGTGACAAGTGTTGATAGAGTTTAGACATTTTATGCACACTTGCAGGTTGTTGCAGTTGTTGTGGTTGTTGCAGGGTCATACTTAAAGGATTTATACAGTAATTAGTAATTTATCCGATGATAATTATGCTTTGGTAACACGGGATTTTTTTGTATTGTTTATTGTTTGAAATGCATAGTATTAGGCCCATTGAAAAAAGGATACAACTAATATTTTTAATTAAAAGTACTAGTGGCCGTATTTTTTTTTAAAGGGCTTAATACTATGCATTTCAAACAATAAACAATACAAAAAAAACCCATATTACCAAGGCATAATTATCATGCGGATAAATTATTAATTACTGTGTAAACTTTTCAAGTATATACCTTGCAACAACCTGCAAGTGTGCAGAAAATGTCTAAACCTTATCAGCACTTGTCGCACTCAGAAATTGCCAGCGCTTATCTACACATGTAGATGGAATCTTATTATCTACACAGGAGAACTCACCTTAAACTAAATGATAAAAAACGTAACTATCTCTCTACCTTTCAAATGCAATGTCTTTGGAAATGAGGTTTGGAAAAGACCTAATAATCACTAATCAGCACAGGATTTTCATTCGGCGAATTTTGCACGTTGCGAGGAATTAAAGAGGTACCATAAGACAAAACATGCATCAATGTCCTATAATCTTTTTTTTAGAGTAAAGTGACAATTAGATCCTCAAAGATGTTGGCTTTGGACTAATTTGTTCTTGAAGAAAAAAAAAAGTATCAATTAAGTTTTCTAAGATAGCAAACGATAGACATGTATGTCCTTCTATTAATAAATAGTACGAAATAAAACTGAATTGTCCATGTATTTCGTTATTTATAGTGGTGCATGTCTCGTTACTATCATATGCAGAAAAATGATATAGTTTTAGACAGTGAAGCATTTATTATTTTTTGAGTTTTTATATATCCTTTATCAACTATTCTCTATTTATCATAAATCTTATCAAAATAAGTGAAATTTTGCTTCAAAAGTTGTTATCTACATGACTATCTTTTATAGATAGACATGTCAGAATAATTAATCGTACATATAAACATCACCATTATGTTTTAGTTGATGAATTAATAGAAGAACATCATGTGTCTATTATTTACTATTCTGTAGGATCAAATTGATACTTTTTTTTATTTAGGGATTAATTTGTCTGAAGTCAAAATCTTCCAAGACCTAATGGTTACTTTACTCTTTTTCTTTATTTATAATTTGAAAGAAAAAAAGACGAATACTAGCTTAAAACAGAATTTTTAGGCATCACACAATTTATTTAGCTAGACTACAAATAAAAATCAAATAGATGTCTAACTAAATTTTTATGCAAACACCTAAATTTCTATGAAAAAAATTTCAGGGCTTATTGTATTTATATTTGGAAATTTTACCTTTTGTTCTATTTTATAGGATTACATAAATAAGTATAATATATTAGTTATTGTATATTTTAATTTATATTTAAATTTTTATATGATGGTTTTACTGTTTGTTTTAAGAATAAAAATGGATAAAGTACTAAATTGGTCCTCTATGTTTGGGAGTGCTTTGGTCCTTAAGGTTTAAAGTGTCTTATTTGAATCTAAAAAAGTTTCATTTAGCATCAATTTAGTCCCACAGTGACATCAAAGTTAAATAATTAACGGAATGTCCTACATAACAACAGTACAAGAACAAAATCGATAATTTGGAGAACAAGTACAAGCTTTATAGGCACAAAATCAACTGTTGATGCATCAATACATTTATTTATCATTCTCTTTAGTTCTATAGAAAATATTTTATTTATATTATAAGAAAAATAATAAATAAATGTATTGATACATCCACGGTTGATTTTGTGCCTCTAGAGCTTGTACTTGTCTCCAGGTTATCGATTTTGTTCTTGTACTGTTGTTATGTAGGACATTCCGTTAATTATTTAACTTTGACCTCACTCTGGGACTAAATTAATGCTAAATAAAACTTTTTTGGATTCAAATAGAACACTTTAAACCTTAAGGACTAAAACAGAATTACGCCCAAACCTAGGGGGCCAATTTAGTACTTTACCCTAAAAAAAATTAGGTAAAGTTAGTTATTAATTTAGATACTATTTTTTATTTTTGACGGTTTCATTAAATATTCAAATATTTTGTCCATCAAATTCAATTGAATTAGCACAAATTTAACGATAATCATCCACACACAGATGAATCACATACTTTATTTTCTTGTTTTTTTTCTTATCATTCTTTTATTACTGTTACGTTTTTTTTTATTTCTTCTCCTCCTCCTCTTCTAGGTAGTTATTGTAACCTTTTTTATTTCTTCTTCTTCTTTATTTGAGTTATTTCTCTTCTTTTTTGTTTGTATTCTTGTTAAGATAATGAAATAAGAAGAATTATGAGAGGGTGATGATGATGATAATGAAGAAGAGGAGGAGAGTTTTTGAATTGTATATAATTTATCAAAAAAATAACACCAAAATTTTTTAATTGTGATAAAAAGAAGTTTCTTAATTTTGACACTAACACTTTTTAACCATGACACATGTTCTTGTTAATAGGGTAATACAAGATGATGATGATGATAAAAGAGGGTAAAATACAAGATGATGATGATGATGATGATGATGATGATGATGATGATGATGATGATGATGAGGAGGAGGAGGAGGAGGAGGAGGAGGAGGAGGAGGAGGAGGAGAACTTTTTAATTGTGACATAGAAAATTTCTTAATTTTGATGCCAAAATTTTTTAATTATGACACAAAAATTTTTTAATTGTGTTATTTTTAATTAAATAATATATTTTTCTTATCATTGAACTAATTGAGTGGCATTGAATTCATATATAAGAGGTCTAGTCATTTCTGTATTATTTGTAACAAATAAATATATTTTTTTATTCCAAAACACATTTGAATATATACTTTGTTGGTCTAGTGAGTTTATGTTTTGTACTTGTGATTTTTTAAAGATTTTTTATTTCATTTACCGAAAATTTCTGTATAATTTTTAACTAAATAATTTGTTTTTATTAGCACTGAATTGATTGTGTAGTATTAAATTAATATATAAGAGATTTAGTCATTTATGTGCTATTTGCAATAATTTAATGTGTCTTTTGATTCTAAAATACATTTAAATGTATTTTATTAGTTGAGTGAGTCAATTTTGAATTTGTGATGACCCTTTAAAGATTTTTTGTGCCATTCAACAAATTTTTTATATCATTTATCAAAAATTTTTATGTCATTCATAAAAAATTTTGGTGTCATTTATAACTAAATGATGTGCTTTTGTTATTATTAAACTAATTGTATGATATTTATCTAAGATGATGATGAAGAAGAAGGATGAAAAATAAAGAAGAGAAAAATTAAATGAGAACAAAAGAAAAAAGAGAAAAAAAATCAAATAATAAAAGAAGGAGGAGGATGGAAAAGAAGAGGAAGTGGTGGTGGTGGTGACAATGACGACGATAATGAAAGAAAAAAAAGAAGAAAAAGAAGAAGGAGAAGAAGAAAAAGAAGAAACAACAATAGCACATACACAATGAGTTGATTAAATTTAGTTTAAAAAATTATTTAATTATCTAACTTTTTTGCGTCCTTAAACCTTTAGAATTTATTAACAATTAATAAACTAAGTATAAATAAAACTCAAGATTTTAATTTTTGATACATTAAAGTTATGTTCCACGTTTGACCATTATTAAATTTTTCTATTAAAAATTCATCAAGGAATCATTTATAGTCTTAATCAACTTTGCCATTCTCATGGTGTAAAGAATTAGCATGAAAAGAACAGAGAGAACTTTAGCTCTTAAAATAGAATAATTAGAATGAAGGTGTAATTTCATTGAATGGTTATATTACATGCCAAAGCCTTTACACATCACAAAATATCTATAATTTCAATTGAGCCATGCTATTTCATCAACGAAATACGTAGTTGGCAACCCAATTACGAATACTTAGTTGATGGTGAAAGTGGCTTTACTGAATTATCCTTTCCTTATTTTTTCATTCTCACGCGCGGCTCACATCGAATCTCTCTCACCTGGCTTTCCACTTGTTTTTCCTAAAACTCGTTTCTTCCCAATCTGTTTGATTTGTCTCCAAAGAATATATTCTCTTTTTTCCTTCTCTATGAAAATTCCAGCTACATGCACTGTTTATTCTCCTCAATGCCGCAACAAAATTGCGGCACCACTACAAAATCGCGGTGCCACAACGAAATCGGGGGTGTGATAGTTGACTCCCCTGGTGATTACGTCACTGTCTTTGAAGTACGTAGTCTTCAACCCTCCGCGATTTTATGCAACTGGTTGTTTTACGTGGCTGAACTCAATTTTGAGATTTAAGATTTGATTATACCTGTGATTTTGATGATCTTAGAGTTTCCAGTTCAATTGTTAACGGAGTTTGGTAGGGGAAACACGTGGCAGTTTTATCCAGCCAATTTTTGGCTTTCATCTATTTAATTTGTGTTTGATTTAGGATTTCATCATTTAATTTGTAATTCATGTTTGATGTTAATTCCGTTTGACTAGACACCCCGGGGTTCCGTGGGCTTTCACATGGGCCGTGTGAGAAAGTGGTTCTTTTTGACACGGCCTATGCGAGAGGTCAGATGGTTGTCACACGATCTGTGTGAGAAAGTGGCTCGCTTTGATACGTCCTGTGCGAGAGATCAGATGGCTGTCTCACGACCTGTGTGATAAAGTGTATCACTTTGAGAAGGATCGTGCGAGAGATCAGATGGCTGTCACATGGCCCGTGTGATAGGTTAAAGGGTTGTTACATGCTCCGTGTGAGAGATTCGACAGGAGATGACTGTGACATGGCTCGTGTGAGAGATCAAAGTGATGTCACACGGCCCGTGTTGAGATATTAAACTCATTTTTTTAGTTTTACTATTAAATTAAACTAATTAAGAAGTAGCTTATGGAAATTTCTTAGGGTAGTTGCAACCAATATAATGGCTTTGAAATATTTTTATCAGTTATTAATCATTCGTTAGTTTGGGCAGAGTTTTTTAGTTATTACCTGGACCAGAACATGGTTGTTTTGCAAAGTAGTCATTTGATTTTCGACTTAAATTCTTTTAGTTGTATTCAAGTGTATTTATTTGATTCTGCGCATTTCGTTTGGTCCCGTTTGTGTTGTTGGTTTAGGCATTTTTTGTTAGATGTTAACAGTGTCGGCTCCTTCGTGATTTTCTTCCAGGGCACTTTTGGAAGCGTGTTATCAATTGAGGTGCCATCATGAAATCAGAAATTGGTGATGGTATTCCCGTTGTTGGCATAGAATTCGAGTATCTAGATGCAGTAATCGAATTCTGCAATAACTACACGAGAAGAGTTGGCTTTGACTGGAGGAATAGGAGTTCGAAAAAGAATGCCGATGAGGTTGTATATTATGTTATACTTGTCTACAACCAGGAGGGTAGAACCAAATCAAAGGTTGATGAAATGAGGAAGACCTAACCAAAATGACCTACAGGGTGTAAAGCCAAGATGATTGCCTCTTTCGATGTCGGCGGTAGTTGGATTGTTAGGGTAGTTGAACTCAAACACTGTCACGATCTGTACTGCAATAATTCAAAGCCATTGAGGAGAAATAAGGTTATTTCTATGTAGGTTAAAAGAACTTGCCAAATTGATTCTCAAACCGACATTTGAGTATGTAAAACATTTCAGAAGCTACTTAACCATGCCGGCAGGCTGATAGCCTTAGTTTACAGGAAAAATGATGTGAGGAATTTCATCGATTTGGATAGGAGATCGATTGAGAAAGAGGCGATGGTAAAGCGGTGAAGGACTATTTCAGACTGATGAAGGAGTGAGACAACTGTTTTTACTATGATGTTGATTACGATAAAGAATGTCGAATTATTTGAATATTTTTTGCGGATCCTCGGAGCATTTCCTCGTACGAGTACTTTGGGAATGTTGTCAGCTTTGATACGACATACCTAACAAACAAGTACAACATGCCATTTGCTGCCTTTGTCGGAGTTAACCATCATGGAAAATATGTACTTCTTGGATGTAGGTTACTTAACTCCGTAGAGGATGCTTCATTTGTGTGGTCGCCAGCAGATATTGTTACTGACTAATGTCCCTCTATAAGAGCTGCTATTAGGAAGGTCCTGCCACATGCTAAGCATAGGTGGTGCTTATGGCACATAATGAAGAAGATTCATGAGAAGTTGAAAGGATATGGTTGCTATGAAGAAATTCATGTTACAATGAGTGAAGTAATCCACCAAAGTTTGACTGTAAAAGAGTTTGAAGACAATTGGACTGGTTTTGTAAACAGCTACTGTCTTGGGATAACAAATGGTTGCAAGGGCTGTGGAATGATCGCAGATGCTAGGTTCCAGTGTATCTGAAGGTTGACTTCTGGGCTGGAATATCATCCACTCAGAGAAGCGAGAGCATCCATTTTTTGTTTGATAAGTACTTGAACTCACAGACAATGTTGGCCAAATTTGTAAACTAGTACAACAATGCTTTAATTTCTAGGGTGGAAAAGGAGGCCACCAAGAATTTTGACTCTCTAAACAAGGTTATGCCATGTTGCTCCAACAGCGAGATTGAAGTGCAGTTTCAGTCTGAATACACTAATGACATCTTTTAGAAGGTGCAGCGTGAATTTCGAGAGAAGATGAACTGCATTGTGTTGTTGATCCGAGATGAAGATGATAACTAAGTCCATGAGGTGGTCCATGATGTGAAGATAGTAGGCCGACGACGAGAAGTTAGGCACCAAGTCAAGTTCGAGAGGGAAGGGGGTTATGTACGGTGTAATTGCTTGTTATTTGAGTTCAAGGCCATTATGTGCTGTCATTCACTGGCTGTGCTTCAATGGGAGAGAGTTTCAACTATCCTTAATCGGTATTTGCTTCTGAGGTAGAGCAAGAGGATTTTCAGAAGGCATTTCATCATCACGAGTTGCTACATGGTGAATCATAGACAGCTGCACATGAAGCATTATGACTGCCTTCAGGACCATTTTAGTAAGGTTGCAGAAGTAGTTATACACTCTAAGCAGTACAGCGACCTCCTGCACAACTTGCTCAAGGAGTTCCGTGTCAGTCTTTCCTGAAACATTTCATGCAGCGACTATGGTGCATCCTTTAATCATGGTGGAAGTGGAATAAGCTAGTGTCATAGAGTTGAAACCGACGCCAATCTCAATATCCGTAGTCCCGTGAGGGTTAAACGGAAGGCCCCCTCCAAAAAATAGAAAGATTTTGACTTTTAAACGTGAATCTGCAAAATGCAAGAAGTGTTCACTAAAGACGCGTGTGGACTCTAATTCTGATAATCAGAGGAATAATAATGTCTGGAAGTGATGGAAATTTATATCGGTGATGGACGTCGAGTAGGTAAGTTATCATTAAATTTTATGGCTCAGTTGTTTCCATGTTTTGGTTAGTATAGTCACTAAACGATAACTTTAATTGTCTTACAACATGGTCGTGCCCAAGGTGAGTTCAGTGCTCCCTGCAACAACGTCGTAGTGGAGTCGTCCATGGAGGTCATAGCTGACCAAACAGATGGAAACATAACCATCACGATGTGCTACGATGCATCAATCTCAATTATCGTGTGATGAGTAGTTTTAGAACTGACCATACAGATGGATTACTAAGTAGATGAATACGCTTATGGTGACTCGTCGGTATTTATGGCACTGTAATGTATTTTAATTGTTAGACCTCTTTAATAGATTGTTCGCATTGAAAGCGTGTAATATTTGTGACAAACTTGACATAAGGCTTTCTGTGTTGTTGATATTGTTATGACAAATTTTTTATTTCCTTTGATCCTTCATTGTTTTCTTGTTATGCATGTATGTTTTACAACTTCAGTCAAGGGGGACCTAGCAAACTATAACAGATGCGTGGCCAGGCTCAAATTTTACAAGAACTAATTTTGTGTCATTGCTTCAGTCAACGAAATCTTAAGTTCTTATCTAACTAATTTTCCTATGCATAGTTCAACCACTGAGACTATCCAGATGGCATCAACAGTTTCAGTTCTAGACTCATTAGATTTGTTTCATTTTAATACGTAAATCACTGGGCTAGCGGAGGCTGTGATGTTAGTATGTTTCCATTTTTTTGTATAGTTGACACAGCCACGGTCATAGTCTGTTGAACCCATGTCATGGACTTGATTTATGCTCGTGATAGTGGTGTTGGGGTTCTCAATCTTTCGCATAGCCAATTATTTTGTATATTTGGGGATTTTTTTTATCATTTCATTTAAATTAGACACGAGGGTTTTGTTAGCTGTTGTTATGCTTAGTACCAGTTTAGAATGACATGTGCTTTTGGCAGTATTCCTGTAACTTACTTTGTAAAATCCTGTTGCTATAACTAAATGATTTCATTCTTGTGTTTCTGAATTTGTTAACGATATCGTTTGACATAATTATATATTCTATTCCATAGGTGTCCAACTGAACATTAAGGTCACTGAATTTTAAACATATCATGACAGGATGATGAATATTTTAAGCAGAACCAGAACCATCATATACTGACTAGTCTTGTAACATTTTGGTTCACTTTGTGTAACAGGTTTAAATGTTTTTTGCTGTTTTTAGAATTCAGTTGCCACACCCCGTTACCCACATAATAATCTACTGTGATCGTTTGTGTCATTATCATGGCGGGCCGGATACTCTTGGTACTATGCATGTCCATGGAAATGGCCAGTCAGATAGTACGGACTAGCGGGTGACGATCATGATTGATCTAATATCCAGTTGATTTCTCCACGACTGGTGTGATAATCTGTAATGACTGTTGTTTATTGTTCTATCTATGAGATGGAATATGTAGGAGACAATTTTATTTTGTCTCATAAATCGTGAAAAAACAGAATCAATGCAGGAAAGAAGAAGATGACACAACCATATATCCTAGTTTAGTTGCCTCATGCAATGCAATGCAACCTACATCCAGTCTCCACTACAACAGTGGTGGAATTTTCACTATCATATCAAATATTAGATACTCCAATTCCCTAGGTTTTAACCTAATTCTATCTGGTACAAATCAAGCTTCTACCTAAACTTGACTTGGATAGGCAACTTCTTAGACTCTCAACATACTAAGGCTGCATTTGTTTTTGGAAATAGGACAGAACATGACACTGAGACAAAGACAATAGAACAGAGACACTAAAAATTATCTTTTGTGTATTGTGTTTGGATATGATGGACAAGACACTAATGTAATGTCCAGTATTATATTTGGATACACATAGATAAGACTAAAATATTATATAAAATGACTAAAATAGACATACCCTCCTCTCCCTCCCTGTATCTGTTCTTTGCCCTCCCTAACCCTTCACTAAACATGAACTCATTATCTCTTCTTTCTCCTCTTCTAAAATCTAAAAATCTGAAGTCCACCCCTAGCTAAACTCTTCTTATAAAATCGCGAAAGGATTAGAGGAATACGTTTTTTTATCTCTGTTGAAATTTCAATTCTCTTAGCGGTAGTTTTTGGTTTGTTACTCCTTTCTCACTCACACTCCTATTTTCTTTCCAGTTTTCTTCTTTTTTTTTTTCATTTTCTGTTTCGATTTGGTATGCTTCTGGTTTTGCTGTGTTGCTGTGCAATTTTTTATTTATTTGTTTTGAACTTCAGTTTGGTTCTTCAATTTGTCAACCCGGTTAAAACTAAAATCAAATTAAGAAGAAGTGAATAACACAATGAGGTTGATGCTGGGCTGATTTTTTCATGATGGGTGTTCAATTTAATTTGATTTTGCTAGCTTTTACCTTTAACAGAACTACCTCTAACAAGAAAAAATGAAAACAAGATACATATTTGCTATTTGATAAAAAAAAAACCTATGTGTGAAGTTAACCCATTTACATGTTTTTGTTTTAGCGAATTGTAGACAAAAAGGATAGAAAGAGCCAGTGTAATAATATAAAACAGGTTAGTCAAGCAATGTCTAATTTAGTCAATTAATTGCCAAGGATGAATTTTATCTTTTCTGCATTTTTGTTGAATCAATTTATCAAAATATTTGTACATCAAATAATTTTTATGATTTCATTAATTTTATATATGATTATTTGATGTCTTGTTAACTATTAGAGGCCACTTAAGTCTAAAATGTGCTTGAGATATAAAATAATCAAGATTGAAGGTAAACATAATACTCAGTAATCAAGCATAGTGTTGTGAATCATCTTTGTTATTGATTATTGTTTCTGGTCATAATATTTGAGCTATATCTAGAATGGCTATATATGTGTATGTGGATGAGCTTCATCATGAATGAATTTGGGTAATGTTTCCTCTATTGTCTTTGCTACAAAAATGCTACTATCCCATTGGTCATATTTTACTCAAGCTCTATGTTTTAATCCATCAAAATTTATGACAAATTAAAAAACATGTTGCTTTAATTCATCCAGGCTGCTGTTTTCTACTTATTGCATGCGACAAGTGAAATTATTTTGCTAATTTAGCTTAGGAAAAGTACTAATTTAGCTTTTTGTACTTTATAATTCTTAGATTTTTGTTATTTATATGAAAACAAATTTTCTTTTCTTTTTGCATTTCTATACTGCTAGTCATATTTAAGTGATACACTAACTTTTCACAATTATTTTGCAGATAGACACTTGTAACTCATTTTATTGTGACCGATTTAAACCTACTGCTCCAAATAGGCCAAAATTTTGGGCCGAAAACTGGCCTAGATGGTATGCTGGATTGATTTCACCATGTCATAGTGACATGTATTTATCTCAATCATGTTTAATGATCTGTAGTGTTTTTCTTAATATTTTTGTCTTTTCTATGTTTTTATTGTAATTGGAAAACTAGCTTATCTAGTGACCACTTTTCAATTCCATTAGATTGATGAAAGGAGGGAGTATGCAGAGTTTATGCATTTTTCAAGGAAGAAGTTTACTGAGTTTGGTAATTCTGTAACATGAACTATTTTTTCCTTTTCAATAATCAGTTTTTTTTTTTCTTTTTCTTTTTCCCCTATCATGTATGTATTGTAATTAATCTGATAAATGTTGCTTACGATTATTTTGTAATAACTAAGTGATAACCTGTTCTAATAATTATAATAACTAAGAATTCTCAAACTCTCTTGTTAACCTGTATAGTTCTACAACTTTAAAAGTTTAGTTTCCCATATTCATTCAAGAGTAAACTCTTTATGCATTCTAATTTTCATTTTCTTTAGCTGCCGTTTGGCAAGAGATCTCTGATGAGACTGACAGAGAAACTGGTTGCTCTAAGTGCATTTCTTCTGTTCCTATCGATCTTAGTATCTGCTCTCCTCATGGTGAAGCAAGATTTATATAACATATTTAGTAGCAATCATTTTCTTTTCAGCTGCAACATTATCAAGCATCCTTCAATTATTTTCAAGTTTGAAAGATTCGTTTCATCCATTTAATTTGGTGATTTTGTCAATTGTTAATCTAACACAGGTTGATCTTCCTGCCATAATTCTACCAAGGTCAAGCCGCCGATAGCTTAAGGTGAAAAAAGAAAATTCCTAAAAGAAAATGAGCTAAGGGAAAAGAAAAGAAAAGCAGCAGCAAAAAGGTTATGAAGAAAGAAGGTCTTGGGGGAATGCCAGTTGCTGGTGGATAGCTTGTCATCTAATAATTTCATAGGCTCATAGGCATCAAGGCTAGCAACTATAATTTAGGATGAAATCTTAGATTTGAGCGTGTATATGAGAGAGCTAGATATTATATGTGTGTCATATCATGTGATTTTATTATTGTCATTTTATCATTTGTGATGAGTACTTTTGCACATGCTTAACATAAATAAAATTATCTTATGCACAATTGACTAAAATTTTTTATTCAACATAAACAAAAGAAACATTTGCAAATTGAAGAAAAAACTAAAATTAATTAAGCACTAATTTTGAATAAGTTTCTGCGTTAACATAATTGAAACCAATACTTAAAACTAATTATGCACTAACATCAACAAAATTATGCATTCAAAATTATGCACGTTTGAACCTAATTCTGCACAAAATAACAAAATGTTATAAGTTTGAAATACCAAATTCTCTAAACAATACTAAATTTGCATTAACATGTGACAAAATGATAACTCTAAAAGAGATTAACTCTAATTCTAAGTATGCAATATAGCTCTAATAAATCCGGCTTTTTGACTATTTTTTAATGACCAAAACATTTTTTTTAGTTGAGGATTTGTGGAGAACTTGAGTGCAATAGAAATAAGAAATAACTTCATCAACGGTGAATCCAAGTTCGTTAAGTATATCACCAGTCTTTTATTTCTCACGAGTGTTTACCATAGCTTGAGCAAAAGCATCCAAATGCTTTTCCTGTTGAACAAACACATATTTCAGCATGTCGGTTAACTCCTTCATCATCTTGGTATCCTTTGCCGCTTTAGATGAGTAAGGCTTCTTTCCTTGTTTCTTCTTAGAAGATGAAGCCACAAAATTTGATTGTTGGAGTAGAGATTCACTGCAATCATGAGTTAAACATATCCATATCTTCTTCATCTATTTCTCCATCCCCATTCTTTTGCACTTCTTCTTCAGCATCATTGTCGCATACAACAACATCCTTGTTTGCTCTTTCTTTACAAGATATTTTTTCCAAGCGCGTATAAAGGGAAAAAGGCTTTCCTGGAGTATACAACCTTACTCCTTGTTTGTCAAAAGAAAAATAAAAGATCAACAAAGAAGGACAGACTATCAAGTAGAATAAAATTAATTCAACAAAAAAACTTGTAAACCAACCTTCATATAACCAGCTAGGATTTTTTTGTTGTCCACAACCACATTACTTCACATCATCCCGTCCAAAATCGCTACAGGCTGCCATGTCAACAGCAAATTGATATTTCTCTTTCAGCCTCTTAACCTTGTTTTTGCAATGACTTATTTGAAAGCCACCACCTGAAAATCTCTCATTCATTTTTGCAGCAAGTTTCTCAAAAGATCCAGGCCTAAATTGACCTGCATCAGCTCTTCTTCTTTCAACGACAAGCTCCTCCATAAAACCAACAAGTACTTCTATATCTTTATCAGTCCAGATATGTTTGCCCATTTGTTCCTAAAATCTAGATTAACTCAATCAAAATTCAAGTGAACATCCTAAGAATATCATGACATCATTTTTATAATTTATCAATACAATATATTCAAAAAAAAAGGGGTACATCTAATCAAAACACAACATCAATAACGATTACAGTTCCACCATTAAGTCTTACAATATAAAATCTAACACAACAAATTATCATAATAATTCAAATAAAATACACATACAACAAATAAACCAACAAATTGATTCGGCTATGCATCCACTCATTGTACATTTCATGTGCTAAGTTGTCTCGCCAAACTGTCCATTCATTACTGCCCTCTACACTGTCAATCATTTCATCATCGCCATCTTGTTTATCACCATGCTCCTCTCCAATAAGCACTTGCTCATTCTCAAGTAATATGTCCTCCTCAAGATCGGAGTCCATATTAAGCCGAATAAAGTTTTGTAATAGACAACATGCAATAATTATTCTATTTTGTGTCTTGATTTGGTAGAAACAAGGACTCCTCAAAATTGCCCATCTCTTCTTCAGTAAATCAAAACAATGCTCAATAATGTTCCTAACTGAAGAGTGTTTCTTGTTAAAATATTCTCGAAAGTTTCTAAGTGCATTTCTACCATAGGTCCATTCTCGTACATGATATCGAGTATGCCTATATGGTGCTAGAAACCCCTTGCAATTAGTATAACCAGCATCCACTAAATAATAATTCCCTATAAATTAAAATAGATACGTTATGAGGATTAAAAAATTTGTATGAACTAAAAGTTTTAAAGTGTTTTTGTTACCTAAAATTTAACTATTACATACCAATTGATATCTTGAGGTTATTACGACATGAAATAGCATCTCTAAGGACTCTTGAATCCGATGCAGATCCTTCCCATCCACTAAGTACATACACAAAAGTCATATCTCGATTGCATACGCCTAGGACATTCGTTGATATTTTACCCTTTCTTGTTCGGTATCTTGATTTATCTTTTTCAGGGACAATCACATCTATATATGTTTCATCTAATGCTCCTAAACAATTCTAAACCAAAGAAATTGAAGTGTCAAAACTAACTCTATACCACATCATATATAATACAAAACCAGAATCGCATTTATTCACTAGACTTACCTTAAACCATTTTCATCGAGGATCAATGCAGTCATCTGAAACAGGAATAGCCTTTGTAAACAATAGACTTTGGACACGTATTATCGAGGACAATACTTTATTAAAATACTTACTTATTATTTCTCCTGACCTATAAAATCTAACTTGAAGTGTGCGATTCTTTTTATGATGAGCTAATATTATTAAAAATATAATAACTTGCTCAAGTATATTTACGTGACATTCATCGCTTAATCCACCCTAAACTTTAAATAACTCACATAATCTTCCTAATGTATCTACACTCATCCTTGATTCCCAAGTAGAATTCCTATCGCCTCCTCCTATGATGTAGGTTAACACATTTCGTCTTAAGGAATTACTATTAATTTCTCTATTTCTAATCAACAAATGTCTCCTTCTCCTATTTTTCAAATAAAGAAAATGTAAACATCAAAACTAATATTGTAGCTATCTCAAGCTCCGTCTGAATCATAAAATAAATAAAAAAGAAATCGCCTAAATTTATTAGAGCGGTCCAATGGTTCCATTCTTCCCTAACAACAGATCAAAAATATAAATCATAATTTATTATAAAATAACATAAATACTAAAAATAATCAACAACAATAAAAATAACAACATAACCCACTAATTATTTTATTTTTGCATTCAAACAAATAGAAGAGTTCAATATAATTTTTTCCATCCATTATTCCATTTAGAACAAAATATGTTCAATCATTCATTTACAACATCATTGTATAAATTAAAAATTTTAACATTAGAAAGACAATTTTTCCTTTTCATATTCAATTTTTACATTTTCAAATCACAAATAATATAAACAAACAAAAATAACAGAAGACAGAAGAACACAATAATTTAAAGTAAAAAAGTACAAATGAAAATAAGAAGCAAGGAGAGGAGGGGCAAAGTTATACCTGCGTGACTGAGAAAGAGAAGAACACGTGAATTCCAAAAGTTGTGACAAGCTCTAATAAATAATTTGCTGCTAAAATATTGTAGTTAAATTAGTTGAACAAAAAAATAAAGAGGAGAAGAAGCAGAGAAGAAGAAAAAGAAACAAAAGAAAAGAATGAAGAATAAGAAGATGAAGTACTAAACAACAGAATACCTGAGAAAGAAGAGAAATAAGAAGAAGAAGGGGCCAAGAGAGCAAGAAGAGAAAGAGAGGAGACAGAGAGCAAGACCTGGGAAGTGAAACGAAAAAAAAAATCAAAAGAAGAGAAGGAAGAAGAAGAGATGAGACAGAGAGCATGGAAAAGATTACCTCGGAGGAGAACGCCGTTACAGAGAACACATCAAATTAGGGCTTTTGATATAATTTAAAAATGGTAACAATGGAATAATAAAAATATCTATGGGAAAAATGGGAAAGAATTTTCATTAAAAAATATGTGTTCACTTTGTCAAATCATGTGTCCATCATTGTCCTTCATAAAAGAGTAGACACAAAAGTAAAGAAAATTATTCAAGAGACAATGTGTCCAGTGTCTATGTCTTTGCTACCAAACATGTTTTAAACATTCACTGTCCATGTCTCTGAGTACTGTCTCCAAAAACGAACGCAGCCTAAGCGCTTACCCAACTTAGCAAGAGATACAACTCAGACATAAGAAATAAAACAGAAATACAACCAAAGGAGATCTGAATTAAATCTTAGCTTTTCTTTCCAAGTTTTTCTCTTTGTCTTTTCTCTCAATGGCTTTTTCTCAATGCATCTCTTTTATGCCTTTTACCACTGAATAGAAACAAAGAGAAATATAATATACAATCAGAATACTCAATGATAAACTATGAAGAAGATGATGATTCACAGCTCAAATTCTATATGTTGAACCCAAATTCTGAACTCTCAAACATTGTTCTTTATCTTGGCGGAATGCTCCCTTTAGTGTAAGTGCAATGCTTCCAAGACTTCAAACTTGGTTTGTGAGGTTTTTACTCTTCTCCTTTTCGAGTTCTCTCTCCTTGAGTAGAAATAAAGATAATTTTCCTTTTTGTATGAGCTTTGTTCCTCAGCTAGGGTTTGCTTCACAAGTCAACTCCTTGAATATTGAACCATTTGAGATCTTACCTCTTTTTTCTTCCATCAGTTTAAAAATCAGGAATTTAAAATCAGAAATAAACAGTGCAGTAAGGTGTGCAATGACAGCTTCATAGATTTTAGATTCTTCAATAGGTTTGCCAAATCCAAACTATAAGCAATTGACTTGCAGAGGAAAGAAGAAAACTATAAGCAATTGACTTGCATATAAATAAAAACAAATTACCTTTAACCCTTCTGGTTATGCTTAATTTACTTCTGTTGATCTTGATTCTACAAAGCCTCCTTGATTAGCTTTCTTTTCTTATTCTTTGGCTCTTGGTAAGAGAAAACTGAACTCTCTTTTTTTTTCCTAAGCATTACCCAAAATGAACATAGCAGAAGATGAGGGTTGCTTTCTTTTTGCTTAAATGATAATAGGCTGGGCTATGGATTTAATTTCCTTCAGCAGCCTTGGAAGTACTTGTTCTTTCAAGTTGGATTCCTTGGCTTCGTTGATTGGGCTGCATTATGAATCATGGCTTAGGCCTGCATCACTAAATAACTCATAAAAAACACACCTGGGTTATAAAGTCAAATAACACTATGTTTGTCATCACCAAAATATTATTATTTGTATGCTAAACTCAACAAGGATTAATTAGTGACAATATCTTTATATCTATACCAATTTACCTCTTTATCGTAGAACGTCCCAACTATAGCACTTTCTCAAATTAAATTTCAAGAGTCAGAACTTTAACTCAAACCAAAATCAAATTATCAATCTTTAGTAACCATGAATTTATAAATGAGATATGACTCCAAATAAGATGTTATTACATACAAAAATATTATTTATACATTAAAATTAACCACTGTGTATTTATATATAAATATATGCATAACTTAATTTATTTTTAATGTGTATTCTATCATTTTAATGATTAATTTTAGTGTACACCTAATTTAATTGTATTATACATTATATTAGTAATAATAAGGGGTAAGTACGATTTTGGTCCCTTAAGTTTAGTGCCATAATCGAATTCGTCCCTCTTGTAAATTTGGGTTTAAAATCGTCCTTAATGTTGCATTTGTATTTAACTTCGTCCTTTGTAATTAAAAATTTTTTTTAATGACAATTCTACCCTTTTCATTTCGCGGGAAACGCTTGGTTTCTTTCCTTGGATGAGAAACTCTTAACGTTTATTACACCAGCCTTTATTCACAATGCTTCATAAAGGAAATCCAATACATTGTGCCCTAACCCAGAATCAGAGAGGACCGTAGATGTTGATGGACTGAAACTGAAGAGAGGAGGCGAGATCGAGGAACTGGAAGAAAGGGACGTGAAGAGTCGCTGAAGCATTACTGATAGGGTTTGAGCAGGTATGATTTTGTTCCTTCTTTTCAGTTTGGTAGCTCTCGCTGCAGTGGGTATTCTCGGGTTAGATTACTCAGGGTTTGGGGGTGTATTTATCATTGGAATGAGGCCATGTGTGTGGAGAGTAGGGATTAGGAAGGTCCGTCTGTTTGATATTCTATATTAATGTCTAGGTGTTGTTGTACTCTGTTTCAGGGTGTGGTAGAAGACGATGGGTTATTTTAAAGTGAAAGTTTACCATGGAGGATGGTTTACGTATAAGAACGGTCCGTTAGAGTATGTGGGAGGAGAAACAACGGTGATAGAAGAGATTGATGATGATCGGTGGTCTTTATTTGAAGCGTATGCTGAGCTAAAGCAACTTGGTTACGTCGAGGAGAATATCCCATCATTATGGTTCAAGGATCCAGTTGCTGAAGACATGGAGAAAAATCTGAAATTGTTTAAAACTGATGCGGATTCCATTGAGATGTGTCGAATAGCAGAGTTGAGAGACCATGTAGAGTTATATGTTGTCCATAAGGTTCAGGACGAAGAGATGTTTCCTGATGTTGGATACATTGATGTTGGGGATAAAGATGGGATGGGTGACATTAGTGAGGGGCAGGAGCTGGTTCCGTATGGTGAAGTAGATGAGGGGGGAAAGCAATCTGAACCATTTGCTGCTGACTCTGGGGCAGAGGACGACAATGAAGTTGGGTATGATAAATCTAGTGACAGTGACAGTCTCGATTCAGAGTACAATCCATCTGGGGAAGAGGACGATAGTGAAGATGATGTGCACTTTACTGATAGTGATGATGAGATTGATCCTGAGGTAAGTGGGTTTCAAGATGAGAATATGATGAGTAAAAAACCTAGGGCTGTGAATAAGAATGCTTGTGCAAATGAGCAGTTTGAGAATGTTGAGGGATGAGACAGTGATGACTTAGATTTTGATCACCATGTTGGGTCTGATTTAGAGCATGAGGGCTTCACATTTCCAGTTCACAAGCTTCAGAAAGATATGAGTCAATACAAATGGGAAGTTGGCACAGTGTATGCATCTCGGGAGGAGTTCAAAGATAATGTAACTGCTTATGCTGTGCATACGGCAAGGTCAATCAGGTTTAGGAAGTGTGATTTGCAGAGGGTTAGGGCTGTTTGTTCGAGGGATTGTCCTTTCTGGGTGTATGCTGCAAAGGTCAGAGGTGAGAAAACTTGGCAGCTACGCAGCATGAACTTGACACACACATGCACACAAGCACACAGGGTGGGGATCTTACATTCGAAATGGCTCGGCAAGGCATTTAAGAAGAAGGTTGAATCAAATCCGAAGGTGAAAATAAAGGAGTTGGTTTTGAAGGCACAGAAGAAATGGAACTTGACTGTCACTAAGTCACTGGCCACTAAAACCAAGCAGATTGCACTTGATCAAATTCAGGGAACCTTCTGAGAGCAGTATAAAAGAATTTATGATTATGGACAGGAGCTTATGAGGGCAAATCTAGGATCCTCAGTTCGCATACAAGTGCAGAGGTCCCCAGATCTTGACAGTGAAGCACCAGCATCATCAAGGACCACTTACTGCATCTTTCAGAGGATCTATGTATGCTTGGAAGCATGCAAGCAGAGCTTCCAGCATTGCAGGGATTTCATTGGCCTAGATGGCTGCTTTTTGAAGACACCCCAGGGAGGACAACTGCTAACTGTAATTGGGTGGGATCCCAATGACCAAATGCTGCCGATTGCGTATGCGGTTGTGGAGGCCGAGACGAAGGACTCATGGAGTTGGTTTCTAAGTCATCTTGCATCTGATGTTGGGCTGGATAAGATGGGAAGATCTACCTTCATGTCTGACCAACAAAAAGTAAGCAAAGTACACTAAATTTATAGCATGAATGACATCCATTCAATTCTCCCTGATTACAATTTTCTTGATTTCATGCGTGCAGGGTCTGCTGCCAGCATATGAGGAGGTTATACCTGGTGTGGATAATCGGTTCTGTGTGAGACACTTGTACAGCAACTTCAGAAAAATGTTTCCAGGATTACAATTGAAGAAACTGATGTGGAAGTGTGCTAAGGCAACTCACTGGAGGGATTGGGAGAGGCATATGACCGAGGTGAAAGCTGTGAATCAGGAGGCCTATAGGTACCTAATTGCTATCCCTCCTAGGTATTGGTCTAGATCTAGGTTCACTTATAACTCTAAGGTAGATACATTGGTTAATAACATGTCCGAAAGCTTTAATTCTGCCATTGTTGATGCTAGAGAGAAGCCTATAGTCACCATGTTAGAGAAAATCAGGGTAAAACTAATGACTAGGTGGGCAGAAAATAGAGAACTTGCACAAAATTATTTAGGGACAATCTTACCTAGGATTAGATTCAGGTTGGAGAAGAGATCTAGGTCAGCTGAGGATTGGAGACCATACTGGTCTGCAGCTTCGAAGTATGAAGTGGTGAACGGATTAGACAAGTTTGCGATGGACTTAGGATCCCATGAATGTTCATGTAGAATTTGGCAGATGAGTGGCATACCCTGTGTCCATGCTATCAGTTGCATCAAGTTCAAGGAACTAGACTTAGAACCTTTTGTGGCTGGGTGTTATAAGAAAGAAGCTTACATGAGGTGCTATGAGTCAATCATACATCCCTTGAATGGAGTAGATCTTTGGGAGAGGACTGCACACCCTGATGTTATGCCTCCCCCCTATCGAAGGCCTAGTCACAGGCCAGTGAAAAAGAGGAGAGCAGCTGCTGGAGATGAAGAGCAGAGTAGCCGCACTCACCTATCAAGGAAGGGAGAGAAATAAAGGTGCTCTCTGTGTGGATCTGTTGGGCACAACAGAAGCAGATGCCCTAAACCTATTGAGGAGTTGGTATGATTTTTAATTTGTCTTCCTTCTATTAATTGGTATCTCAGCTATTGTTGCTATCCCATTATTAAATTGTATATGTTTGTGTGGCCCAGCAGTCAAAGAACAAAGGAAAGCAGCAGAAGGGAAGCACCAAGACAAACTATCTACCTGCCAAGGAAGGAAGGAAGACTGCCTCTTTCCAGCCCAATCCCAAGCAATCTGTCAAGAGGAAAGCTGTTTCAGCAACTCAGCCACCCTCTGCAGCCCAATCCAACAATGCAGCACAGCCCAAAAGGCCTAGAGGCAGGCCCAAGGGAACTACTAAGCCCAATTCCTCAACCCAACCTGCTCCACAGCCCAACAAGGTTGCCAGCCCAACAAGTTCAGCACCTCCTTCATCCTCATCACAGCCAGCCACCAGAACTATTCCTTCATCTCAGCCTGCCCTTACCACATCTTCAAGCCAACCTGTTGGTCACTTCTCTGCCAGGCTCTCCGGAGCACCTCACATCTCTCCAAAGAAACTGAAGTTAATGGCAAAGTTGTCTCCAAGGAAATGGGAAATGCTTTAGGAAAAGGAAAATGGGATATGTTTTATTTTGGGTTATGTTGTCTTTTGTGTATTCTGTTGGGTATTTTGTGCATGTTGTCTTATTTTGGGTTATGTTTCTGTGAACTTTGCTGGGAAAGTGCAGTGTGATTTGTTAGCTACTTCTTGCTATGTTATATTTCTGTCAACTTTGCCTATGAGCATCTATGTGTTGTACTTGGTTGCTGGATTGGACCAGCCAACCCTTTTGGGATTACCTATGTGCCTGAAACACTTTTTATTATCTATGTTATTATGACATTTACCATATTCAGATGAGGTTGTCTTTGATTCAAGATTGTTATATTGTTAGGATATTAGTCAGTAATGGAAAACAGGTATTTACCAAGCAGAAATCAAACTCACATTACAACAACCAACCATGGCAACATAATTGTCATTTATACATGTTGAGAACCAATTCAACATAACACATTCATACCAGGTACATCATTGTCACCTAATAACTTACCATCAAAACACTTCTCACCAAAACACAGTCAACAAAACCAACCCTAAAAGAATTTACCAACAACAACAACAACATCATACCCAAACACCCTTTTCATACCAGGTTCAATGGAATTACACACTTAGTCCTAGACATAGAAAAATTCTGCAGCAGCAGAAACAGGAACCCAACCCACCCAACAAACCCTAACAGAGCAACGACCATTAACTTCCACTCTGCCGCTTTCGTCCTTGATTTCAGGGAGGCAACCTTCTTCTTTATCCTTGCAATTTCTGGGTTTCCCACCTCTGTCTCCGGCTCTGCCCAACGAAAGAAGTTGCAGCCTTCATGCACCTACACATAATCACCATCTTCAATCTCCACTCCTCAACCCAAATAACTCAACTCAGAAGAAAAGAAAGAAAAACAAACCCCATAATAAACACAGCCCCAAAATCTGCACCCGTAGTTCTCCTTCGTCCCCGAGGTCCGCAGCACCGGCCTCTCACCATGGGAACAGAGCAGCAACGCTCCATGCGAGGAAGATTTGCTTCGAGACGAGATCAAGCTTTCGGCAGCCATGGCGTTCTCCCTCCTCGACGTGGACGACGGTGGTGTCGGCAGCAGTTCCAGATTCAAGCAACTTGCCCTTCTTTTTTCGGGGTTAACATATACCTATTCCCTTTATTTTTATATAACCATTCTTCTAACTACCCTAACGATGAAAAGGGCATTTATGTCCGAAACAAATTTTAAGGCCGAAGTTAAATACAAACGCAACATTAAGGACGATTTTAAACCCAAATATACAAGAGGGACGAATTCGATTCTGGCACTAAACTTAAGGGACCAAAATCGTACTTACCCCTAATAATAATTAATCAAACTCCATGCAAATTCATCGTCACCTCAGTAGATATTACAACTGATATCCAAATCTTTAAGAAAAATACAACTTGAATCCATTAATATTGATAAGAGTAAGAATATTATAAAAGATTATAGAAATTATATCAAATTTGACAAATCAAAATTAGTTAAATTGCAAAAAATAATACTCAAAATTTATGACTAAAATTTATTGTAATTATATAACCATGCTTATCAAGTAGTCAAATAAATAGGCATGCTAATCAAATAGTAAAACAAGTTGCACTTTTACATGCTTCTTTACTTTCATTAAAAATTGTTATTAGTTGTTAAGAATTTATATTTTATTAGAAAATTTTGCCTATATAAAGGCAAATATATAACTCCGCTTATGCTACATCTGCAGTACATAGCTAGTTCCAAGCTTAGATAAAGGAGAAGAATTGTGTTAGGCTTTTGACAACCAACATAAAAACTTAGTCGAATCTTTATGGCATGGATTAAAGACGTTATTGCACTAAAGTTATGTCGTTGCTCAGAAGTAATGCACTGTATGGCTCGTGTACAGTGTCAGAAGACGTTATTGGATTTTTCCTCAATCTTTGACCTTTTCATCACAAATACATATTTTAAAAAGAGAAACGAACATCTTATAACCTATAGGAGTGGCATGACAAGCTCCCAAATCAACTTCTTCTTGTTGAGGAGAGTCGACCGACAATTTTGCATTAATTATAAAATTATTACGGAAGGGAGTTTAACAACACAACATAGGATGCTCATCATGGATTTTCTCATTGAGAAAAAGTTGAGAAAAAGACATCATATGAAGAACCCAAGGACGAGGTGGTGGCAGATGAAAGGTGAGAAACTAAGAGAAGAGGCAAAGTGGAAAAGGAATGGAAGCGCGGAGGAGATGTGGAGGGAGATGGCTGAAGTTATTAGAAAAATAGCAAAAGAAAGTTTTAGTGAATCTAGAGGGATATGACCAAGAGACAAGGAGTCCTGGTAGTGGAATGCGAGTGTACAAGAAATGATAACAGCAAGAAGAGAGTGTTTTAAAGAGTGATTTTTGTATCACGATGCAAATAATTAGGGAAAATATAAGGCGGTTAAGAAAGAGACAAAAGTGGTTGTAAGTGAAGTAAAAACAAGAGCATACGAGGGTCTCTACCAGTCTTAAGGCATGAAGGAAGGAGGAAAAGGTATATATAGAATCCCAAAGAGTCGTGAAAGAAGAATGAGAGACTTGGATCAGGTTAAGTCCATAAAGATAAAGACGGAGAGGTTTTGGCTCCAAATGAGAAGATCAATGAAAGGTGGAGGAGCTACTTCTATGAGTTATTTAATGAATGATAGAAGACTCTTCCGAACTTTGGTCGGTTATGCACAAGGAAGAAGATCAAAATTTCGACTACCATTGAAGGATTCAAGACTTCGAGGTTAAAAAAACTCTAAAGCAGATGAAAAAATGGCAGGGCAGTAGGACCCGATAATATTCTAATCGAAGTTTGGAAGAGCCTTGGAAAGAAAGGCATCAGTTGGTTAACCAAGCTTTTTAATAAAATTTTAAGGTCAAAGAAGATGTCAGATGAGTGGAGAAAGAGTACATTGGTACCTATCTACAAGAATAAGGGGGATGGATATACAAAGATGCAGAAACTATAAAGGGATCAAGCTCATGAGTTATACTATGAAGTTATGGAAAAGGGTGATAGAACAGAGGCTAAGACAAGAGACACAAGTAACAGAGAACCAATTTAGTTTTATGCCAGGCAAATCCACCACTGAAACTATATACCCGTTAAGAAGGATGATAGAGAGGTATCGTAGTAATAAAAGAGATCTACATATGGTGTTTATTGATTTGGAAAAAGCGTATGATAGGGTGCTAAGGGAGGTCATATGGAAGGTTTTGGAAAGGAAGAGAGTAAGGATCGCATATATTCATGCAATTAAAGACATGTATGATGGGGCTACAACTAGTGTAAAGACTCAACGTGGTGTGACAGAGAAATTTCTTATTGGTATAGAATTACACTAGGAATCATCCTTAAGTCCATACATTTTCACATTAGTCTTGGAAATACTCATAGAGTATATTCAAGAGTCTGTGCCATGGTGCATGCTTTTTGCCGATGATATCGTCCTTATGAGAAAGTCAATAGAAGACCTAAATAAGAAGTTGGATTTATGGAGAGAAGCTCTAGAAGTATATGGTCTGTGCAAAAGCCGTAGCAAGACGGAATATATAGAATGTAAGTTCGGCCGTTGTAGGAAAAACCCTAATACACAGGTGAAGATTGGAGAAAACATCCTATGAAAAGTTAAAAGTTTTAAGTATCTTGGGTGTATCATACAAGATAATGAAGAGATTGAACAGGATATAAATCATAGGATCTAAGCAGGTTGGTCAAAATGGCAGAGTGTGTCTGGTTTTATGTGTGACAAAAAATTGCCTTTAAAACTTAAAGATAAATTATATTGCGCTGCTATCAGACTGGCTATGTGTTATGGTACAGAGTGTTGGGCAACCAAAAGGGAGCAGAACATAAGTTAAGTGTGGCAGAGATGAAGATGTTGAGATGGATGAGTGGTCATACACGATTGGATATAATAAGGAACGAAGATATAAAAGAGAGAGTTAGAATAGCACCTATTGCAAAAAAGATGGTAGAATCGTATTCAGGTGGTTTGGACATGTGAGAAGAAGACCAACAGAGCACCCAGTCAGGAGGGTGGATGAGATGGAAGATGGATAAGGGATGAAAGGCAGAAGAATACCTAAGAAAACCATCCATAAAGTGGTCAAACGAAATCTACATGTAAAAGGTCTTTCTAGACCTATTTATCTTTTTTTTTCATAAAAGAATGTTTTGAAGTTGCGTTAGACAAAAATAAAAAAGTTTTCACATATAACACCCACTTTACTGGCATAGCGCTATGACACGTACGAATAGCTATTAGCCTATTAGGTTTGTGTTTTGTCTTGTAGTCAGTAGTGCATTTATCAAACACTCTCCTAAACTACATATTGAAAGAGGAAAAGAGTCAGCCATATATAAAACCTTTGAAGTGTTGTTCGACATAATTAGCCAAATTAATAGTTGTTGGAGTCAAAGCTGTTAGGCTGCGGCGTGGGTTAGTTATGTTGGACATGTAATGGGACTTTTTTTTTGTATGGATAAGGAGAGGGATATTTTTTGGACCAACAAATTAAATCTAGTAATAGAGATTAATACACTCACTTAGAGTGAATTGGAGCCGTACTTTATATTTATAAGGACAAAATATTTTTTGTTTTTTTTCTCTGACTCCTTTAATGCACCGTGAATTTTCTCTCTCTCTCTCTCTCTCTTGATATTTACACATTTTATTCATGGATATATTTATTTTTTGGGCCAAGGACATTTATTTGTTAAAAGGAAATAACAAATATTCAAGTTTGGATTAAAAACTTAAAATATTGAAAAAGAACTTAACATAAATTTGTTTAATTATCTATTAAAAATTTAAAATTTATATTTAATCGTCGACTCAAACTCTACTCGGAGGATGGTGCAAAGTCGTTATGGATAAATAAATATCTAAAGTAATTAAAAAAAAATGTTTGGTTGACTAAAACAAATTAATGATATTATAATAACAATTTAAAATAAAACGTTTAATTGTCTTTTAAAGATTTAAAATGTAAATTTAATTTTCAGGCTAAAACTAAGATATTGCAAAATTTTAAACAACTTGGTTATTAATTTGAACAAAAATATACTTGGTCGGACTATTAGAATTAACTGAAAACTAAGATGCGTCTTCAGATTTTAATAATTGTTATACTATACCCTTATATATTACTTTAAAAAACACAAACATCTACAAATTTAAGTTATACTTAGTTGTTTAAAATAAATGATTAAATTAGAACCGTTGTTATTAATAATAATAATAATAATAATAATAATAATAATTGTTTAAATATTCTCTTTTTTTTCTTCACCAAAATACTCAATTTTCATTCTTTTTTTTTTTCTGTCACACAACAATATCTCTTCTTTTTTTTTTTTTGTCGTCACAGAATCAGAAATAACCAATGAAGCAAAAAAAAAAAAAAAACAACAACAACAACAATTCATTAGAAAAGAAGAAAAAAAGAGCAACCATCACCATTTCTCTCAACTCCAAAAAACAACAAAAAAACACATTTAATACCATTTACTGTCAGCATTCTCATTTCCTTTCTCCATTTTTCTTTTCTATTCGGAATAAGAAGAAACAGACGCAGAACAACAATAAAATTAAACTAAAATCAGAATCAACAACAACAATAACATCAAAATTAATGTAATTAATAAAATCAACACATTAACAATGTAATTAACCAAAGAAATAAAATCAGAAAAATGAACACTATAATTAACAAAATCAACAAATCAAAAGCACAATTGGAACCCTAGGGAGGAGCAACGGTGATTGGCGAGGAATAGCGGCATCAACATCGTTCCTAGATTCCATCAACGCCTCTCTTAAAGCAGCGGTGAGGACGCAAATCAGCGGCAAAGAGCAGAGCTGCGGCGACACGCGAGGAGAAGGAGCATGACGACGCGGCGAACTAGCGAGGAGGAGGAGCAGCAGCAGAATGCCAACATGACAAGCTAGTGAGGAGGAGCAAAACGGCGACGCGGCGGACGTCCTCTCTCGCTGATCTGCTGGTGTCGACATCCGTCCTCTCCATCACAGGCAGCGTCGCCACTTTTCCTTCCCCCTTCTTCCCTCCCCCTCCCCTATTTTCTTTCTCCCTCTCGTCGTTCTCTTTCTGTTGTTTTTCTTTCTATTTTATTTTATAATTTTTTGTTTAGGGGTATTTTGATAATAAATTATAAAATTTAAGTAAAAATGACTATTTTAAAACAAAGTTAAATCTTAGGAACGATTTTTTATGCAAAAATAAAAAATAAAAAAAATTGGGGATGAAAAAAATTTTCGACCTATATTTTAGGAACTAAAATCGTACATAATCCTTTCTATAACTATTACTGAAAATATAGATATAAATAAGATAGGAGAATACAAATTACTGTTAACGGTGAAATTAAAGATTTTTTTATTTAGAGTAATTGGTGGATATACCAGACAATCTATTTAACATAAGGGCAACATTGTTATTATGTACAAAAATATTAATATAAATTTATTGGTATTATTTACAAACTAGTTATTTATAAATGTTATAGCTATTAATTTATTTTTTTAATTCTATTTGATTTGAAACACATTTAAAATTTCATATTCAAAATGTTCTTGATTTCCGTATATAATTCTAATAAATATAAAATTTATGTTTCACCGGATTTTTTTTTGTTTTTATAAAATTAATTTCGTGTTTTTAATATATTATTTACCCTCTAATTCGTTTATTATATATTTTTCATTATTTTAATATTATAGTGACCTTATTCATATTATTATTTTTTTGAAAATAAAATCACCAAAAATTAAATACTTTTAAAACATTAACTATAAAATTACACAACTAACATATATCTATTTTATTGGAAAATAAATAATTCAAAAATTAATGACTATAATATTATTTTGATAAGAAAATAAATATAAAACAAAATATACGTTATTTATTTAAAAATAAATAAATTACACTTAAATATTATAGATATTTATTTTTATTTTCATCTTTTAAAAGTATTACGTCAAATTATATATGAGAAAATATTCGATTTGGTCCCTAAAATTATACTCGAGTTTTAATTTAGTTTTTGAAATTTTAATTGTATCAATTTAATTCCTAAATTTGTCAAATTTTAATCATGTTAGTCCTTGCGGTGGTTTCCGTCACAGAGTCAATTGAAAAGTTTAGAAACTAAATTGAGACAATTAAAATTTTAAGAATTAAAGTGAGATTTGAGTATAATTTTAGGGACCAAACTGAATATTTTTTCAATATATATCTGAATTTGACAAAAACCTTTATTTAATTACAAACACCGAAAATTTTGATAAATAAATTAACTTATTTTTTTATGACTATTTAACCAATAAATATAAATAAATAATAATTATTTTTATTACCTTAACAATATATAATTGGATATATATGTAATATTAGTTTTAAGAAATCATGCCATCCAAATCACTTTCGGTGACACTGAGCACCGCATATCACTATGGCAAAATGGCATTATTAATTTCTGGAGAATACTTCTTTTTTTTTTTTTGGTAAATGAGAATACTTGTTTTTATTTAGTAATATTTTTATCCATACTATTACTATGGATTTTTTATTTTAATAAATAAAATAAATATAATATTTACAAAAATAAATAATTTTATGAGTATTTATCGATTTAAATTCCCTTGCTATATCTCGTTTACAATGTAAACGAGATGACATTGCATGTATCTCGTTTACACTGTAAATAAAATAATAAAAGACAAATATTTAGCATCTATAAAAGATGTATAATTCTTGGTATTCTCTACACACATTTCATATCCTTTCTTTGTCTCGTTTTTCTCGCAAAAACAAAGCTGAATGGCCAGTAATAATCCATTCATAATTGTGCTTGTTTTTTCCAATTGTCGTATGAGAAATGGCGACAAAAGGGTGACATTTGAGTATCAGGATTTGATATTGTTTCGCACTCAGCGTGTGAAGACGTTGTCAGATTTGAAGAGTTTGATATTGAGCAAGCTCGGTGGTACACAAGCGAGGGAGATAGGTAGGGTGGGGTATAGGTTGCTGTCACCCATGGGAAATGGAGTGTTCCGGTTTCGACTATTTCGACTTCAAGGGGACGAGCATGTGCGACTAATGTTCGACATTCATGGGAGGATCATGGTAGAACAGGTAATGGAGTTGTCCGTCGAGGTGGGTCACGGTGGTAGTGGTGGTTCCGTACACGAAATCTATGTGCAGGACGATCGACCTCTCGCACCACCGCCCATTCATGTCGTCATTCCGGAGCATGAGGCAGAGGAGGGTGAGGAGGAGTCGGACGAAGATTACGTAGCAGACAGTGCGGACAGTGAGTCGTCCGATGGTGGCGATGAGGACAAGTTTGTGCCAGAGACACCTGTCGGGGCTGTGGCGCGTCATGTGCTGCCTCCACCTCACCCGATTCCAGCGCTATCGGCAGTGCCAAGTCACTATCACAGTCTAGATCTGGACGCCATGCATGAGAGGACCCCGGTTTCTGACATCTGTGAAGCGGATTACAACCTAGACGGCGGTGTAGAGTTTTGGGTCGGCCACAGGTTCAGTAGCCGAGAGGCGGTGCTTCAAGGTGTGAAGAACTACAGTATTCGCAGGAGTGCTGAGTACCTGGTGATCGAGTCCGACCGGTTAAAGTACCATGTGCAGTGCCGTCAAGTCGGCAATGGGTGTCAATGGAGCCTCCGTGTGGCCCTTCGTCAGAATCTCAGATACTGGTAAGTTCAAATTTAATTGTGAATTTGAGTACTTTTGTATGATATGTTATGTAGGTTAGAGATATAGTGTAAGCATAAATGTTTTGTTGTGATTAGGGAGGTTCAGAGGTTTCGTAGACTGCATAGCTGTCTAGCACCCACCATGTCTCAAGACCATCGTCAGTTAGATAGAAATTTCATCTGCAGGGTCATATTGCCCTTGATTCAGTCCAACCCCTCTGTCAGTATCCCAGTCTTGCAAGGTGCGATCAAGGCAAGCTATCACTTCAAACCTTCATACAGAAAGGTGTGGATGGCAAAGCAGAAGGAAATTGCACGGATCTACGGTGATTGGGAAGAGTCGTACAACAAGGTGCCGAAGCTGCTTCAGGCACTACAGAGCTGTTTTTTTGGCACCATTTGTGACTTACACATCAAACCATACTACGATGGACACCTCATGGTGCGCGACTGCTGCATGTTCGACAAAGTATTTTGGGCTTTTCCGTCATGTGTCGAGACCTTCAAGCATTGCAAGCCGTTTGTATCCATAGACGGCACGCATCTGTATGGCAGGTACGGTAGAGTGTTGCTTATTGCGGTGTCGCAAGACGGGAACAACAACATACTACCAATTACTTTTGCCATAGTTGAGTCCAAGAGCACCGAGTCATGGTCGTTCTTCCTTACTAATTTGAGGCGCCACGTTACCCCACAAGACGGCTTGCTGGTTATATCTGACAGATCTCAGGCCATCAAGGCCGCCCTAAGCTCCGATGATAGTGGTTGGTATCCCCTAGGGCGTTCCATGCTTACTGTATCAGACACATGGCTGCGAATTTCATGAGCCAGTTCAAGTCAGCCAAGGACAAGTGATACCTCATAAACACTGCTTACAGTTCAAGTCAGGCTGGGTTTGAGTGGTACATGGATGCATTGAGAGGCGTCTCCCCGGCGATGGCAAACTGGGCTGGTCGTTTCAAAAAGGAGATTTGGCTTCAGCATTGCGACAGTGGGTGGAGGTTTGGACACATGACCACAAATATGTTCGAGTGCATCAATGTAGTGTTAAAGGGGACACGCTACTTGCTGATTTCGGCCATTGTGCGATCACGTACGAGAGACTGCAGAAGTTGTTTGTTACGAAGGGCAGGGAAGCGCAGAGCTAGTTGGCGGCCGGAAACCGCTTCTCGCAGATACTCTTGGCCGCCATTGAGAAGAATAGGGAAGGAATTCCAAAGATACGTGTGAGCCATTGCGATAGGTGGGCCTCTGTGTTTGTTGTGGAAGAGCTAGAGCCGTTCGAGGGATGGGGGCATGGTTCCTTTCGGGTTAGGCTTTCGGGAGGTACATGTGATTGTGGATTATTCCAGTCTCTACATTATCTGTGCCGGCACACACTTGCCGGATGCGCCGCTGCTAGCATTGAGTGGGCCCCATATGTGCATCTAGTCTACAGGCAGGAAGCTGTGTTCAAGGTGTACGAGATGGAGTTTGCACCCATTCCCGACGAGTCGCTGTGGGCGGAGTGGCATGGTACAATGCTACATCCTAACCCAGCCATGCGGCGGAAGGCGACCGAAAGACCAATGTCTACCAGATTCCGGAACGATATGGATGAGGTCGAGAGACAAGAGAAGCAGTGTGCCTTGTATAGGCAAGTCGGCCACACTAGACGGGGTTGCCCT
Organism: Arachis hypogaea; assembly: GCF_003086295.3. NCBI lineage: Eukaryota > Viridiplantae > Streptophyta > Magnoliopsida > Fabales > Fabaceae > Arachis > Arachis hypogaea. Next base: position 25,284,651 of record NC_092055.1, on the reverse strand, counting down.
AATCAACCCACCGAAGATGCCTAGGCCATTTTAGTTTGGATGTACTTTACTGCTGTTTAAGTTTTGAATTGAAAATGTAATCTATTAAGGTTCCGTTGAAGATGTAACATTTTAGTTCTTATTGTCACTGTTACATTCTATGTTTTAGTAATGCTGGAGATGAGATTTCTTAACTTGGAGTGCCATCTTTTAAGTTTAAATAATTTGTCATGATAATTCTGAATTTTCCATAACTATGAAAATAAGGCAAACTAGTAAGTAACAATAAACATAACATCAATCCAACCAAAATACATAACTCATAACTACATACATATTTAGTGTAAACATAACATCAATCCAACCAAAAAATAAATAAATAACTCATAACTACGTACATATATACAATCCAACTAAAGTACAAAAAAAATACACAAACTAAAGTAGACAACGTAAACATCATCTGTGGTGGGGATCCTGGTAGTGGCGCCTGTGCCCGGTGCCACATGGTGGAGGCTGAGCCTGGCGCTGAGGTCGAGACGGCCTAGGGTCTCCGACCGGCATTGTCGGGGCAGCCGACTTCTGGTACGGAGGGGCATGGTTTGGCTGGGGCCCTCCCGACGGTGAACCTATGGCGTACTAATGTAGCTGGAGATGAGGCTGAGAAGGTGGCACTGATGGAGGGGTGACAGGAGGCTGGGATGAGGTTAGATACATACCGTAGTCGTGGGAGGGCGGTGTTGCATACTAGCTACCTGGCCGAACACCCGCCCCAAATGATGACGCAGAAGCCGGTGATATCTAGGGAATCCAGGAGGACGTATGCGCGGGACCTGATGGGTGTTGGTACTCCCCGATACCAACCTCCCTACATGTACGGAACGACTCGGCTATTTGATCCATAGTAACGGGCAGGGTGGTGTGAGCTGGAAGGCATCATCAATGAGGATCTCGTCAACCATCTCCTCCTCGTCCTGATGGGTACCGGATGGATCGCCCTCATGCCAACCAGGCAGTGATATGTACCAGTCTCCCAGAGGCTGCTGACCGCCGCTCCTAGATGCATGCCAGGCTCCATGTGGCGGGAGGAGGAGGTGGTGGAGGTGAAGCCTCTATGTCCTGTGCGATGTCTCCATGCTCCTCCTGATGGGCGTACTCCGCCTCCTCATCAGACTCAACGCCGACCCTCAAACGTCGTGGCTGGGCCTTCTCCCTCCTCACCGGCTCGCCAGGTCGACGCTCTCTATGGCCTTTGTCCTTTTGAGCAGGTCGTCGAGTATCATCCCTGCCCTCCCTCGCACGTCGACGTCGATCCGTCACACCCCGAGGAAGGGCGAGATCGTCCCTGGGCTGCCTGGTAGTGGGCTGTACGTCGGGGGGCAACTCCGCCAGCCTCGGGTCCTCCAGTACCTCCTGCACCGACAGATGCCTAACACGGCAAGCCCCACGCCACCAGTCATAGTACTCTAGGGTCGGCCTAGTATCGAAGGTGTGGTACACAATGATCTGGCGACCGGGATCAAACCTCTGGTGCCATCTATTGTACCACTCCTTCAGCTTCAGCGGCCACCATACATCCTCACCACGACTAGTGGTAGTCAGGTACCTGTCAGTGAAAACGGTGTGTTAAATACTTCCTTACTTCCTAATAACTGACATCTAACAACAGATAAGTACGTCAAAATATAACATCAATCTCACCTATCAAGATTTACCGAAGTGCACCTGCTGCTCTCTTTTGAACTGCCGTTTCACCCGATCAACGTGGTGAAACCGTACGATATTGAAGCACAATAGGGAGACGGCTGACAGCCATGTCCCCTACTCCTCCTCCTCACGAAACCGAGGCGGACACAAAGCCTGCATAGCAGGGTCATCGTAGACTCACCATGCAAACTGAAGAAAAAAAGTGTTCGACATAATACAAACACTATTATTTTACGAAATCTATCTAATTATCCAGATAAAAAACATACTAGAGCATATGATATCTATCTAATTATCGAAAATAAAAACATAAGTATTTTACGACTAACCTCGTCAAACCGTAGCCGGTCGATCGAAACCCTCCAATGTAGGACCCTGGCCTCATGCTGATCCCTACTCTGCTGTTGCAATCCAACCAACCTAACACATCGCAGGAGAACATATATGATTCGTTAAGTAACATACCAAAAGAATTGACAAAATTATTTAACTCAAATACATAAATAAACATTTCTCACCTCGCAGCCAGAGGATACTGGTAGACCCCTCTATCTGGTGGACACCACTGAGAAAATCTCTGATAGATCCAGGACATCAACAGTGGAATGCAGCCAGTGATATCGCTGTGCCTCTGAACAAAGTGACTGATACGTCCAGGCCAGCACAGCCGAGCCCCAGGAAAACGCCCTACACTCCTCAAAGTCCCGGAGCAACGGTAGCCAATGAAGGCAAGCACCAGATTGTTGGACTTGTCGGTCATCAGATACCCTCCGATCAGTAACATGATATAACACCTGGCGTACTGTCGGAGGGTCTCAGGATTGTCTGTCGAGGGCATCTGGCAGACATGATCCCGCAGCTACACAAGCTTCAGCGTGAAGGACTCCTTCCTCTGCGCCGCCTGCTGTGCTACAATGGGAGGCCTGGCGCCGAGCAGCTGCTCCACCAACGCCCATGTCTCCATATGGTACCATCTACCAAAGTCACAGAGGCACCTCTTGACGGAGTTACCGTGTGCACGTAGGCCTAGGTGGTACGCCACGTCCTGCAGGGTGATAGTGATCTCATCCCACGGGAGATGAAATGTGTGCGTCTCTGGATGCCATCGCTCCACCAATGCCGAAATCAGGAAATTGTGAAAAGTAAAATTCCTGAGGGGCACCGTGTCGCCGAATCTGGCCTCAGCCAGATACGGGACGATGGCGTCCGGTGGAGGTAAAGTATGGCTCACTCGCCGGGACAGTAGGAGGTGAGGCCTCTGAAGAACGAAAAAAAAATAATTTAGCCTTAACAATACAATATTTCAACTTTCTAGCCTACACATGTCTCTACATTACATATTCGATAATATGCAAATCCTAATTACAGCGTTATAAATACTAACAACATAGCACAAGAATAACAGAGTTCTAAATTAATAATTATGTCATACAAACCTAGCACAAGCGAATATAGTTCTAAATTCCTCCTATAGACCTAACTCCTAATTCATATAACTACGTTCCAGTTCTTCATGACTACCCTAACAATGGTCACATCCTTAAATTAAACAAACATAACAAAACTAATTTCGAAGTCGGCCGCCCCGATATTATGTGTTGTCTCGTTCAGCCTGTTGATGTCTCCGTCATTCCCCGCCTGGCGCGCCATCACCGATTCAGTCGAAGGTATGGTCAGAAAAGGTTAAAAGAGGGGAGAAAGAGGTTGACAAAATCAAACTGGGTCCCGAAACTAAACTGTAAACAACTTCTATATATAGGCGCGGACATGTCATATCTTGTTTACAGTGTAAATATCTCGTTTACACTGTAAACGAGATACGTGCAACGTCTTCTCGTTTATAATGTAAACGAGATATAGCAAAGAAATTTAAATCGGTAAATACTCATAAAATTATTTATTTTGATAAATATTATATTTATTTTATTTATTAAAATAAAAAATCCGTATTACTACCGAAAGAACCATCAAAACTTAAATATGACATAGCCCAACCAATCCCACTACTTGTAAAACAAATCAAAGTCCCATGTCTATTAGGACAAAAAAAAAAAAAAAAGAAAAACCATTCACTCCAAAGGCTCCACTTATGACCTGAGTTCAACGTTGCAGCTCCACAAACTGACAAAACACACGATAAGCGCCCTCAATGTCAATACCACTGTTGCTATTCAAGTCAAGCTTTCAACGGGTTTACAGAACAGCTTACACCATCCATCTATGATTCTAGCACATAATAATTCCAATAAATCTACACCATCAATATTTTTAACTATATATCTCAACAGTACTGCAGCATGACATAACAAAGTGCCAGTAAAACAGACTGGTATATGTGAAAACTTTTCTTAGAAATATTCTTCTATTTTATGAGTGCTATTGATGAGAAAAAAAAACATATGACAGGACAATGTGAATGAGTGATCTTGAACAAATTTGTAGGTATTAAACTTACATTTCGGACATAAGTAAAATCAAAATTTCACCAAAAATATCAATAAGCTCAAAACACAAAATGCTAATTCTCTTTTGCCCTTTCTTGGCGACAATACAAGCTATGAGCTATTTTCTTTCTTAAAATCTGAAAGTACACCACAGATTGCATCATTGCAATGTAAACAAAAATAAACAATAACGAGCTATTATGTATGGGAAGGAAACAGTAAAATTTCCAAAACTCTGCCTAATTGATTATGATTTTTGCTGTGTGTTAGTATCAGTTTGTGAACAAGCCGAACCGGGACTCTGCACTTCACACTCCTCCAATTCAGATTCGCACTCAAACGACGTCGTTTCCTCATTCTTACTCTTCTCCTACACAAGAAAAAACGCACCATTCCCGACATTCGTCAATCGTCAGTTTCTTCTCATCAATTCGTTCATAGAAGAAAATGAAAACTAAAAACAAAACGTAATTCCTAAATATTCCTAAAATTGAAAGTAGAATAAAATAAAATAAAATAGCGATTTACCTCTGATTGAGATTGAGATTGCAACGATGGAGCACCTTCATTAACGATCTTTCCATGTTCCTTCTCTCTCAATGTTCTCATCAGAGAAACTCTCTGTTCCGATCAAAATCCAAAACAGAAAAAAAAAAAAACGATTTCAGAATTGAATCGAATCTAAGAAATTCTGAGAGAAACTGATTTTTTATTATTTTTTTTACCATGCATCGATATTTGAGCTCCTTCAAGCGGAACAAGCGATCAACCTCGATCTCGAACTTCTTCTGAACCTCTCCTCTGTCTTCGAGCTCCTTCATCATGGCGTCGAGCTTCGCGTCCTTCTCCTTCAGCGCTGTCTCCGTCTTCTCCTTATCGATCCTCATCCTCTCCACCTTCTTCTTGATCGCGCTCAGCTCCTCCGCCAGCGACGACGCCTCGGGGAGTTGCACTTGCACCGGAGCCAACGCAGCCGCAGTATGAGGAGGAAGAGTTGCTTCCGCTGCGGCGGTGATCGCGACAGTACGGTTCTCCTTGTCGCGGACGGGTGTGGTCTCGCAGAGTGGTTCAGATTCGGGCTTGGGCTTGGGCTTCGGCCGGAGATCGGCGGGCGAGTTGTTCTTCGGCTGGAGTGGTGTCCGGCCTGATCGCGGCCGAGGTTTCGGAGGTATGGAAATCGGAGTGTGAGTTTGCGTTTGCGTTTGCATTGTGGCGTGTTTGGATGATAGGTTTTTATTGTTATGTTTTGCAGCGAAGAAATGGAAAGTAGAATGGAGAATAAAGAAGAAGAAGAAGATGGAAGGTGTTGATGGTGATGGAAAGTTGAGTGAAGAGTAGAGTGTATTTTACTTTGAATTTGAATGGAGGGAGGCGCTAACGGCTAGTGCTTTTGTTTCTTCTAAACTTCTTATCGGTATTTTGACTATTTTCTATGCTTTATTAAAAAAAAAAAAAGAGTACTACATTGGATGCTCGGATCAATTTTTTTCCCCTTGCTTTCTTGAAAAGAAAAAAGAGGATTCATAATTTCTTATACTATTTTGATTAGGCTTGAACTAGATTTAATTTGTTGTTTGTTCAACTGGCTAAATTCCTATATTGAGAGTTTCAGACTTGTTCCAAAGCAAACCCTTGTTTGACCATTCTTGCAAGTTTTATAATGATGCTAGCAAGTTTGTCACCACATCTTGTTTAGCTGTGCCCCTCTGGTAGCATTGCTAATGCTAATACTAAAAATCCAACAAAAAAGAAAGCATGCATTTGTATCCCCAAATAATATATTGAAACTGGTGGTGGAAAAATATTACTTATTATTACATGCAAAAAGTAATCAATTATCAAATTTATTATTTAAAAGATTATTTAAATACATAAATAATTTATTATTTAAATTCTTATTACATACCAATCACTTTTTCAAGGTGGCAAAAGGCGATAAAAGCCGGAGAGAATGCTAAACTAAAAAATATTGAAAACCAAAATGTCTGAAAAGAAAAATCTATGAAAATAACTGTACAAATGCAAGCCTATTTTACACCATAAAGAAAAATAAAAAAGACAATTGGTAATTTGGTATGGTATTTTTGTGTCATCCTTGGTAGGCTTATTAAAGCTTCACTATATTTTCGATTAAAAGGAGTAATTACTACATGAGAGTTAGCAGACAAAACATGTGAATCAAAGATAGTCCATTGGAAGATCCCAATCATCTTCATTATCCCAATATCTTTGATTAGGTTTCTTTCTTCCAAGACTTTTCCTTCTCCTTGAAACTTGGCCATATGTCACAGATGGTTCAGAGTCATAATCTTCAAGATTATCCATAGAAACTCCTACATTCTGGTTGCCCAAGAAACCCTGGGACAAGCAAATAGGTTGTTTTATGATCAGCAAGACAAAGTAAAGAAATGAGTTAATGACATTTCTTTTAGTAGTAATAATGATTACATAGCGATAGAGTGATGCTATCCAACTTATCCATTTAACGATAGAGAGACCTGTATCGACTTGGTGTACGAGAAAAAATGAATACACAAGATATTTTTCTTCAATGTTTTATTGGGAAGTCAAAATGTTGTTCTGTTTCCTTGCTAAATTTTAAATCGTTCCCGGAGTAGAAAAAGAGCACCAACTATTTCAAAAGAAAATGAATTCAATAAAACCAAATGGAGGAAAAGGTATTTGGAAGAAAAATAAGACGTTCAGAATAAAAATAAGATGTTTCGAATGTTAGGGACGAAATCAAGACCTAGCCCAAATGTTAGGGAGTAAGACAGTATTTTACCCAAACCAAATGATATAATTAGACTTTTACCAACCAAATAATATAATTAGATGACTTCGCTTAAAAATCTATGGACAATAGCCATAAAACGGAGAAACCAAAATAAAGCATGAGAATCACAAGTTCCCATGTACAAGCCATAATAATAACAAGCATGGCTTGATATATAAGCAGGAATCAAAACTTTCAGGAGCTAAGAAACAGAGGCGAAGTACATCACGAAGTTCTAATCAGAAAAGGAAGCAATGTTGCCGAAATCAATATCCTACTTAGTCCGTTAGTCGTAAGGGCAAAAGAAAATGTAAAATGTGAAATAGTAATGTGATACACTCGTACACTCAAACTTCCATTATTGAAATGAAGGTACCTTTGAAAGCCTTTGTATACGCGACGCTGCAGCTTCGCGAACCACAACAGCATCAGATACTACTTCCAGTACATCCTCGACTAGCAAAGAGTAAGTACTCACCTAAAAGTATGGCAATCAAGAATTATAATTTGTAGACTAAACCCCTTAGGAGTCACAAATGATCAAAATGAAGGAATTGTGACTTGGATTTGTTAACATAGGATGTAGACTTCCATTTCCAATTGGATTGGCAAAACTTGCATGCTATTTTGAATTCTGAACTTGGTTTTATTAACCTTACAAAGAGGCACTGACTTACCAAAGTTGAAGGGATAATTGATAGTCCAAATGAATCAAGCTCAAGTTCTTCAACAGCACCTGAATTGAGGCTGAATGTGTATCCACGCACCTAAGAGTTTAGAGTTCCCTTATCAAATAATTGGATATAAATAAAAATGTGAAATAAAAATAGAAGAATAAACGTATAATCACCTTTCCAATATTCCGTTGGGAGGGTGTCACAACTTTGTATCCAACCTATCAAATAATAATATGATAAATCAATTACCATCTTAAAAATAGTCCTACCTTGTTTTAATTTTGGAAGTGTGGTAAAATAGTGGTGGCACCACTAAATCATATATTAAATTAAATGGAACTGCTTCCCATGATGACTCATTGAAAAGGGTTAAGGCATGGGAAAAATCGTATAACAGGTATTGATTCTGCATAGAAATTTAGAAAACCATGATGAAGAGCACTTTTCATTTTGGCACAAATGACCAAAATAACCAATCAGAACCAAAATCATACAGAAGACCAAAGGAGATAATATAAAAGTATTTGATCTTGAAGAAGAAATAAGAAGATATCTTCATCTTACTAACAAGTAGTTGAAAACTTGAACACAACCATTCAGGCATTTACAACATGAGATACCACTTAGTTTCAATCCTACATAATGTTTTGTTATCTCATTACACTTTGTCAATTATGAATAATCAATTCTCATTATTTCTACTTTAAATAAATGATACCAACTTCAAAAGACATCAGATATCACATTCACATAATTTGCAGCATCATCACCGTCTAGCAAACAAGGATAGAGCAAAAGCATCTTACATGAACACAATTCACAATAACCTTTATTATCATCTAAGCAACACAACAAAGTGAGTACCACTAACAAATATCAAAAGAGAAGATTTCTCCAACATGTTCTGCCAAACAATGAACCCTACAATAAATCTTTCAAGAGAAAATAATTCACAAGAAAGAATCATATAAAACTTTATAAAACATACCAGGGTCTCCAATCCAACCATTTTAAATCCGTTCTCTATCACGCGTTCATCTGGGACAAGGACGACATCGCCGACCTGAAAAGAGAACCAACAGAACACTCAACAGCATGAAAAACACAAGAGGTCACTAGCTTGCAAAGCTAAAAATGCACACCACATTCAAGTAAGACCATAAGACAAGGTTGCAAAACCATAGTATAGATTCATATTGGAATATATGGGCGTTGGAAATTTCGGCCAAAAAGCTTGATCTGGAAGCATCTACATAATTTATCTGGTAGCGGACCCAAATGGTCCTCTCTACATATTATTGCAGGCAACAGAACTCCTCCAAAAGTGAAACAAACTAAAAAATGGTGTAAAACACTTGTAGCAAAGCATATATAAACATAAAGCATTCAAAATGTGTTATTCCAAAATTTGTTATACCTGACTAATGTCCTCCAGAAGGAACTTATCTGCATCCCCAGAAAGCAAGTTTGGCCTCACCTCCACAAATAAAACCATCCACTGCACATGAAATTCACCAAAAGGAGATACATCAATAAATGTGTGCTTAGACTAACATAGTTTAAGTTCAACATAGCTAATAATCAATATTCAAACATGCTTAATGCTTTCCACCCCAAAGAAACAGGTAGCAAACCAGGAAAACAAACAAACATTATAAATAAATTCCTCAAAAAAGCATGCTTTACATTTATAGCTTAAGAAATGGTCACTCACAGAGGTGGTGTCAACCCAAAGCTGAGTAATAAACCCCAAGCTAAGAGCAGACCTTATACTAACGACCTGCTTAGCCAACAAATTGGACCTTCTAATTACCTCTTTACCCCTTCTAATCCCATCCTTACCACTAAATTTCTCAACTTTAACATCATCTTTTCTCAAATCATCATTTGCAGCACCACCCGGAACCTGAACCTTAACCAAATCATCGTCGTCTTCAAAACCTCCTTCTTCTTCTTCTTCTCCTTCACCATTGGCACCCAACCCAACAGGATCATCCATTTCCCTGAGTCCAACACCATCAAATGGATTATCACTATCGGCAATATCCTTTTCACCATCCAAGCCCAAATTCTTCACCTCTCTCTCATCAAATCCAAGTTGTTTATTGTTGTAGAAGCTATAACCACCGCCCCTTGAGCCTCTTCCATGGACCCTTGGACCCATTGAAGAAGCAACTACAACAAGGGTGGCAGTGGTTTTTGAGAATTCTTGAGAGAAGGGTACATGGGAATTTGGGGTTAGGCATTGATTGTTGCTGAGAAAGGGGAATCTATGAAATTCTGGGAGTGAGATTGAAAGCGGGCTTGCGGGAAGAAGCTCAGTCATGGTGAGTGATGAAGCTACGAAGCAGAATATGAAAGGATAGGAAGGGAATATGATATTTCATTAATCTCTACCCATTGAGATATAATATAAATGATGTGAATGGTCAAAGATCTTGGTACTTTGCTTTCAATGTACATGAAAACTAAGACCTCACCGTGAGCTTCAGACCGGGTAAGTAGTTGCCAAGTATTTAAATCCATACATTGTCCCCTCTCTCCATATGCACCCAAAGCCATTTTTCATGTTCAGCCGAGCTGCAAATTTGTTCGGCCTTGTTAGCTTTCCTTGTATGTCTTTCTTAAAAATAGGCCTAGTCGTATATATATATATTTTTTAAATAATTGAAGAAAATAATTTTCGGTAATCAAGGAGTAAGATAGAGAAATATTAAGAGGTTATGAGAATTTATTTTTAGTTATCATCTAATTATTAATTTAATTTTTTTAATTTAGTAATTTAATAATATATTTTATTTTATTTTTTTATTTAATAACAACAAAAAATAATAAATTTTGCTAATTTTTTAATATTTTTTAATAAAAAATTATGCTAATAGAAAAAAAAGACCATTATCAAATGAACTTATAACTGGGTAATTTTTTATAAAAAAATAAAAATATATATTATATTTCAAAAAACAAAATATAAGAATTGAATTATATAAAATACAGTTAAATTATTTTTTTAAAAAATAAAAAATTAGATAAATTCACCGTCAAATTGAATGGGTCTCGATGAATATAAAATTTATATTTATTTATTTATTATACATTATGTATATATTATTTTGAGTGGTAAAATTGAAATATTTTAAAATATTTTTAATTATAAATAAAATAAATAATTAAAATTAATCTGTTAACTATAACCAAAACCAACCATATTTATAAATTAGAACTTAACATAACGTGTTTGTTATATTATAGACACATTTTACCTTTTTTCAAATTCAAATAAAGGATGAAATAACAATAGGAGCAGCTATCATAAAATCAGAACACTACTCTACAAAATCGTAGTTATCTATAACCACTTTAAACACAAGGATTCCATAAATACGGAGGATTTATTAAATATATTCACTCTAAATATTATTTTTATCATCTTATATATTTTTTAATTCGTTGGAGTATTTTTGTAAGTGTCTATTGCTATTCTTTTTAGAAGAGCCAACGTACACTTCATTTCATCTGAAAAAAAAGCAAGTTCAATATTAAGCAAGACAAATTATACTTTGGAACTGGCTACTCACGTAGGAACAAAAATAATATTGAGTTATTAGGCAGAATATCATCGATAATTAAAAAGGAAAAAAATATTTTTGCTGTCATTAATATTAATGAAAAATATGTCCTTATAACTTGATGATACCATATATTCATACTCTGACTCAAAACATAAAGTCAGATTCAATAAGAATAAAATGTTCACTCAAAAAAAAAAGTAACCTCTATCACATACATGACCTTTCTAAAAAGGTCGAACACCGAATAAAAAACTCGAATTTCTCTTATTATTTTTATCTTCATTCTAGACCGCACATTTAAATCTAAATTAACGCTTCAGATAACTCTCAAAACACCATGGTTGTCCTTTAATTAATGAATTATTTAGTTGACATATTTATATGAAACTACATTTGATTGAGGTAGTTTGAAGATTGTATAAATAAAATTTGAAGAAATGGACAATTGAGCAGAAATAATTTTTTTTAAACCAAACATATGCTCAATTTATATTGAAAAGTTATATTTAAAATATAACAACAACAAAGTCTTGTCCCACTAAGTAGGATCGGTTATATGAATCAAACGATGCCATTGTGCTCTGTCATGTATCATGTCTACAAAGAGACCGTTTATATGTAGATCTCGTTTGACCACCTCATGGATGGTCTTCTTAGGTCTTCCTCTGCCTTTCGCTCATTATCTATCTTCCATCTCATCCACTCTCTTGACTGGGTGTTCTATCGGTCTTCTTCTCACATGTGCAAACCACCTGAGACGTGATTCAACTATCTTTTCTATAATGGGTGCTACTCCAACTCTCTCCCTTATATCTTCGTTCCTTATTTTATCTAATCGCGTATGACCATTCATTCATCTCATCCATCTTCATCTTCATCACGTTTGAAAAATTATATTTAAAATAAATATGAAAATTAATTTTTTTAAAAATCTAATTCAAAGGTTTTAATTTAGATTATCAAATTTTATTTTTTGACGATTATATTTTAAAATTTAAATTATATGTGGTTTAAAATTAAAATTGAGATATTATTAAATTTGACATTCCGTAACATATGTTAGTAGCAGATAAACTGCTTATTAGTTCTTCATGCATTTTACAAATTGTAAAAAGCTGTTATCACTAAAGACAAAAATTATGCACCAATGATCAATATTAATGCATTATTTTAAGTTTATTTTCCACATTTTATCTAGAAATTATTTTTTGGTCTTAGTAAGTACTAAAATTTGTATAAAGAACTAAAATATATTATAAACCATTTTAATTAGTTTTTTTTATTTTCGCCTTTAAATCATTATCCTATATTAAAGCTCAAATATAAGTAACAAAATGTTAAAAGGTATTTTACACGCAATGCTTAGGTAATTTTTTTAGTTCATAATTTTTTTTCAATCTTTTTAATTTTATTTTTTTATTTTTTTTTGGTGACTTTTCAATTTTATTTGTGAACAAGATATAATGTAAAAAGTCAATAATAAAAAAACTGTACATACTTTATATAAAAATAATATTATAACCAAATAAAAATTTTGAAGTAAAAAATCACGTATTTCTAAGTTTATTTTCTTTTTCAAAATAATAGGTCAATCTACTATTAAAGTTTGCATATTATTTTTGTATTGCCATTTTTGTTTCTTTTTCTGTAATCACGGCTTTTGGTTTAGCATTCAGTTTATTTTAAATAAATATTTTGTATAAATAATAAAATATATTTCAAGACATAACTTGTAATTCGTTAAGATAAACTTTACTGATTATTAAGAGTAACACTAAAAAAACAATAACGTAAAATTATATTATTTAACTTAATATTTATAATTATATATATATAATATCTATAATTATATATTTATTATATCTAAAGATTATTTACTTATTTTAGTAATAATTAAAAAATATAAAATAAAAAATATGACTCTTTTTATTTTCAAACTATTACTCCTAAATATTTTAATTGTTAAATATATTCTAATATAAGTCAAATCAACCTTCTTTCGAAATTTTATTTATTAAAAGCTAAATAAGTATAGTGACTGTACGAGATGTCTCTGGTACGGGTTGAGAGATGGATCGGGAACTTGCGGGTTGAGGCAGATGCCGGATCACCTGACTGGAGCAATGGGGGGAGGTACCTGCAAAGACACTCCGACGCTCAAGTCAGAATGGATCTCAGAGGTATAAGGTGTCAGGAATGGATGATTACCTGGAGGGACTTGGGTCCTCTATTTATAGGTGATGGGAGTCGTCTTATCTTATCTTTGTTTGGTTAAGATAAGGGAGGCGTTTGAATTCGAAAGTCGGTTAGGAGCTCTAGAGGGCCGGTTTTGGGCCTTTCGAAGGAGGGAGACGGGTCGGTCCCGAGGAACCGGATTCGGGTTTAGCCTCGGGTCCGGGATCCGTAACAGTTGCCCCTGCAGCGGGAGAGCGAGCGAGGTCGGTCTGTCGCTGGGAGGTGTGGTGTTTGACCGCGAAATGGGTCTTCAGCTTTTCTCGGGTGTTCGTTTGGTTCTTTCGCGATGAGGTCGGTGCCTCGGTTTCGTCTTGTGGAAGATTCGTCTGACCGTTTTAGTCTGATGTGACTCTTCCGTGTCTGCTGCGTCTGTTGCGTTTTTCGAGGCGTGATTTATTAATTGCTTTTTCCGAGAGGGCATTTATTGCGAGGGGGCGCTTTCCTCTTTTGCCCTTCGTTTGTTTTGCTTTCCAGGGGTATTTGCGTTATTTCACTTTTTCAAAACCGTTTTGGTTTTCTTCCTTCAGTTCCCTCGTTTGCTTCATTTTCTCTATTGCTTTCTTCTTCCGAAAGAACATCTTCTGCTTTCCTTTCGCACTTTGTGGCTTTGGTTGGTATTCTGCTGCAGCATTTCCTCTTTAGATTTATTTCCTTCGCATCATCAGGTTGGTGTTCTTCTGTTTTCCTTTTGTTTCCTTTGCTTTTTCTTTTTCTGCGTTTGTCTTGCCTTTGCTTTGTGTAGATTTAGGATTGTTTTATGGTATACGATGGTATTGCGTAGTGGTAAATAGTTTAGTTGGGGTAGTGGATTCCGTAAGGGGGGCGAGCGCCACCGTACAATTGGTGGTGTACGGTGGTGTCTATTTTTGGTTTCATCCGCCGTTTTCTGCCGCGGTGTTTGGCTGACGGTGGTGCTCGTCACTATTTTAGGTATGGCTCGTCGAAGGACTGAGGGTATGAGGGCTCCGGTGGCCCCGGCGGGGGGTGTTCCCGGTCTTTTCTCTTGGGTTACTAGTGATGTGTGGGGGACGCCGTCGCGGATGACGGAGGCGGACCTCCAACGGCTCCGCGATCAAGGAGCTGTTTGCGGGGGTGGTGACGCCGAGAGTCATTACGAGCTTTCTCTGCCCGGGGTTGATGAGAGGGTTTGTTACACCAATCTTGACTCCCCGACCGTGCCGGATTGGATGTGGGTGTATGAGGCGATGTTTACCCGGCTTGGCGTTCAGCTTCCCTTTTCCCCTTTTGTTCAGCAGTTATTGAGCCGGTGTTCTGTGGCGCCATCCCAGCTGCATCCGAATAGCTGGGCGGCGATACGGTCTTTCGAGCTTGTTTGTGACTATTTGGAGCTTCTTGCCTCGGTAAACGTCTTCCTTTTTCTCTTCTTGTGTACCCTTCCGACCAAGGAAGGGAAGCACAAGAAGAGATATGTGTCTTTTAGGGCTCAGCCGCATCGTCGAGTCTTCGGGTTGTATGAAGACTCTTTTCATGGTTTTAAGAGTGGGTATTTTAAGGTTCGTCCCGTAAGGGGACATCATCCTTTTTGGCTGACGTTGGAGGGTGAGCGTCGGTTTCCCACTTATTGAAACTTTAAGGCGGGGCCGTCCGTGTTTACTCGGGTTTCGAAGGAGTTCCTGTCCTCGGAGGAGCGGGATATCGCTCTTGTTCTGTGGCAGTTGTTTGGAGAGCGTCCTCTTAATCCTCGGGATGTGATGGGTGATCCGGTTGTTTGTCGGTCGTATGTTGGTGTGTGTCTGTTCTTTCCTTGGTTTTTATGTTTGTTTTCCTGTCTTTATAACTTGGGATTTTTGTTTTCTTTCAGTTGAGATGGCTGGTGGTTTGACTTCCTTGGCACGGTTGAAGGCAGCGATGGCCCAGGAGGAGGGGTCGTCGTCTCCGGCTACTCTTGTTTCTAACCCTGCCGTGGGGTCGCGGGCTGTTTCTCAAGAGGTGGTTTCTTCGGGCGTGCGGGCTGATGCTCAGGTTTCCCCTGGCCCTGCGAATTCTCCTGAAGTCGTTGTGGTGACGGCTGCCGAGGTTTCTCGGAAGAGAAAAAGGGGCGAGGAGCCGAGCAGCGAGACCTTTGAGGAAGAGGGTCTTGTGCCTAGCGTGATGGACCGACGCTTTGATGCTCCAGGGTTCATTGATCAACACTTGATGCCTGGTACGGAGCCGTTTTTTGATGGCTGCGACGTTTCGTTCCAAGCCAAGTCGGTGTATCGTGCCCTCCTCCGGTCTGCCGTTGTCGTTCGGAAGGCTGACCCCGTGATGGCACAGGTTGGTTTGCTGGATAAGAAGCTTCGCCATTCTCAGGCTGAGGTGGCTAAGTTGAAGGAGGAGCTTGAGGCTGCCGAGGCTGCGAAGGAGAAGGCATTGAAGTCTTCAAAGGAAGCTGGGGCGGAGATTCTCCGACTTTCCGAGGTTGAAACTTTGCTTCTTTCCCAATTGGCGGAGGAGCGGCAGCGGGCTTCAGATGCAGGTTCTCAAGCTGCCGTGCTTCTCGCTGAGTCGGAGGCTCTGAAGGCCGA
Organism: Arachis hypogaea; assembly: GCF_003086295.3. Classification (NCBI taxonomy): domain Eukaryota; kingdom Viridiplantae; phylum Streptophyta; class Magnoliopsida; order Fabales; family Fabaceae; genus Arachis; species Arachis hypogaea. The sequence goes on along the minus strand of NC_092055.1, from coordinate 25,268,733 downwards.
GATTGCTGCCTTGAAGAGGGAGAAGACGGAGTTGTTGGGTGATGCAAAGGATGCGATTGCGGCTACCGAGGAGACGATGAAGGCTCAGGCTTTAGTGCTGGCTCCGGGAGTGGATGTGTCCGTGATGGGAGCCTTCAAGACTGTTCGTGACGGCCAGATCATTGACCTCGAGTAGCTTTTTTATCTTTGTAATTTTTATTTTGAACTGTTTGTTTTTGAATGTTTTGGATGGCCAAGGGCCGTGACATTGGGAACCGTTTAATGGTATTTTCGGCCTTCGGGCCTTTGTATGTTCCGTATTATGGTGTTTTCGGTCGTTCAGGCCTTTTTATATGTTTTGTTTTGAGCTATTCTGTTTGTTTTTTCGGACCGTCGTTTGGTCGGGTTTTGTGGATATCCGTGTGTTTGGCCTGGGGGGTGATCGGTCCCCCAGTCGTGGCCGTGTCTTTGTTCCGTATTTGGGACGGTTAGGAAGGTGGAAGTAGCTGTTTAACGAAATATTTATTTAAGGTTGGGCCTCGTTAAAACCCTCCGTTTTTGGAGGAAAAGAGTACCCGGGATAGATACTTAAGCGAAATTTAAAATTCAGGATTTGTAAAGTACAAATAAAAGGAGGTGACCTAGTTAGGTCGGCCTAAGTGTAGTATCGCCGTAAGTTGGTGGCGTTCCAGGTCCTTGGGACTTCGTCGCCGTTAAGTCGCTCGAGTTTATATGCTCCCTTTCCGATTACCGCCTTGATTCTGTATGGTCCTTCCCAGTTGGGGGTGAGTTTTCCTTCTCCTGGGGTCGGGGGGCCGATGTCGTTTCGTCGTAGGACGAGGTCGTCGGTCGTAAATTCTCGTCGGACGACGCCATGGTTGTATCTTAAGCTGATTCTCTGTTTTAGGGCTAGCTCTTTGATATGGGCTATGCTTCTTTCCTCGTTAATGAGGTCTCGTTCTGCTTCCTCGTCATTACCGCCGACCGTTCTTCTGGGGCTTGGGTCTCCGATTTCCACCGGAATGATTGCCTCCACGCCGTATGTTAATCGGAAGGGTGTTTCTCCCATGGTCGTTTGTGGTGTGGTTCAGTATGACCATAGGACTGATCCGAGTTCGTCGGCCCATAGTCCTTTGGCTTCGTCGAGCCGTTTCTTGAGTCCCTTGACGATTATTTTGTTTGCAGATTCCACCTTTCCGTTTGTTTGGGGGTGTTCTACTGAGCTGAAACGGTGAGATACCCGTAGTCCTTCTAAGAAATCTCTGAACTTTTTGTCAGCAAATTGGGTTCCGTTGTCCGAGATAACAATCTCGGGGATCCCGAATCGGGTGATGATCTGTCGCCAGAGGAATTTACGGCATTGGGCTGCCGTTATGGAGGCTAAGGGTTCAGCTTCAATCCATTTGGTGTAGTAGTCTATGGCGACGAGGAGATATCTGAGTTGGCCAGGTGCCGTAGGGAAGGGTCCGACGAGGTCGATTCCCCAGGTGCCGAATGGCCGTTCTACCGAGATGATGCTGAGTTTGTGAGGGGCGGCTTGGTGGATATTGGCGTGCCTTTGGCATTTGTCGCAGCTTTTGACTATTTGTATGGAATCCCGGATAACCGTGGGCCAGAAGTAGCCTGTCCGGATGACTTTTTGGGCTAATGTTTTGCCTCCGACGTGGTGGCCGCAGCAACCTTCGTAGATTTCGCGGAGTATGTACTCTGTGTTCTCGGGTTCCACGCATTTGAGCAGGGGTTGCGAGAATCCGCGTTTGTATAGCTGTCCTGCAACAATGGTATAGTTGGCGGCTTCCCTTTTTATTCGTTTTCCCTCTTTGGGGTCTGGTGGCAGTGTTCCGTCGAGGAGGTATTGTAGGATAGGGTAGGTCCAAGATCCCTGGTTCGAGAATGTCAGATGAGCATTGGTCGCCGTTGACACGGAGGGTGACTTAACGACTTCCTGGATTAGCGATTTGTTACCGTGTTCGGGTTTGGTACTGGCCAGCTTGGAGAGTAGGTCTGCCCTGGCATTTCGTTCCCTAGGAACGTGCTGTATGGTAACGTGCTCGAATCCTTCTTTTAGTTTGTTTACTTTGGCGAGGTATTGTTGGAGTAGGGGATCTCGTGTCTGGTAGTCTCCGTTAATTTGAGAACTGACTACCTGTGAATCGGTATTTACTTCTAGGACCTTTGCTCCGACCTCCCGGGCTAAGGATAGGCCTGCCAAGAGGGCCTCGTATTCTGCCTGGTTGTTTGAGACCGGGAATTCGTATCGAACTGACTGTTCGATCACGACTCCGTTTTGGCTTTCGAGAATGACTCTGGCGCCTCCGGAAGTGGTATTCGAGGAGCCATCAACGTGTAGTTTCCATGATTCGGGGATGGAGTCCCCTGGTGTCATTTCGGCGATAAAGTCGGCCATGGCTTGTGCTTTGATCGCATATCGGGGTTCGAACTTGATATCGAACTGGGATAGTTCGACAGACCATGCTAGCATTCTGCCTGCTAGGTCGGGTTTTTGTAGTACCTGCTTGACCGCTTGGTCGGTTCAGACCGTCACGAAATGAGCCTGGAAGTATTGTCGTAGGCGCCGGGAGGCTGTAAGGAGTGCGTAAGCTAGCTTTTCTATGCGTGAGTAGCGAGCTTCTGCGTCCTGTAAGACTTTGCTTATGAAGTATATGGGTTTTTGATCTTTTTCCTCGTTTTCACGGATTAGTGCCGCTGCGAGTGCCTCCTCCGTTATGGAGAGGTATAGGTAGAGTGTTTCCCCTGTTTGGGGTTTGGCGAGGATTGGTGGTTCCGCTAAGGTTTTCTTGAAATGTTGGAAGGCTTCTTCGCATTCCGTCTCCCATTTGAAAGGGGCTCCTTTTTTCATTAGTTTGAAGAAGGGGATCGCCTTTTGAGCCGATGCCCCGAGAAAGCGTGATAACGCTGTCAATCGGCCGGTGAGCTTTTGGATGTCTTTAAGGTTTTTTGGGCTCGTCATTTCGAGGATGGCGCGGCATTTTTCCGGGTTTACTTCAACTCCGCGTTGCGTGATCATGAAGCCGAGGAACTTCCCTGCCTCCATCCCGAAGGCACATTTTGCCGGGTTAAGTCTCATTTGGTGCTTTCGTAGGGTGTTCATTACGACCTTGAGGTCGTCGGTGAGTTGTTCGCCGGATTTGGTCTTGACGAGCATGTCGTCTATGTAGACTTCTAGCTTGCTTCCGGAAATGTTTTGAAATATCTTGTTGACGAGTCTTTGATAGGTGGCTCCCGCGTTTTTCAGGCCGAAGGGCATTACTGTGTAGCAGTATGTCCCGTCGGGAGTGATGAACGCTGTTTTTTCTTCGTCTGGTCGGTGCATCGGGATCTGGTTATAGCTGGAATATGCGTCCATGAAGCTGAGGTATTGGTGGCCGGATGCGGCATCCACTAATCCGTCGATGTTTGGTAAGGGAAAGGCGTCTTTTGGGCAGGCTTTGTTGAGGTCCGTGTAGTCGACGCACATTCGCCATTTCCCGTTAGATTTTTTCACTAGTACGACGTTGGCTAGCCATGTCGTGTAGGGGAGTTCTCTGATGAAGTTGGCTTTAAGTAGGGCTTTAACTTGCTTTTTGACCTCAGCGGCTCAGTCTGATGACATTTTTTGTCTCCTTTGTGCCACTGGTTTAGCTTTGGGATCCAAGGCTAGCCGGTGAGACATTAGGTCGGGGTTTATTCCCGGCATGTCGGCTGGTGTGAATGCGAACAAGTCTCTATTTTGTTTCAGGAGTTGGGAGACTTCTTCTTTGAGATCGTATGGGAGGTTCCTGTTAATGAAGGTGCATTCATCTTTGGTTGGCCCTATTTGTAGTTTTTCCATATCTCCTTCTGGTTCTGGCCTGGGTTGGCCGTCTTGTCAGGCATCCAGATCGGCTAGGAATACCCCGGCCGCATCTTGGGACTTCTTCCTTAGGGCTAGGCTAGTGTTGTTGCATTCGGTTGCGACTTCTCGGTCCCCGTGGATGGTACCGACGGAGCCGTCGTCGGTTCTGAACTTCATAAGGAGGTATTTGGTAAAGATGACTGCGGAGAAGTCATTGATTGTTTTCCTTCCGAGGATCACGTTATAGGCTGTGGAGTCTTTTAGGACTACGAATTTAGATAGGATTGTCTTCTTCTGGCTGCTCGTTCCTATGGTGATGGGAAGTGTGATTGAGCCATCTGGTTTGAGAAAGTTGTCTCCGAGTCCCGTGACGCCGTTGCGGTGTGTTTGGAGGTTGTCGTTGTGGAGCCCGAGTTTATCGAAGGCTCCTCGGAAAAGGATGTTTGAGTCTGCCCCGGTGTCTACCAGTATCCTTCGTACTAGTCCTGTTCCGATTCTAGCCGAGATGACGAAAGGGGCATCCTCAGCCGAGGTGCCGTGCTGGCAATCCTCTGGTAAGAAGGTTATCGTGTTGTCGGCCGCAACGGTTGGGGTTTGGTTTCTGACAGCCATTACTTTGAGATCTTTTTTTATCGTTAGTTTTGACTTACTTGATACGTCCTTGCCTGTGATGACGTTTACTATGATGGTCGGGTCTTCCTCCGGGCTTTCTCTGGGGGGTTGCTTTTGGGTTCTTAGGTTACGCCCTTCTTTCTCCGGCGATCTGTCTCTTTCCGCGCGTCTTGGTTCTCTGATGATTTTGGCAAATTCTGGGAGTTTTCCATCTCGTATGGCTTATTCGAGGGCGTCTTTAAGGTCGAAACAGTCTTGTGTTTTATGATCGTAACCTCGGTGGTAGTCACAGTAGAGGGTTTTGTTGCCTCCCGTCCTTTCCTTGAGTTGTCGGGCTTTCGGAATTATGCCTCGGTCTGCTATTTGGTGATATATCTCGGTAATTGGTGCTGTTAGGGGCGTGTAATTGGAGAATTTGCCAATTCTCGGTGGTCGGCTTGTATTTGCCGATCTGGGGTGGTCCCTTTGATTTTCTCTGGGTGGTGGGTTTTGGCGAGAAGCCGAGTTGCCGTGTTGGGTGTTGCCGTTTTGCCGTTTGTTGGCGGCGACGACCTGGCTGACTTCTTCGTCATTGATGTAATCTCTGGCGACGTTCTGGATCTCGTGCATGGTCCATACTGGTTTGGTAGTGAGGTGTTTGCGAAAATCTTCGTTCATGAGTCCATTGGTTAGGCAAAGGCTGGCGACGGAATCCGTGAGTCCGTCGACCGTCAAGCATTCGTCGTTGAAGCAGTCGAGGTATTTCCTTGTGGATTCTTCTTGTTTTTGCGTGACTCCCAGTAAGCTGATGGGGTGTTTGGCTTTAGTGATTCTGGTTGTGAATTGGGCCATGAATTTTCGTGTCACATCGTGAAAACTGGCTATGGATCCGTTTGGGAGGGCGTTGAACCATTTGATCGCCGGCCCTGCTAGGGTTACCGGGAAGGCTCTGCATCGGACCGCGTCGGCCGCTCCTTCCAGGTTCATTCTGGCCTCGAAGGCCGTTAGATGTTCCTGGGGATCTTTGGTTCCATCATACTTCATGTCGGTAGGTTTGTCGAAGCCTTTGGGGAGTTTTGCTCTTAAGATTCTTTTTGTGAAGGGTGTAGCTCCCATTATTATATGGTCATTTCTCGTGCGCTTGGTGTTTCGGTCCCTCCGATCTTCGTCTGAGTAGCGTTAATAACTCAGATCTCGGGAAACGCTGTAGTTGTGTTTCTTGTTGTGTCGCCGTTCTGGCGATTTCTCGTGTCTGTGGTCGCGTGAGGGGCTGCGACCGTCTCTTCTCTCGTGTCGTCGGGTTGGCGACCTACCGCGGCGAGACCTTGATCTGGAAGTTGCGTGGCTTCCATGTTCGTTGTATTTTTCTCTATTGGTCAATTTGCCTTCGAGTTCTTGGACCCGGAGGCAGAGATCCTGGATGATCTGTGCCGCTTTGTCCCTAGCTTTCTCAGGATGTCGTTGGTCCGTGACGACGTGGTCGTTCATGTGTTGGACAGTACTCGCTATTCTTGCTTGGTTTGTGACCTCCCGGTGTTATGGGGTTGGGTTAAGCGGTTGGGAGTCATCCTGGCTTGAGGGGGTCTCCTCCAGGACGTCCCCCATTCGGCTCGGCTGGCGCAAGTTCCCACAGACGGCGCCAATGTACGAGATGTCTCTGGTACGGGTTGAGAGATGGATCGGGAACTTGCGAGTTGAGGCAGATGCCGGATCACCTGACTGGAGCAATGGGGGGAGGTACCTGCAAAGACACTCCGACGCTCAAGTCAGAATGGATCTCAGAGGTATAAGGTGTCAGGAATGGATGATTACCTGGAGGGACTTGGGTCCTCTATTTATAGGTGATGGGAGTCGTCTTATCTTATCTTTGTTTGGTTAAGATAAGGGAGGCGTTTAAATTCGAAAGTCGGTTAGGAGCTCTAGAGGGCCGATTTTGGGCCTTTCGGAGGAGGGAGACGGATCGGTCCCGAGGAACCGGATTCGGGTTTAGCCTCGGGTCCGGGATCCGTGGACCGGATCCGTAATAGTGACTAAGTAAATAACATTTTTTTAAAAGTAAACAACAGTTAAATAATAAATGGCTTCAAAAGAAATTAAACAAATATATAATTGTCCTTGGTAGCTGAGTCACGTCCTTATTTTAGAACTACCTGTTTATGACATTTTGCCTCTATAACTAGGGTTATTTTAGTTATTTCAACCTTTATTACATAACAAATAACAACTTGACTAACTTTTCATACCATAAATATTCTATTTCACTTTTTTCAAGTGACATACGTGATACTTTTTTGAAAAGATATAAGGTGAATCAGGATGCATTTTTACATGAAAAAATAGTTACATTTTTACATGAAAAGCAAATTTGAGTAAAAAGAATTTTATACAAATATTTAATTATATATTTTTTCAAAAAATATCTCTTAAATTTATTATTTGAATAAGTATTTAAACTAGGTATGAATTTATATATATATATATATATATATAGATTAAATTCTAATTCACTAATTTACTATCAAGATCCCAAATTTAAATTTTACTATCTTTAAATATAGCAAAAAATATTCATGATGTCCTAAATTTAAATTTTAGTACTACAAATTTAGTCCAAAAAAATACACAAAAATAAATAAAAAAAATTTATGCTAGATCAAATTTGTTGTGGAATAGAAAAAAATTTGTTGCAAAATTATGGTGAAAGTAGAGAAATAAAAATATAAATTTATGTGAAAATAGGAGAATTGTATTAATAATAGTCTCAAAAATACAACATGTAACCATTCTAATATACCAATTATTATTCAGTAAAATCAGGATATCTCATAACCAATCAATTTTATCACAAGCCAACTAAGAAATTATCAAATTACACATTGAATTTTAAAAAAAATTGATCTGAATTAAACATATATGGAATTTGAACCATACTAACCAAAAATAAAAATCATTTGTCTGAAAAGTCACACATAGAGGTCTGGCGATGAGGGCAAAACTACATCAACAATGCCTCTAGATTAACGAACTATGTTTCAAGTGCTTGTTAATGGCCGAAACTCTACATACTATGATGATGTGTCTAGAAATTCAAGAGGTGTTAAATAAATTCCCAATAGCAAGTGTAATATCCAAAAATTCGAACCTAGAAGAATGACAATGATGGAAGTAGTTTATTGACAATCTCAATAGAAGAACATATTTCAAAAAGAAAATGTTTCAAGGACAAGTAGTGTACATGCTATGGCAAGTGTGGCTAGCTAAAAATGTGATGATTTTTTACCGTAAAAACGTCAAATTTGGGAAAATTCTATTAAACACTTTTATTTGCAAAAGAATTTACAAGATAGAGTTAATATTCAAAATCGTCCCTGAAAGATACATCGATCTCCATATGAGTTCCCGAATGATAAAGTTAATCAAAATAGTCCCCAAAAGATGATGGACATGACCACGTTAGTCCTTCCGTCAATTCGTCCGCTGAGCTGGCTAACGTTGGGTGACGTGTTCCGTTAACTGCCTGGGTGGCTGACGCCTACGTGTACGCTGGGTTTGCTGACAAGGTAAGTTCGTTAAAAGAAATCAAATCAGTCCCTTGGATGATGAACCCTAATCCCAAATTCAATGATAAATAACTCGCGGTCTAGAATCATATGGCCACACAGTTGGGTAGATGCTGAAATTGTCGTAGTGGTGGTGTATCTCTTAGGTCGCACGGCAAATTCAGTACATCAATGCGAATAAGGAGGAAGACTCACGAAGAAACATGTTTCTGTGGATAGAAGAATATCGTAACCTTTTCAAACTAAATTCTCAATGATTTATGAAAAAAAAATATAAGCCAAGAAAAATACAGTCCTCAATATTAGTCACAAAAAAAAACAAAATGAGATATTGTACAAGGAATTTCCAGTTTGTTGCAGCAAAGATGAACTTAACACTTGAGTGCTTCATCTATTTCATGGCAAAATCATGCAAGTGGTTTCAGATGGACAGCACGAACCTGGTATAGGATCAATTGGGTAGAAAGAGTTGTAGCTTCGGTCTGAAGGGTCTGAACTAATTGGAGTGCCATCTTTATGTCTTATGTAAAACTCCTGAGATGACAATTTGAACATTACCGTTTTTAAGCTCATAAAACAAGCAATAGAGTAAGTGAAAATATATATAGAATTTGATAGAAGGAAGTTGAATAACAGTAAGTACCAGGTAGGCTTGGTCACCATTAGTGGTAATAATTGCATGGAACACAACATATTCCATGTCTGTCAAGTTGCATACAAGATCGAATAATAACTTGATTCGATCCTTGCACTGGATATTCACAACCGAATAACCCCTTTCGGCCCAATTCTGAACAGTCACTAACGGAGAATCATAAGTAAACTTGAGAATGGGAGTTCTCTCATAATCACGGTTGGCAAACATCATTTGATGTAGCCTTCTTTTCGTGTGCATGACAGACAGAGCAACCGTGGTTTTGGCACTTCTAATGTCATTGTCTCCCTTCAAAATATTTCTCAACCTCACTTCAATTCTATTTATTTTATGGGAATCCTCAATGGTGGACCAGAATCACAGTCTTTAACATAGATTAGGGATGCAATGCGTCCATTGTGAGTCCAAACTTTAGCCTCAACAACATCACATTGAAGATCAGCTAGCACTGCGAACACCTCCAGGGTGTCTATTAAAAAACTACCTATCAATTGCTATAACAACTCATCCCATTCTGAATTCCAATGCTTCAATTACTTCCAGGGTTAACAAACCAACGCTACAATAGATCTAGAATGCCAAAATCCATTCATGCATCAAATTAAGAAAAATCATAGCAAGAATCAAATATCATTGCCAAAATTCAGCTTTCCGATGTCAAGAATCAGAGATTTCCCAAAAGGAATTGTTTGTAAATAACATTAAGATAAAAACATGTACTCAAAATCAAAATAAAAAAATAGAAAAAAATAGAAAATTTAAATGAAAAATGAAGTGAGTATCATGTTCAGACCTCTTGGCGCGTTTCGGATCAATGGTCCATAGCTCAGCGAGCTTATCAGGAGGCATTGCTTTCTTCGCCTCCATGATCTCTCCGAACACGCCTGTCGTAGAACCGTTGACGGAGTTACTATGCCGGTGCCTCGGCTAGCTCCTCCAGCGCCAGCGCTACCGTTTTCACCAGGACTCTTATCTTCCTCGTTGTTGCCGCTTGTTCTGGCGCCGCCGTAACCACTCTGATCCGATCCATTTCTGCCCTGAATCGAACCGTTCGAAGCCCCTCCTCCGCCGCTGAGCTTCTTGATGGGTTGCAACGTTTTGAATCTCTCGTGGACACCAAACGACGTCGTCCCAACATCTGGAGTCCATTGATTCAAAACGGCGTCGTTTTGTTATTGTGCCACGCAGGCACTTAACGGAATATGTCACCCAACGTTAGCCAAGTCAGCGGATGAATTGACGGAAGGACTAACGTGGTCATGTCCGTCATCTTTCGGGGACGATTTTGATTAACTTTATCATTCGGGTACTCATATGGAGATCGAGGTATCTTTCAGGGACGATTTTGACTATTAACTCTTACAAGATATGAAAGAGATCTCTATATCATTGTAAGGTATATTTCATTATCCTTTTCAACTAATGTGGAATTTCATATTTTACTCCCTAATAGAGCCCAACATTCTCGATGTGTGTGATTCGGACACTGATTTGGATACCTTAATAACAGTTCCATTCGCTTGTGGATATTGTCTCCTTTGACACTCTAATCCTCACAGTTTTACACTTTTACTCTTGATAGTAGGGATGACGACAAAATCTCCTATACTCACCTATTAAATTGTGTCCATGAAGGAGATGTCTTCACATACTTATAAGACACAAGTCATTTTTCTTTCCAATCAATATGAGACTTCATATTTCACTTCTTAATGGGATCCAACGTTTTTGTTGGCACATCAATTCAAACACTAATTTTGATACTATTTATAATAGTCCAACCCACTCATTTGTAAATATTGATCACTTTGACACTCCAGCTTTCACGATTTTATTCTTAATGCCAGAGCTTCTGACACTCATCCATCGAAACACATCCACAAAGAGATGTCTATAAGACATGTTTCGTTAACTCTCCAACCAATGTGAAAATTTACACAACACTTGATATACAATCTTTCGATACTATGATACTTTTTGTATTACACAAGAACTCACTAGCAAAGTAATGTAGCTACTGAAGTTCTTCTATACTTGTAGTATTCTTAAAACTTTGATTTATAGTCTCATTTATAGAAGAAATATTAGAGTAAATGGTTAAATTAGTCCCTAAAAGATCATTCGTTCTTCAAATTGATTTTCAAATTTTTTTTAAATCAAATTCATCTATTAAAGATTTTAAATTAGTCATATTAGTCATTGAGTCACTTTGTTTATTGATGGAGTCAAAATTTACTAATGTGACACATTAAGTGACACTCCAACACACACCTAAGAGTCTTAATTGACTATTAATATGATTAATTTATGAAATTAGAGAGAGAGAGTAGAAGAGGATGACGACAACGATATCGTTATGGAGAGACACACGCACGCAAAATAAGTAAGTATTTATGTATTTATTTAATTTAATTTAATTTAAAAGTAAGTATTTATGTACTCAAATTTCAAATACAATACTCTAAATAATCAATAATTTTAAAAATTAAAAAAATTATTCCATACAAAGCAATTTAAAAAGAAAACTGTTAAAAAAATATTTATAAATAGTTAGAGTAAAATCAAACTGCTGATCAGAATACAATGTACTCAGAATAAAATGGTAGCCACTAAAATTAACATAAAACTAAACAAAATATAATTTAAATGAATATCTCAAAATAAAATAAGATCTACCAAATTACTTATCACTGCTGATAATGATTAAACACTTCCTTTTATCATGAATATTATTTTATTCTTTTTATATATAGGCTCAAAAATTAACATTTGGCATAATTATTATTATCTGACTTATAAAGTTATTTAAAAAGTTATTAAAAGATTGAAAAAGTTAGAATTGAGTAATAAGTAAATAAAATTAGAGAAATAGTAAAAAAATTAAAAAAAGTAGATTATTTGAGTGAAGGATTGAAAGAGAAGTTATGTGTGAATTTTTTATAACTGTTAGTGAGATGCATAACTGCAAAATTAGTTTTAAATTAAGTTGAGAGGATTAAAATAAAAAAAATTGGACATTAAACTCTATGGTAGCGTTTTGTTTTGAGATACTGAGACAGAGACTAGAAGACTGAGACTCAGTATCATGTTTGTTGGTTCAGAGACTAATACTAAAATTTCTGTCTCTGTCCCAAAATTTCAGTATTTCAGTACCTCAAAAAAGTGGAGACACAGGGGACTAAAATTTTTAGAGATAGAGACTGAAACTTTAATAACATTTTATACCTAAAATACCTTCATTTTAATTAATTAATTCCAATTTTACCCTTTATACAAATTAAATTAGAATTTCATTCTTATTTCAATTTCTCTCTTCCACTTTGCACCAAACAGAATATTAAGATTTATTTCAATCTCTGTCTCTTATGGTCCATTTGGATAGGTTCATAAGTGACTTTTTTTAACTTTTAACTTATGAAAATGTGTAGTATTAATGTCTGGTACAATTTTCAAAACAAAATTGCAACTTTTTAAAAAGTTATTTTGGCGCTTAATGAGAAGTAAAAAAAATGATTTCTCTCATAATAAAAAGTTTTTTATCATTTTTCTCTTAAAATAAGTACTTTTAGAACTAAAAAATCAAATACAAAATAATTTATTTATAAATTACTTTTAATATAAGTATTTATTATTTAAGCTAGTTCTTCAAAAGTAACTTAATTAAGTTGGCCTTTAACCGAGATGTTTTTGGGAATATTTTTAAAAGAAAGAGGGAATTGGAGAGGCGTGTGACCAGTATCCAACAGCGAATGGAGAGAGTTGATGCTTTATCCCTCATACAGGAAGAAAGGGAGTTACAGGCTGAATATAGTAATCTGCTTATGCAAGAGGAGTTGTTTTGGTATCAAAAATCCCGAGAGCACTGGGTCAGATTTGGAGATAGAAATACTAAGTTCTTTCATATGCAAACCATTATGCGGAGGAAGCGTAACAAGGTTCAGGGGTTGTTTTTGGAGGATGGAAGATGGAGTACTGATCCGCAAGAACTCGAAGAATGTGCAATTGGATTTTATAGAGATCTTTTTTGTAATGTGGAACAGGTAGAACTCGGTGTGATGGGGGATCAGGAATTATCTTCTTTATCTCGTGAGGCTATTGAAAGTCTCACAAGAAATGTTTCTAAAGAAGAGGTTAGGAAGGTGGTTATGGGCATGAACTCTTTTAAGGCCCCAGGTGCCGATGGTTTTCAGGCTTTTTTCTTCAAGGAATATTGGGAAGTGGTTGGTACAGAGGTATGGGAACTTGTTAAGAAGGCTTTCGCTGGGTTTGATCTGGATAGTGCTCTGTTTGACACTTTGGTGGTGCTGATTCCTAAAGTTGATAACCCGTCTCGCATGAAAGAGTTTCGTCCTATCAGCCTTTGTAATGTCATCTACAAGATTATAACTAAGGTGGTTGTGGAGAGGTTACGACCTTTTCTACAAGATATCATTGGTCTTTTGCAGGGAGGGTTTATTCCTGGAAGGGGTGCCCCAGACAATATCATTGTAGCCCAGGAAGTTCTCCATTTTATGAAGAAAACCAAATCAAAGAAAGGTGTTCTTGCTTTTAAAATTGACCTAGAAAAGGCTTATGACAGGGTGAGTTGGGAGTTTTTGGAGCAATCTCTCCTAATGTTTGGCTTTCCAGGTACTATTGTTTCTCTTATTATGAAATGTGTAAAGTCTTCCTCCCTTTCTCTAATGTGGAATGGTAACCGGTTGGATGGTTTTCAGCCAAAGAGGGGTTTGAGGCAAGGAGACCCGATGTCTCCTTATTTATTTGTTATTTGTATGGAGAGGTTGAGTTGCCTCATTGCTAGGCAAGTGGAGGTTGGTAGATGGAAACCAGTGACTGTGTCTAGGGGAGGTCCTGTAATCTCTCATCTCCTTTTTGTAGACGACCTTATCCTTTTTTGCAAAGCGAAGAAATCTCAAGTACTTCATGTTTTGGACACTATGGCCACCTTTTGCAGAGCATCTGGTATGAAGGTGAATTTTGACAAATCTCGTGCTATCTGTTCTATGAATGTTTCTAGACAACGCAAGGATCTCTTCACTGGTATTTCTTCTATCCGATTTGCTAATTCTCTGGGAAAATACCTTGGTGTCCCCCTTAAGCATGGCAGAGTTACTAAAGCTGATTTTAATGATGTGGTTGATAAGCTTACTAATAGGCTAGCATCTTGGAAAGGTCGCTTCCTTAATAAAGCTGGTCGGATTTGCCTTGCTAAATCAGTTTTATCTTCTATACCTATTTATAGGATGCAAGTAAGCCTTTTTCCATCAGGTGTGTGCTCTAACATTGATAAGTTTACTAGAAGTTTCATTTGGTGTGGTAGTGATAATCACCGTGGTCTTCATTTAGCATCTTGGAGAGTTTTGACGACTCCGAAAAAGTTTGGAGGTCTTGCTTTGCGGGAGTCGCGGTTGGTCAATTTTTCTTTATTAGGAAAGCTAGTTTGGCAAATTTTGATGAATCAAGAGAAACTGTGGGTCAAGATTATGCTTCAAAAATACCTCCAGAATAGAAACCTATTTGCAGTTAAAGCAATGGGTTCTTCATCGTATATATGGAAGTCTATTATGCACACAGCTTCCGTATTAAAGGAAGGGTTTGTTTGGGAAGTGGGAGCTCTTTCTAAGAATTTTTGGTTTGACTCTTGGTTGCACTCTGGGCCAGTAGGAGCGAGGGTTGAATTTCTTGATATTTGTGAGGCTGCTTTGACCATTGAAGATGTTTACCGTGATGGAGTTTGGCATTTGGAGAGGATTTACTCTTTTATTCCTATGGACTTAAGGGAAGACATTCTTAGTTTAGTACATATTTCGGCTTCTGGTCGTGATTTGGGTTGGAGTTGGGAGCACACTCTTTACTCTGCTAAACAAGGATATTTATGGTTAATTCAGAATAAGTTGAATTGGGATAGGAATATCAATTGGCTTTGGCTTTGGAAGGCGCGGGTCCCTGAAAAGTTGAGGCTCCTAGTGTGGCTTTGCCTTCATGATGCTGTACCAACTCAATATCTGCGTTTTCGGCGACATCTCTCCTCCTCATCCTTATGTACACGTTGCAATCAACTTCCGGAGACAATTCTTCATTGTTTTCGGGATTGTGAAGTGGTGCGATCAATTTGGGTTTCTCTAGGTTTTTCTGATGTGTGTTTCTTTGGCTCTCACGAGGTGCATGATTGGTTCAAGCATGGTCTCCTCAATGAAGGTTGTTCCAAATTTGTAGCTATAATATGGTCAATTTGGCAAGACAGAAATATGGGTACTTTTTAGGGAATTTTTGGATCTGCTGGGTCAATTGCATACAAGGCTCGCAGGTGCATGGTGGATTTTGAATATACAACTCAAAATCGAGTGTGTTGCATCCAGGGATTAAAATCTCTGTCTTGGTCTCCGCCAGAACCTGGTGCTTGGAAGTTAAATTGTGATGGGAGTGTGAACTTGGGAGATGATTGTGCTGGTTTTGGATGGGTAATTCGCGATAGTTCCAGTCAATGGGTAATGGGATGCTCAGGAAATTCCTTTGGATCTAGTGTCGTCAAGATGGAGTTGTGGAGTATATGGAAAGGTTTGGCTTGGGCTTGGGAGGCAGGTCTTAAGCTTGTTGTCTGTGAGACAGATTGCGCATCAGCTTTTGAGCTAGTGACTAGTTGGCAAGTTCCACTCTGGCATCTTGAAAAAGAAGTGATACAACTGATCTTTGACTTGAAGTTAAGAAGGGATTGTGATATTCGTTTTGAGCTTATCACGAGAGAAGCTAATGTTCGTGGCAGATCGGTTGGCAAAGATGGGATCTGGAGGTAGCGGAGCTGATGAGGTTCACCTTTGGCACCAGCCGCCAGAGGTGGTTTGTCCTCTCTTGCTGTTAAGAATCTGATTTCTTTTCTTTTTCTTTTCTGCTCTTTTATTTTTTCTGTTAGTTGTTCACCAAAAAAAAATTAGACATTAGTCTCTATCTCTTTGTCTCAATATTTTCGTCTCTATCTCTCTACTAAATACTATCTATATAATCGTATTATACTATTATATATTGTTATAGATTATAGATAATGTTCCAAGATAAAAAGAAAAAATTCCTCTAATCCAACCGCAAAATTAGCACACGGAAGTGGAGAAACCAAATTCCCGTAGCATATTCCCCATCCTCAGATTCCAACAAGTACAAAAGAAAAACCCATTACACAAAAAAAAAAAAGGAAAGAAAACAAGTGGGACCCAATATAATACACTTGGTCAATCACTCAATTGGCACCAATCACATGAAGCCACGTAGCACCTAATACCGTATAAGCGGCGACGCGAGTGCTCTTCCACATGTTTAATTGAAATCGGAATCCCTCATTTCCTTTCCTCTCTTTTGCTGTGAAAACAACGCCTTTTCCCCCCAATTCCCTTCCCCCGCAACCTTCCCAGGTAAGTAAACCAACTCAAATTTCTTATATCCGTTTCCAAAGTTTCGATTTTTTGTCTTCCTTTGCTTTCAAACCATCATCTTTTATTATTTTTCAAATCCCGTCTTGTAGGTTAGCTTGTAGCGTTTAATTAATTAATTATTTGTTTAGTTCTGTTTGTTCTGGTGGATTGGTTTGTTTGATGATGCTTTTGTTTATCTTTATATGAAGATGATGAATTGATGTTTGTAGCTTGTAAATTGTGTGCTTTTATCCTTTGGGGTTTTGACCCTAGTTTTGGGTTTTTTGGGGACTTTTGGATCCGTGATTTGGTTTTTTGGGAATTTCGTCATGAATTAGATCTTGATGTCCATTGAAGTATAGATTGTCGTTTAATCATATCTTTGATACCGATGTTCAATGCCAGATTACTTTCTTGGACTAGGAAGCATCCATGTTTGATAATTTTTTAATTATTCACCCTTTTTAGTAGTTGTTGGTATTTTTGGTCCAAAATGATTCTATTTATTTAAGATTGGTGGTTGAGATCCATATGATTGGATTTCTGTTTTTGTTGTCAGCTTAAGTTGTTTTTGTTAATACTTTGTGGGATTACATTATGGTAACAAAGGAAGTTGCTTTTGTGTATGTCATGTCTCTCTGATTTTGATTCCTCCTTTTCTTTGTTGGATGAGTTTGAACAGATTGTGAATTGGATCTTCATGAGTTCAACAACCACTGGAGCATTCTTCGTTTCCTGTGACTCGGGAAACAACAACAGCCTCCTCTTCTGCTGGATTTTGCTCTCCTTGCTGCCAAAATTCTTGGGAACGCCATTTGCATACATCAATTTCCTCCTAATTCAGGCTGTTGACAGGAAAGAATCGGCAGTTGGGTTCTTGGGGAACTTTGGAGTGATTAGTCTATAGTCTTTATTAGTTTGGCCATCAGCACATTTAGATCCCATTTTAATTAGCGGGAAAAAGAAATGGTTTCCTCTCAGCTTTCTGGTTTGACTACGGCTGGCACATATAAGCCTTTACAGGCTCAGTTGCTCTTTCCTACAAGTCTTCCTGAAAACATAATCACAGATCACATTGAACTAGATTTCTCAGATGTCTTTGGTCCGGTTACAGTTCCACCCACAGTAGAAGTAAATAATATTGAATCTGCAGAGTATTTCGAAGAATCTAGTGAGCTGGTTTATGATGAGCCTGAAGTCATTTACACCCGTTCACATTCTTTGGTTGGCCCTTCTGCTTGTGTTAGCCAATCACTGAAGCTTGGAAAGCTCACCATACAAGAAACTGAAGATTCATTGGAACTAGAGGTCCTAGAGGAGGATGTGACTGGAGAAAAGGTCACAGACGTGAAAGAATCTTCCTTTCACAATGTTATCACCAAGGAATCGTTGCAAGACGGTGGGAGTCTCATGAAGATTCACAGAGTTAGCCTTGATGATTTTGAGATTTTGAAGGTTGTGGGGCAGGGAGCATTTGCAAAAGTATATCA
This sequence comes from Arachis hypogaea, assembly GCF_003086295.3. Lineage (NCBI taxonomy): Eukaryota > Viridiplantae > Streptophyta > Magnoliopsida > Fabales > Fabaceae > Arachis > Arachis hypogaea. Next base: position 25,251,220 of record NC_092055.1, on the reverse strand, counting down.
GGTGAAGAAAAAGGTAACTTCTGAAATATATGCTATGAAGGTTATGAGGAAGGACAAAATTATGGAAAAGAACCATGCTGAGTACATGAAAGCTGAGAGGGATATTTTGACACAAATAGAGCATCCTTTTGTTGTACAACTCAGATACTCATTTCAGGTACTGATTTTCAAATTGTGATAATGTTGTAGCTTCTTTTGTGTTATCGTGGTGATATATCACTAGTGACATAATTTATCAAAATGGTATGGTACTTTTCTTAGATTCTGTCTCCTTTTAGTGCCTTTTGTCATTGTGTATGTTACCCAAAGGGCCAAAATTTAAATGAAGAAAGTGTTAGTTTGAGGCATTGATGTGCAATTCTAATCATAACTATGTCAGGAATCATGCTCTCTGCTCATAAATTGGTTGCAATTCTAATCATAACTATGTCGGGAATCATGCGCTCTGCTCATAAATTGGTTTCTTTTGTTAAATGGCTTGTATTATAAGACTGTCTAATAATATTCAGAAATTCAAAATGGATGTGTTCTATTCTGTTTCAGACAAAATATAGATTGTATCTTGTGCTGGATTTCGTGAATGGGGGGCATCTTTTCTTTCAACTTTATCACCAGGGCTTGTTCAGGTAAGTTTGGTTGAGTGTTGGTTTTTTCTTCTGCTTCTTGCATTAGTTCACAGGATAACACTCGAGTTCTATTGTTCTTTGAATATCCAGAGAGGATCTAGCACGCATATATGCTGCTGAGATCGTATCTGCAGTTTCACATCTCCATTCGAATGGAATAATGCACAGGGATCTAAAACCTGAAAATATCTTGCTGGATGCTGATGGCCACGTAATTTTTCCTTCATGATTTTATTCAACATTGCTTTCTATGTGTAATAACTGTACTGAGATTTATTTGTTGGTCTACTAGGTTATGTTGACTGATTTTGGTTTAGCAAAGCAATTCGAGGATAGTACAAGATCAAATTCTATGTGTGGAACACTAGAGTACATGGCACCTGAAATTATTCTTGGCAAGGGCCATGATAAGGCTGCTGATTGGTGGAGTGTAGGCATCCTTCTGTTTGAGATGCTTACTGGAAAGGTTTGCATCTTGTTTCTTGTAAATTTATGTCTTTGCTGTTCATTTGGATCTTCATACTGTTATTCAATGATACAAAATTACTATGTGTAAGCGTGATTATATAAGTAATAAATAGTTTTAATTTAAATGCTCATAACTGCCATTTTTTTGTAGTTGCTAAGTTTTTGTTCTTGTCATTTCTCCTCTGCAGCCACCTTTTTGTGGTGGGAACCGTGAGAAAATTCAGCAGAAGATAATTAAAGACAAGATTAAGCTGCCAGCATTTTTGTCTAGTGAGGCGCATTCTCTGTTGAAAGGGGTAATTTATCATATTTACATACCGAACTGTATCTAATACATGTATTCATATTTGTGTAAAATAGTGTCCCAGTGTGAAGATGATGAATAAAGCAGGTACTTCTGATGGTTTGACCTCTTCCAGTGTTCTCCTGGTGCAGTAGTAGTGCAGCTGTGCCGAGACCTCTGGTTCTGGTTCAATATCTCATGATTACACCATCACAATCTGTTCACTGATTTATCCACTGTCCATGTTTGTTTCCAATTTGGAATTGTAGATGCATGTTAGAAAAACTGTTCCTTCTGTTCCACTCTTTGTTTCATTATCATGGTAATAATTGTTTTTGTTTATGATACATAATACTAATTCGTTAATTGAATTATAAGTTCATTGGCATTTGTTTTCAAAAAATTTAGATAGTAATACTCACAATGCTGTAAGTAAATCAGTTTACAATGCTTTGTTTCTTTCCTTGTTTAGTCACAAAAAAAAAAATCAGTTTACATTGTTGGTTATTTTGTAATTTCATTTTAAGCTTGTACTGAAATTAGTATTTCAGATGTTATTTGCATCCATTTTTATCTGCATAGAACCTTTGATTCCTTTCCTTCTCCCCTTTCTTGTTGAGCTTTCTGCTTTCTTACTGTTGTATTCAAACCTTTGTTCTTCACTTTGAGATAAAAATAATTTGTGTCTGTTACAGCTGCTACAGAAGGAGGCGGGAAAGCGATTAGGTTGTGGACCTAAGGGGATAATGGAGATTAAAGGCCACAAGTGGTTCAAACAAATCAACTGGAGGAAGTTGGAAGCAAGAGAAATCCAGCCGAATTTTAGGCCGGATGTAGCCGGGAAGCATTGCGTCGCCAACTTTGAGAAGCGATGGACTGATATGCCTGTGGTCGATTCACCAGCTGCCAGCCCGAATGGTGCCAACCCCTTCAAAGACTTCTCTTATGTGAGGCCTGCAGCCTCCTTCCTTCAAAGGAATAGCCCTGCTTGTTAAAATTGCTGTAGTTTGCAATTGGTCTTGGCTCTTAAATCCACACCTATTTTTTTCTTTGGTATTTTTAGTATTTTTTATATTTGGTTGGGTTAGGGGTTTGCATGAACGAAGGTGTTATACTGGCACATAAATTGCCAACAAGAAACTTTTTCTTAGGTTTCTATTTTGGCTTTTAGGAGTTGTGTGAACTTTCTAGGTTATGTTATTTGTGTGAATTGCGGCTCATTTGTGTTGAGTTGACTTATAATGTGTTATGCAGAAAATAAAATTGTTTAATTTTGTATCCTTTGTTTTATTCAACATCAACAAAGTCTTATTTCATTATCTGGAATCAGATATATGGATTAGATGCGAGTAAATTTTATCATATATATTATCTATATTGAATTTTATTTTGTATCATGTCTATAATCATAAAGAGTTTATTTGATTTTTAATCCTCTATGCCAATGTAAAAGTTAAAATAAAGTGATAAATAAATTTCTAAAAATTTAAATTTCGAATAGGTTAATTTCTAAAAATAAAAGTATTAATAAAATTTGAGGATAGCAAATGTGAATATATTATTTTTAAATTTTAAATTAGTTTTTATAATTAGGGTAAAAAGTTTTAATTTAAACTAAGGGTAAAAAATTATATTAAATCAAATGGAAGAAAAATTTACACGAATTTATCAAAGCAAAAAATGTGACATGAATCATCCAAAAGTATATTTTTATGTAATTCGAATTAAGCTAATTTGAACTATGAAAACAATAGTAATTCGAATTAACACACTTCGAATTAATAGGGAAGTGTAAATTCAAATTTAGTAAATCCGAATTATGCCATGGAGTTAGTCGTAGGTAGTTCGAATCAAACATGGTTCGAATTATGTATGCATCTTGTATTATAGTAGTTCGAATAATACTGATTCGAATTAAGTAGGGAAGCCAGACATAGTAGTTCGAATGAGGTTGCTTCGAACTACTTATATATAATTCGAAATTGGTTGTTTCGAATTATGAAGGCCCAACGTGTATAAATATAGTGTGAACGTGAATTCCTCCCATTAGAGTGAAAACAATGGCTAGTGAAGAGAGTTGTTTATGTTTGGTGCATTATAGAGGGTCAATTAAGAAAAAAACACGTTCTGGTGTTAAGTTTACTGATAAGGATCCTTTAGTATTTTTCTGAAATCTACAACGAGCTTCGCTAATTTCTTGAATTCTATAATACAGAAACTTGGGATGCAAGGCGTGAAACGGGTTGAGAAATCATTCTATCGCATTCTGATCTCAGTGCTGCGAGATGACGTGAAATACGATTCGTTTGTCATAGGGAGTGACGAGGATTTGGAGGTCCTGTTCCATTATCGTCGGCAGTTTCCCGAGGTCAAGACACCTGAACTGTTAGCAAAGCTGGTTGATGTGGTCTCTAGATCAAGTGGTTCGAACTAGAATACCCAAACTCCAGTAACGGCAGCCTGTTCTAGTTCGAGACCTGTTGGTGCATCTTCATCCGTGCCTGTGATTTCACCTCAAGAAGAGCATGTGGCCTCCCCGTCGTTCGCCATTAATCTCAATAGCGGTGGTGGCAGAGAAGTTAGTATCATTGATAGGGTGCCGATTTCATTACAGTGTGGGCACCGGCTGGGATGGACGATGCATTGCCGGATGACGATGACACTGATGATGTGGAGCCGGACTTCATTGCTGATGATAGTAGTGATGACATAGCGGCGAGTAATCTAGTTGGGGATGGCGGTGGTTCCAGCTCAGGGACTCAGCAGTATCCCCCGCACTTTTCATCTTTGGACTTGGATGCCATGAGACAGGAGGGGATTCCTGGGGAACCTATTGGATTTGGTGCCAGAGATATGCATGGTTCCGGAGGTCTACAGAATTTCAGGTTGGTCAGCAGTTTCAGGATAAACAGGAGGCTGTGTTAAGCGTGAAGATATATAGCATCCGACGGGGGGTACAGTACAAAGTGATGGAATTTGATTATCGCAAGTACCCTGAGAAGTGTACTGAATTTGGCAACGGGTACACATGGTTGATCAGGATCAGTCTCTGCCAGCGCAGGAGTATTTGGGAGGTAAAACGGTACAATGACCCTCATACTTGTCTGGCCACGTCAATCTCAAGCGATCACATGAGTCTTGATTATCATGTGATCTCGGCCTACATCATGCCAATGGTTAGAGCTGATGCATCCGTCTGTATCAAGGTACTGCTGAATACGACAGAGGCACATTTCGGGTTTAATCCGACTTATAGGAGGGTTTGGTTGGCTAAGCAGAAGGCCGTGGCAAAGATTTACGGAGACTGGGATGAGTCATACAACGAGCTACCGCGATGGGTCTTAGGTGTGCAGCTGACGATGCCTAGTAGTGTTGCAGTGTTGAGGACGAGTCCTGTTCGAGTGGGTGGGCTGGTGGATGACTCGCAAGCCTATTTTCACCGGCTTTTCTGGACATTCCCACCGTGTATAGAGGCATTCCATCATTGCAAGCCGTTGGTCAGTATTGGCGGGACGCACCTGTACGGTAAATATGGGGGTACGCTGCTCGTTGCGATTGCACAAGACGGGAACTCCAACATCCTGCCTGTTGTATTTGCACTCGTGGAGGGTGAGAATGCTGAGTCCTGGTCTTTTTTTCTATCCCATCTCCGCCAGCACGTGACCCTGCAGCCGAGTATTTTAGTGATATCAGATAGGCACAATAGTATCAAGACCGCACTTGAGGCTCCGGACGGAGGTTGGCTACCACCTGCTGCATACCGTGCATTTTGTATTCGACATGTGGTTGCAAATTTTTCCCTCACTTTTAAGGGCAAGAATGCACGGAGGCTTCTTGTGAATGCGGCATATGCGAAGACTGAGGTGGAATTCGATTACTGGTTTGATATTCTACGAAGTGAAAATCCTGCCATGTGTGACTGGGCTAACAGGATTGAGTATGCAATGTGGACTCAACATCGGGATGAGGGTAGGAGATTCGGCCATATGACGACGAATAGTACCTTGAGGCCAAAGGCCAATTGAACGTATCATATCTAGCGGGTCTGAATCCAGGAAACCGCCAGAAGATCCAAGACTGAAGCAGGTGTAACGGACCGGCTAGCTTCACTATGTGTCTGTTCACCATGCGACACATACACTGGTATAACCACGAGAGAGCAGCTGATCCCCAACTGTACTGACCTATGTCCTCAAGCCTGGCTAGGTGTGGAAGTCACCTAATGTGAATGCGAGTACCGAACTTATCACCAAATAGCTGAGTCCCCAACAGCATCATGATATAGGTCCGGGCATACCTCCTAACCGTGGGCTCATCGGCCCCCTTAGGAAGCTCGCTGAACGTATCTTAGAACCAGCTGCAGTTCACTGCAAACTTCTTGATGCAGTTTGCAAGAGGCAATACACCCAGCAGCTCCTCGAACCACACCCAAGCTGGGAGACCACCCTCGATGTACGTCTGAAAATCTGCCAAGCACCCACTAACATAATGCCCATCGATCGGCAGCCCTAACTGGTACACCACGTTCTGAAGTGTAATCGTGCACTCCCTGAACGCCAAGCTCCACGAATACACTAACTAGGGGCTCATCCAGCATAAACCATCTCTCATCCAGGCGCATACCCTGCTGCCGTCGCATACTCGAGATACATCGGTGGGGATGCATAAAAAATGATTGTCCCTCGGCTCGGAACATATTTACACAACATACTTCACTAATGCATATTGTAGAGCAGAACATACAATTTGCACTCTACCAAATTATGTTACGCGTTAAAATGGAAAATAACCTCAAATACACATCAAAGTGGGCCTAACGAGAAAATTTTTTAAAAACTTTTTCCTGAAAATGGTATACTTAATTACCATAAAAAATTTTCTTAGAGAGAGTATAATATTACGCTTAAAAAATTACTTCAATGATTACTACTCATATAAAAAAGAAAAAACTTACTCTAGATAATTTTCACCCTCCTTACTACTCATACTTTTTCATGTTTGTGTTCACTAATAAACCACTAATATAACCACTTAACAAAGGTATATACTTACTACCATTATAACATACAAAAGGTAAAAATGTAAAAAATATAAAAAATATAACACACTAAATCCTATTTTCAAAGGAAAAAATGGCACTAACCTCTTCATTGATGACACCAGCTATATGGGCGACGCCATCCAAATGATAGAGTTGGTCCGGGTCATCCCCCATCAGTTGAATATTCTGTTGAACACTTTGTTGCGGTCGTACAGAATGAGTTTTCTTTGGGATTTGGTGGGCAGGGGTTTGGGATAATGGTTCGAATGAGGTTGACTCGAACTCTATTTATAAGCCAAGCCTTTGTAATTCGAATTACTAGGGGCAGCCAAACTGAGGGTAATTCGAATCAAGTTGTTTTGAATTACCATGAGCTTCAAATCGGTGTGCTAGTTCGATACATGTTGATTCGAACTAGTGTGGATACTTATTTGTGTGTAATTTGAAAGAATGTGATTTAAATTACCATATCGAGTTTATGCGTATATAATTTGAATCAGTGTGATTTGAATTACTAAGGTCACACGTAGTTCGATTTAGGTTAATTCAAATTACTATTGCTTTGTGTAATTCAAATTGGGTTCATTCGAATTACATAGGATGCTGCTTTTGGGATATTCACATTGTTTTTTTGCTTTTGGTAGAATTGTGTAAGTTTTTTCTCCATCTGGTTTAAATACGTGTTTTGCCCTTAAACTAATTTATTGATGTTTATTATCTTAAAAGATTTTATTGGTATTTTTTTAAAGACTAATCTGTTCAAAACATAAATTTTAAGGGATTTATTTGTCATTTTATTCTAAAAATTATCTAAATTTTTTAAAAATAACTAGGCCGGACTATTTTAAGAGTTTATGCTTTTATATGAAATTAAATTTAGTAATTTTCATCAAGTTAAGAAAATGATCATATATTTTTTTATTTGAAAATAAAAAATACTAATACAAATTGAATACTCTAAACAACAAAAAGAATAAAGGGGTTATGAGAAACACTCAGTTTCCATTATCTATTTACTTATTTTTTATTAAATATTTTAAACAACTAAATTGTTTGGACTTATGATTTCTTGGATGAGGTTTTATGTAATTTTGAACTAAAAAAAATACGTAGAACAGGTGTATAAAGTAAGGATGAACGGTGGCAAAAGTGTTGCCTCTGCTGAATGCTGGCATTAATGTATTTATTTATTATTTATATAAAAGAAAATAAAACCAAAGTCATTGTAATATTGTATGTAACAAGTAACAACATATCATGGTTACTCTAATCAGCACAACTTCAACTACACTTCATCACAATCATCGCAATATATTTTTCTCCTCTGAAATCCACCACCCCATATACAATTTCCCTCTTAACACAGCGTTTCAAGAGTAACTACATTAACTCCATAAAGTGCAATGCATTCTTGGATAACATCAAAGAGTTATTGGTGGAGTTGGACTCCACACTAGGGAAGTTCCAGAATGTAACTGAAGACTTATCAAGTTTACAAAAATGGGGGTTTCTTACTTTTGCTAGTTTGTCATGGATTTACTTAACTGCAAGCCTGGTCTTCTTGTTGGAGCCGTTGATGCATACTATATGGCTCCAATTCAAATGGTTCTGGATAGCTTATTTGGAAAGAGAAATCTCAAAAGGAGTGATTTTGTGATTGGAGATAAATTAGGAGAAGGATCATTTGGTGTTGTTTATTGAGGTGTTTTGGTCCCAAGAAATGTAAATAATGTAGAACAAGAGAGGATAAAGAAGAGTGGCAATAAGGGGAGGAATGTAATAAAAAAGTTGGATGCAAAATCTAAGGACAAAGTCATTCTTAAAAAGGTATTCCTAGTTATGATAGAATACTCTGGCATAGTTTGATTCCTGTAGCCGATTTCGTCTGTGGTGTGTATGCAAGTGAAAGTTGGAATTGAAGGAGCAGAAAAATTGAGTAAATACCCATAGTAGTCCCTGAGATTCACGCAATTACCCATAGTAATCCCTAAGATCTCGATTTCTCTATTGTAGTCCTCCAGATAGAGCTCCGAGCACTCAAACTAGTCCCTGGCCATATTTCAGGTGATGACTCATCACCGGAGTGCTGACGTGGCCTCGGATTGCCACGTGGAACGTGTTCAAAACAACGTCGTTTTGGATTTGGTGCCCTTGAAAGCCAAAAACGACACCGTATAGTTGTTACTTAGTATGAAAAACAGTTTTCTCCCCCAACACAAACACTTCGTCTCTTCTTCTTCCACCCTGTGACTTCTTCTTCATCTCCCCATCAATGGCGTAGCGTTAGGGTTGTATTTGCTGGGTTTACGAAAATTTGAGAAAAGAATTCATCTGATCAGAAGTTGTTATCGCTCTTCCCTTCCCTTCCTTCACCACAAACACGAGGTTCTGACGTTGTGATCGGACTCAAGGTAACCTTCATTTTTTTTTACTCTGCATTTTGAATACAATGTTGGTTGATGATAGCATTGGTCAGTGTAGTTGAGGTTCTGGAGTTTTGGTGTCATTGTAGTGTCTAGGGTTTGAATCTTGGTTGGGGTTTGTGGGGTTGCTGTAATACCTGAATAAAACAGGGATGACACAGGGAGATGTATGAAGGTTTGGAAAAATATGTTTTCTTGTGGTGATTATTTTTCCTTTTTAATGCATGAGTAGGCTTTCAAATTCTCCTTGTATATTGTAAACATTTTAAATTTCTTGCAGATAGAGGAGAAGTTGGACATCATGTTTCATCATGGAGGTGACTTCAAAAAAAATTCAGAAAGGATTATGATATATTCTCCGGACAACAAGGCCTGTTTATTATAAGTGTTATCAGTAACTGAGTTTGTTTTCTAAATCCTAAGCGGGAACTCTGTTCTAATTTGTTATCAATGAATGTGTATTTGGCCGTACCTTCAGGGAAGATTGCTTAATATTTCTTTTGATTTAACAATGTTCTAGACCTAGAAGCCAGTTTCCATTTCAGAAATGTATACTTGACCTTCAATTCCTTCTTTTAAAAGGTTTAATTTATGTATTTAAATTATCGTTGTTGTCACTACTTTTGTTTTCTTATTATTTTGAAAACTATGATATTTGAATTGATGTAGTGAATAAATGGATATCACAATTAATTGCAATTGCCACTGAACAAATGAAGGAGAAGAATGAAAGGTATCCATTGATTTCTTTTTCAATTGCTAAATGAACCTTTGGAGTTTCTAAAAGTTTTGGCATGTAATCTTTTCATATTTGTTACAAACATGATGCAATATTTTTCCAGTTGTTCCCTGCTTCTTTACAGTTGTTAGATTTCCATGTTCTTGTTTTTCTGCATTCAGGATCAACAGTTTTCCATTCTCTAGCCAGTTGTAGCATATTACAAAAATGGGTTAATATTTTTCAAAGCTGTTGGTGCATATTTACAATCCTAAAATTGTGGTTCTTACAGAATTCGTAGAATAGGAGAACTTTTGACATATATTCGCACTTTGAAGATGTATGGATGGGAACTTATTTTTTCTGGTTGGTTGATGGAGACAAGATCTTTGGAAGTGAAACACCTAGCTGTAATGCTTTAAATTTTGATTTACATCTTTAGAAGTGAAACTGGAAAATTTTCATTGAAACCCACTGAGCTAGTGTTCAACAACGGCATAATTTAATTGATTACTATCTTATTAATTTTGATCCTCATGTTTTATCCATGTGTTTTTAGACTCGGAAGTACTTGGATGCATGGTGTGTATTCTTTTGGGCTACTACATCATGTTTCATCAGTGTTTAGGAAGAAGTTATAGAAGAAGAAGAAGAAGAGGTGAACAAGATGAAGAGGGGAAGTGTATGAGAATTTGGGGATTTAGGGTTACATATATTAGGGGGGACTAATATGGGTAAAAATTGGAACTTAGCCAGCTCAGCTAGCCGTTGGGAGCCCTCCAGCGTGGCAATCCGAGGCCACGTCAGCGCTCCGGTGATGAGTCATCACCTGAAATATGGCCAGGGACTAGTTTGAGTGCTCGGAGCTCTATCTGGAGGACTACAATAGAGAAATCGGGATCTTAGGGATTACTATGAGTAATTGCGTGAATCTCAGGTACTACTATGGGTATTTACTCCAGAAAAATTTGGTGAATGTGAGGAGTGGTTCAATTACAGAGTCTTCAGAGCAGCTCCAGAAACATGTGCTAGGTTTTTTGGAAGTTTTGTTGCTGATAAAACCAATCACTTTTCACAAAAGGTGGAAAATGACTTGTTTGGAAGTTTGAGGTGCTCTTATTTATGTTTCTGTTTGATAAAGGTTAAAATTTTGCTGTTAATCAATTTAGTTTTACCAAATTTGAAATTGAGTTGCTAAATTTGTAATCACATCTTCGTCGTTCTAAGAACAATTAACCTAACAGTGGCGTGAGATGGATGAAAATGATTTTGCAACGTTTATTGTTAAAAAGATCTAATTACAAATCTAAAATTGATGTAAGGACTCAATTGATAACTTAAAATGCAAAGATCTAATCACAATTTGAGAAAATTATAAGAATTAACAGAATAATTTGATCTTTGATAAACTATAGACGCATGCAGTTTATTTGTGACATATATATGGAAGCGTTTCAGGTGAGGCAGGTTCCTGTACTGGAAGTTCAGTACGCCAGTCGTTCACACCATTGAGATATACTGTAAATTATTTGAATGGCTCAGATAAATAGACACATAGGTACTGTGATGACTGATTTAATAAGGTGCACGATAGGACTCTAACCGCATCTATGGGTGTGAAGTTTTTAGTTGTTTGAGATGGCATTAATGCCTAAGCTCGTGTGAAGTAATGGTGCTTCCCAGTTCCCATGTAGCTGGCTTGGCAAGCTGTAGGAAAGCCAATGCAATGGGTCGTAAGCAGCATCTTATGTATTTAACTATATATATATATATATATATATATATATATATATATATATATATATATATATATATATATATTTTGCAATTATGTTACGTATATACCAAAATCAATCACCAAAGTCAACCAGTAATATAAAACACGGGTTGGAATACAAATACACATTAAAAATAAATTAAACCAATACATATATTTATATATAAATACATTGGTGGCTAATTTTAGTGACTGATTTTGGTGTACAAATAATATTTTTGATTATGCTCTTGTATACGATATTTTCTCTTGCTTTAATATTTGGTGTGTGATAATGATCGTTGTTTTGTTTATCTTTCCTTACATAATCCTAATTATATTATTATCCTTCGAATACTATGTATATATTTTTTTCTTTTAGGTGTCGTAATGTCTCACCACCTTAAATTTACGAATATAGCGTACGGCTTTGTGTGGTAGGGTATTACAAATTTCGATGACAGAAGATGCACGAGGGACTACATTGGTGCACTTTTTTAAATTTGAAAGACTAAATTGTAGCAATTGAAAAGTCAAAGACTATTAAATTAGTACAACTCGCCAATCCTAAAGACTAAAGTGGAATTTAACTCACCTTTTATGCATTCTCGAATATTCTTATATAAAAAAATTTAGTTGTGCTAACTTTTTTTTTTATCATAAATTGATAATTAACTATATAATAGATTGATAAATCGCAAGTGGATCATTATTATTAATGTGATAATATATATAGTTATTGGTCTTTATTTATAAAAAATATCAAAGTACTTAATTATAACTTTTTGATAAATCAATCATTGTATTTGTGAAACTTTTTTTTGGACATCTAATTAGATTTTGTGTTGTAATCTCATTGTCTTAATTAATTTACAAAAATTAATTACCATTTTATTTAAAATAATGACAAAAATAATATATTTTATTTAGCATTAAGATAGAGAAATTCACTTTTAAAATAATTTTAAATAATTAAAATAGTTATTTAGTAAAATAAAATATGTTGTTTTTTTACACTTGTTCAAAATATATATTAATATTTTAAAAGTATAAATTAATTAATGTTAATTCAAATACAGAACAAGTTAAAAAATATTAATCTTGATATTTTTATATTTAAAAAATTATAAGAAGTTAAGTAATTGTTTGAATAAAAATATTTTATTAAAAATAATAACTAAGATATTCACTTGTATCATATTTAATAATATAATTAAACATAGTCAATTTCAAATTGTTGAACTCATCATTTTTTTTATTAATTTTGACCAGAGGAACATGCTTCACACAACATAAGCGGAGCCACTACAATCATAGTAACATAGCTGACCTTCGCCACACTATGGTGCCCCATTTCTAAAGCTACCTAATATTGTCTTTTCAAACCTTTGCTAGGGGCTATTGTTGTCTTTCAATTCCTCGCTACACAACAAATGAACACAATGCTACCTAATCATACCTGGCATACCCAATTTCCATAAAAGTACGATGGAATACTTGAAACGTTTCCTATATATATATATATATATATATATGTACTTTTTTTTCAAAATTTTTTGTACTCTGTACCCGTTTTCATGCAACTTAGGTATCAACTATTCTATACACTAATTGCAGGGTTATGATGTCACAGGGTGGCTGTTCTCTTACCGACTACATGACGGATTGAAACTTTCCTTCAAACTTGGACTCTGTCATGTTTCGACAAGTCTTGCAAGGGATAGACTCGTTGAAAAGAGATGCCTTGATCTTACTTTGCTTGATAAGAAGATTCATGACACAGGCATTGTTCACTGGGATATAAAGCCTGCCAACTTGGTGGTTACTAAACACGAACAAATCAAATTCATTGATTTTGGTTCAGCTACTGACCTGCAAATCGGAAAGAATTATGTTTCCAATTTTACCCCTTTGGATCCTGACTATTGTCCCCCAGAATTGTATGTGCTACCTGAAGAAACAACTAGTCTTCATCCAGAGCCAATTGCAGCTTTTCTTTCACCAATATTGTGGCAGGTTTTGTTGCTTTGTCCTATTTATGCACTCAATTTTTTAAGTTCCTTCTGTAGTGGTTTCAATTTTGAAACAGAACATTATAGTAGGTTCAACAATCATAAAATTAGCAGAAGGTTTTGCATAGACACAAGTTTAACACTTTATTTTTTAGGTAATATGGCAAACAAAGTGGACCTTGACAACTTTTATCTAAGTGTGTCTACAAATGATGTGTTAAATTTGTGTTTATACAAAAATTATTAACTAAAGAAGTGTCGGAAGAGATATGTTTAAAGAATTATACATACTAGTATTAGAATCATTAGCATATCTGAGTACATATTAATATGATACTATTGTTAATTCAACCATACAACCTTACATAAAAAAAAAAAATCAACCACACGTATAAGATGCATGTTAGAATACAAGATACAAATTGAAAATGCGTTGAAAACACATATTTATACACAAATATATGGTAATTGAATTTTAGTGTGTACATATCATTTTTGTTGTTAGTTATAGGATATTATGAATTTATTATTTTGATTTGTTCTTTACCTGTAAATACTTTGTATATTTGTCAGGATAAAACCTTTTCTTCTATTTCACCTTTTTTGTTTCTAACAACTACAATGTTAATGAGTTTATTAACAATACATGGACTCAATTAACTTCTTTGGTTAATGTTGCTATACTAGAAATATTTTCACTAGGATTTATAAACCGCACTAAGTCTGAATTCCTCATTTTCCTATAGTTTCTGAATAAGCTATAATTTCAAAATTCTAGCACCATTTACTTAATACAGTTTAAAATGTGCATGCATTGTGCTTTTTTTCTTTATCTATTGTTTCTAGATACACATGAAAGGTGCTAAGATGAACCTCTATGATTTTGGAATCCTCAATGGGACTCCGGTAGAGGTTGGGACTGAGATTCCTCGGCGAGCAGACGCTTATCGGCCGCGGCTGCTTTGAGGCATCCTTATTTTCTTCTAGGTGGTGTTCAGGCGGCTTTAGTCCTTTTAAAATTAAGCTTGAGCACAAGGTGATTTGATTAGCAATGTCATTATTGTAAGTAGTATATTTATCAAATAATTTTCTTTTTTATTCCTTTATTTTAAAAAAAAAATGATTCATATATTTCTGAATTTTGTAGAGTTTAACTGAATTCCATATTTTCCTTCCTATTGTTGTTATCCTTGTTGGATGCATATTCAGAGTTATTATAAGCTGAATTAATTACTAATTAAATTTGAATATGAAAACTCTTCTTCATGTTTGTAAATTAAAGCCTTTAAATTTTTAATGGTAATTTCACTTAAGGGTTTTAAAGGCTTATTAGGGAGTAAATTGAGGTAAAAAATTTCAATTATCATATCAAGTAACCGTTAGGTAGTTTAACTTGGCAGTAGTCAATTTACTCAGATTAGGAACTAACATGAGTCACTTGGAGGACCAAATTGAGTAAATTAAATTTTTGGACATCAAATTGAAGCGCGAATGTAACTTTGGGATTAATCTGAGTATTAATTCATTTAACTAGATAACAAAAAATTTTAAAATCTACATAATATTTGTTAGAATAATGATGATGTTCAAGTTTTATAAAATTTGGAATAAATGATAGTAATGATAAGCAATTATTATCAACAGTTAAGTCGATAAAAAATACAAATGAATATTGAATATTCCATTCATCTCAAGTGAGATTCACATCATATTTAATAAATTTACTATGCTAATTGTACATAAAAAAATTAACTATCTGCAAAAAAATATATTTTAAAATATAAAATAATTTTTAGTATGATAATAATATTTTTTTCTATAAATATAAACCATAAATGAATACAATGTGTTTACATAACATTCTTTTGGAGTGCTCCAATGCATGCAAAGATAGTGTTACATTATTTAATTCATTAAATACCATATGATATATACAAATGTACATATAAATTATTTGTTCTTGTTTTAATTTGATACAGTGAAATATATTGTATGAGATATCCTAAGTTAATATCCTAAATCCCGGTTTCAGCAATCCACGTGTCATAACCCCGGCTCATGTTGAATGAATGCATTCTCCTTTTCAACGACCGTACTTCACCGGTCTGATTTTTCATTAATTCATCCAATCAATTCATCCTCTTGAATATTGACAATGCTATTATTTTGCTGCTGGCATTTATTACCAACGTTATTGGACTTCTACTTTTGTCGATATTCTCGCTCTCATGGAAGCCATTAGTAAGAGCAAAAAAAAATTATACAACTTATAAGAAAACTAATAAACTATGAAGAACAGTAAATTATTTATTAATTATAGTAACATTATAAATACAAATGTATGCAACCGTATAAGCAATTAGTAAGATAATATATATATATATATATATATATATATATATATATATATATATATATATATATATATATATATATAGATGTTTTTGTACTATTTGGACGATTAAGGATATTTATATTAACTAACTGATGAATTGAATAATTAATTAGAAAATTATGTTCCCTTTATATAATATACAAGTATAAAAGGATTATATAATATTAATGTATTAATCTATACTGCATAGCTATATATTTATTTATGTATATATTTATGTATTTAAGAAGAACCACACTCACCGTATAGGAACATCACACCAGCTAAAGAAATCATTCCCTGTTTACATAGCATTTGCCAACGTTCTTTCTGCTACATTGGCACTTATCTTTTTGAGTTTTCATCCTCCGCAGCTAGCATGGAAGTTCAGCACTAAGTTGGAATCTCCCGACCAACAGGCGAACAGATTGATCATGTATTTCGCGGTGGATATTGTCGGGATGAAAACAATTCGAGCCTCTTAGCACTGCCAACGGACTTGATTTTGAAGATATTTCTTCTATCTGATGGAAAAACGATAGGAAGAGGCAGGTGTATGTCGCGTGATTGGTACAATAGGTTGAATCGTGCGGCTAACATGGTCACTCACTTAAAATCGAAAGGGGAAACGCGGCGGTCCTCCATTTGGACAACCCCCTGAAAGAGGCTGATTGTGGGTGGCTGTCTCTGTACATCTTCGAAACTCGTGTAGAGGTTCCGGTTGCTGCTCCTCTTGACTGGACGTGGTTTTTCTTGGTGGGGTCGGCCACCGGCAAGCTATGTGCTAGGTTTCCAACAAATGGTCGTTCCAGTTCCTTGATCACATGGGACCCGTTGGGTTCCTGGAGGTATGTTATTCCTGATCCAGGGTCTGACTGTTACCACTTCAACCACCGTGATGACTGGTCTGCTTATGCCTTTGTTGGCGTGGTTGGTGGTGATGATTATAAGATTCTCAGCCTCACAAAGCGTCACCTGGCAGCTGCTGGATACGACATGTAGATGTATCTTTCGAATGCGAGTCAGTGGAGTCGCGTTGTTCGGACCCCGCCAATGGTTGATAGACTGAGCAGTGGGTATGCCATTGCCAGCAACTATGTTTTTTGGGTCAATAGTGAAAGTAGATTTTGGAAGAAACTGTTAGGATTTGGTTGAATTAGTCCCACATTGCTCAGGATAGCAAATGGAGTGGGTGGCCTAGGCTATAAATATGAGGCTAAGTTCTCCATTTGTTTTTGCACCAGTCAGAAACACTTTAAGCTTGTATCTGATTTTTCTTTTCCTCTGTACTCTTTATTAGAGAGTGTTGTGAGGTGTAGTTAGATATTTTCTTTGAGAGAGTGTGGGTGTACTGGGGTGCCGGTGAGAGAAAGAAGTCTATGTGTTGTAACAATTTTCACATAGTGATATTCTCTGGTTGTCATTTGACAACGGCCGTGGTTTTTTCTCCGGTAATTGGAGTTTCCACGTTAAATTCTTGTGTTGTGATTGTGTCTATTTTATTTCTCTGTCAAAGGTGTTTTCTCAAAGGGGAATGGTGTATTATTCCCAACAAGTGGTATCAGAGCTTCGGTTTGGTGGGATTTATTCTTAGTATGCTCTGTGGTTGCAGCCTAGTCTGACCTTCCACATCAGAAAAGAATTTTGTCCTGTGGCTTGAGGTTGATCTTTGGTTGCTGTTGTTGTTGCTGGAAGGCAGTGTGACACTGTGAGAGTGCTGTTTGGAAAGGTTCTGGCTAAGGAAAGACTTGGTATTTAAGTGTGTCTATTGTGACCCACCTCTCTTTCCTGGGGACCTTTCCTAGTGCACGGTTGAGTTATACTATTCCAGTATACGGTTGCAACAATGTCAGGATATTCAAGTGCTGTGAAGCTTGAAATAGAGAAATTTGATGGAAGAATCAATTTTGGCTTGTGGCAAATACAAGTCAAGGATGTGTTGATACAATCAGGTTTGCATAAGGCGTTGAAGGAGAAGATCTCTGGTATGAAGGATGAAGAATGGGAGGAACTAGATTTGAGAGCTGCAAGTGCTATTCGCCTGTGTTTGGCTAAGAATGTTCTTGCAAATATGCAAGGAATGAAAACAGCCAAGGAACTTTGGGATAAACTCGAAGGGTTGTATCGGTCAAAGGGCATCTCAAATCGGTTGTTATTGAAGGAGTAGTTCCATAATCTACGCATGGATCACAATGTGAAAATCTCCGACCATCTTAGTGCTATCAATGGTATTGTCTCTGAATTAGAGGCAATTGGAGTGAAAATTGATGATGAAGATAAGGCACTGAGGCTTATATTGTCTCTTTCCCCTTTCTATGAGTATATCAAACCTGTTTTAATGTATGAAAAGGAAACTCTGAATTTTGAAGAAGTTGCCAGTAAGCTCATTGCTGAAGAAAGAAGAATGAAAAATGAGGGTAGCACTTCATCAGATTTGGCGCTTGTAGCTAGAAGTGACAATTATGGAAAAGGAAATCGTGGAAGGAGTGTAACATGCTGGAAATGTGGAAAGTCTGGGCATGTAAAGAGAAATTGTCCAGGTAATGTAGTTTCAGAAAAAGACTCTCAATCTGATACTTGCAATATTGCTCTCTCTATGAGAGAAGATGATGTTCTCTAGAAGACAAGAAGTATCCTCATGGTATTATCGCACTGCCATGGATAAGGATGAGTTGTGGCAATCGGGTCCACAATTGCACACGGGCATTGGTTGGCGTTGAGATGCAAGGTGTGTGGCGGAGTTAGGTCGATGGCTGAAGAACTTCCAGGAAAAGCCAATTTGGAAGTTGCACCATGAATTTTCAGCAAGGTTTCGATCTGTACCAAGGTGAAATGCTTGGAGTAGTCTAATTCCAAGTGAGTATACTTTCATGGTGGAGTATAATAGTTCTCTGAACTATGATTGTCGGTATAGACAATGGCAGCAAAGAATTGTCGGTGTTGACAATGGAAGCTGAAGATGTGTGACTATTTCAATCAAGGTGGAGATTGTTAGGATTTGGTTGAATTAGTCCCACATTGCTCAGGATAGCAAATGGAGTGGGTGGCCTAGGCTATAAATATGAGGCTAAGTTCTCCATTTGTTTTTGCACCAGTCAGAAACACTTTAAGCTTGTATCTGATTTTTCTTTTCCTCTGTACTCTTTATTAGAGAGTGTTGTGAGGTGTAGTTAGATATTTGCTTTGAGAGAGTGTGGGTGTACTGGGGTGCCGGTGAGAGAAAGAAGTCTATGTGTTGTAACAATTTTCACATAGTGATATTCTCTGGTTGTCAATTGACAACGGCCGTGGTTTTTTCTCCGGTAATTGGAGTTTCCACGTTAAATTCTTGTGTTGTGATTGTGTCTATTTTATTTCTCTGTCAAAGGTGTTTTCTCAAGGGGGAATGGTGTATTATTCCCAACAGAAACCGGTCTCTGTTGTTCGGTACGCAACGCTAGAGTCTACATGGAATGAGATAGAAATAGGTACAGGTTCATGCGTGGATCATCCTACCTTAATTGGGTACCATGATTGTGTGGATTTTGTTAGCTATGAGCGGTCCTCTGTAAGGTTCGGGGTACATGTGATGACCATCAACCTTGGACCTTCAGGTGCAATGGAGTGGGTCGGCATCTCTTTGTTGGTGATCCTAACCTGACCGATACACCATGTGTTATGTTTGGTCGTGACCTTCTCGGGATCAACCATTTTATCCGTGGTTTCGATGTACTTGAGCCGTCGCTTGATGTTGTCGTATCGGAGGTCCATTTTCGCTCTGTTGGGCTGATTGACGGAGTTGTAAGGTTTGTTGGACGTGTGAGATGGCCTGTAGTTGTTTCCATCAAGGGGTGCCTCGAGTTTTCTTTAAATGTTTGAATAACGTGTTGTGTTTTGCGCGTTGTGTTTTACGCGTTGCTTTGTTTGGACTTCTGTACCCATTAGGTGAACAAGTTAGTGGTTTGCCATTTGTCATTAGTTATTGTGGCTCCGAGTTTGATTGCATCGTGTCTCCGGTGGCTGATGCGTTCGCTATGATTGTTCTTGGCAACTTCATGTTTTATTTATGAATGCTTTATTTATAATTTATAATTTCTGCTGTGTATTTCGTGGTTATTATGTAATGTATATTAGAGAGCCCCGATGTGGCTTTCATGGTAATGAATATGGCTGGGTTGACTAGGCATCTTCTGTTGCGGTTACCATTTTTTTCTGTTCGAAATCGTTCATTTTTTTTATGCACAGCAGCTTTGTGTTGCTTTGGGCTGGTATTTTGTTCTAGGTATTTCATTAAAAAGGTATTAATTGATGCCTCATTTCTATTCCAAGCATACCCGGCCTGTTCTGCTCACGTGGGCCCAATGTGTTATCTTTGGAATTGCGGATTGGGTGAACACTGGCCCACTATGATGTTATCACGTTATCTTGGTGCTTTCATGCTTCATTAGCCCTTAAACCCTGGATTCCGCCGCCGCTCCCATCACTCAGTCGGGCTCACCAAGGTGCTTCTGTAATCGTTTCGGCAGCGATTGTTTAACCTGTTGTTTTGGATCTTGCTCCTTCGTCATGGACAACTTACTACCTTTCTTATATTTACTCAGTAATTTCTTATTCATCTCTTCTTTGGTTTTATAATTTTTGGTTTTTTATCACAATGATTTCACAAATATAACCCCCCACAGGGTTATCATGCTATGATCGCTTTGTGTTCTTTCATAAAATGCCTGCTCCGACTTGATGCATGTTAAATTGTTTTATATCTTCTTTCCAGGGCGATCCCATCGGTTGAATGTGCACACTTTCTTTGACCTGAAAGTATTCAGACCCTTGACTTTTGATCTCCCTGTGGTCCTCTACAGCTCCGGCTTATACACAGCAAGGTACATTTCAGGGATTACGTGGATATATGGATTGTTAGCAGTGTTTCGGTCGACTGTGGACTCCTCTTTGCGCAAGTACCTGGTCGTCTGTTCTTTTTAGTTATAATAATACCTTCAAATAATAGTCATCCTAAGTCTTGGCTTCTATTTCGTTGTTAATGGTATCCAGATTTAGAATACATTTTTATCTGCTACTATGCCCCGCTAATCTAACTTTACCTATTAAAGTTTAGTGATGATCTTTACACTGGTAAACAACCGATTATATATTATCAAGCGATGCCTTTAATTGTGCGCCCTTAATATTTCTATGCAAAATTGAATCTTGTGTTATCTACTGCCATGCCTATCTATTAGACCGCATTTATATTGCCCATACTCTTTTTTAATTTTGCGCCGTGTTTATATTTGACTCTAATGTGCCAGTCTCTTTTCTGCTTGGTTCCCATGTATCCCTCCATGTACCGTATTTTTCCCGGACTTGCCTTCAACTATTTTTACCCCCCAATTCATCCATGTTGGTGAATCAATGCAATTAATTTCTTTACCTGTGTTCCATACTTTCTCATTCGTGGTGTTCAACCCCTTTGAGTCTCTGGTGACAAGACGTTTTCCTACCTGGAGTAATTGAACTTAAACTTCTATCCCTGATTCAGCATTTACTGTCATTTTAATTTAATGGTATTCTATCTTCTTTCAGTCCTACTTATCTCTGGAGTAATTAAATTGGGTAATTATCACTGCTATTATTAGACTTCACCCTACTTGTTTTCTTACTGATCTCATTGGATGAGTTGCATTTATTGACTACCTGTCTATTATTCATTTTTATCGGTCTTTCTTTAAAAGGAGGGAACATTTTCCCGTTCAATTTTTTCACTTGGAGCGAGGGCTTCCTATAAAGTGATCCGTAAATTCTCCGTAATAAATTCTGATCCACGAGATTAACTCTGTTTTTGCTTTTGTTATAAATTTGATTTCTTTTATTAGATTATTATCATTATGTTATATTATTATCATTATTATTTGTATTACATGCTTAATATTGCAACTGGTTAATCCATTAAGCCATCTAAATATCTAATCATTAAATCTGATATTCTTTGTATCTGGGTCGAGGGGCCCAAATATTATTAATGACAACGGCTCGGTTCCTTGGATCTTTGAACAACATTTGCTCAATTCTTTTGTTCGGTTAATAGGTCATATTATAAATTACTTTAGTTTTTAATTTAAGTTACAATAATACTAATAATCAAAATAATCAAAATATTCATATATTTATACGCATCACTTAGGATTTATTATTGTTATTACATGTTCAATATTTATTCATGTAAATCCTTTAAGCCGTCTAATCCAATGTCTTCTTTGGTATCCGGCCCAAGGTGGTCCAAATAGTATCCCTGACCACGGGCTCGGTTCCTTAGATATTATAACAATAACAATGAGAGCATTTGCTCAATTTGTTACTTTAGTGGTTAGATAATATAATAATAATGATATAATATATAATTATAATTTTTATTTTTAAATTTAGTTTTTAGTCTTTGAATAATAATAACAATAATTATTATTATCATATTCATATTTTTATACGCACCGCTTCGTCTTTATTATAAATATGTGAATAGGTCATTCATAACCATACCCATACTCATATCCATATTACCCATATATACTAATTTAATCTCGGTCTACCTTACATCACTAACTCATCGCACAATATTCCCCACCCTCCCCTACCATTTCCCACCCTTCCGCTGTTTCCTCGGGATTTAGGATTTTATTTGTCATGCAGTCGCTATCTACAATGATTCAAAAGTTTATTTTCATCTTAGTGGACCATGGGTGAGTGACCAATATTTATCTTGCTTTCTATTTATGTTCAGACACACATGTCTATATGTGCCTTTTGTTGCATTTTCTGTTGATACACTAACCCAATATGTGAGGTCCTTTTCCGTACACAACATCTGATATTGTTAATCTTTTTGTGAAGTATGTGCCTTTGGCCATCTGCTGACTCAAGCGAAAATGGTGATCCCAATCCTGATTTCTATAGACTTCTCTTCCTTGCATTGGATCCCGTAGCCGTACATTTTTTCCTGCGTCAAAACCATCACTTATTCATATATGCTAATATGCTAATATTCAACTGAAGCCTCATCTTTTATGGACTGCAAAGCACCATGCATTTTTTTTTTTGCTTAATGGCCTCATGCGTCATTTTCCCAGCTTCTTTTAATCTATGTCATATATTTATATTTATATTCATATATTCATATTTGTATATAACACCTTATATACATGATATATATTGTGTGCATAACTGCATATACATAAATTGAAAAAGTTTTGGATCATACATATATATGTTTATATATGAAGATACTGCCACTAACGAAAAGGTCTTCATGCACGTACTTATACTTGGCTATTCTAATTTCATTATTATTCCAAGGTATGTGTTTGACATCCACAAATATGTATATATATATATATATATATATATATATATATATATATATATATATATATATATATATATGCACAGCTTTTTTAGATTGTTTCTGCTCTTTATATATGTTTTTCAGAGACGAGTTGCAGTTTCCGGTCCCTTTTATCTTGCTTTTCGTCATGAACTCCGTGATTTCATGATGTTTAAGGACAACCATGGAAATGAGTTTCGCGTTATGTTAGACAAGGTTGGTAACAATGCATTTTTTTCCGAGGGATTTCGTTCCATGGTTACCGCGTACAACATCAGGCATGGGGCTTGGTTGTGCGCCTACTACCAAGGTGATGGCACTCTATGCATCTCTATAAGGAACCTTGATGGATCCCGCATTATTTATCTAAGGACACATTCTCGAAGCAACTGCACCGGTCCAACAATGAGTAGCATGAATCCGCTTCGTTCAGGCACCCTTTCTCGTGATGTGGTTCGGACTGGCAACGTTATACCTCCATTTGCCATCGGATATACTCCTCCCCCCTCTCCTGTTCGTAGCAACACCTTCGGCAGTCCACAATACCCAACCAACAGCCTTGGTTGTCCTGTGTATTTTGCCTCGACTGCTTCCCAAGCAAGTCCGGTGCACCAAGTCCACATCAGTTCGCCGAGGCGAGCACATAGTCTGCCGGTTGCACGAGCTAATGGCCACATTTAATTATCTTAACTAATTGTGTTGTGGTTTTCTGTGTCCCACAAATGTAGGTTTTTTTATCGGTGCAACGGTTAATTAAGCATTATAAGTTGCTGATGATATTTTTAGCTGCAGATCCTGGCAGCTTTTCCGAGTGGATTCGTAGTTAAAGTTGTTTTAGATCTTGCCTTGCAACCAATGATACTCCTAACCATGCCTAATCCAAGTGTCATGTTTCTGCTCTACTCTTCGCTGTTTCCTCATTTGTGCTTTGCCATGTCGTGGGTCATGTTTTGTTTCTTTTCTTTTGTTAATTTATTCCCGGCTTTGTGGTGCAGTGCGTTCGAAACCTTTGTAGTTTCACTCATCCTGATGGATAATTATGCTGTATACCCCTCATAGTCATCATTTCCATCCATGTATCTAAATCCATTACTGTCACATGTCAAGTTATCTATGTAGTACACGTAGATATGTGTATTCTTACGAATAGTAGTTTTATATTATATATTATATATTATTGTTATATTATATATTATATATATAACTTATATAAATTAAATTAATATATTCATTATTAATCATTATATTTAATATATCAATATAACTATCATAAATATAATATTGATAAATATAATTAATAATTAATTACAGATAGTATATATATCTTTTACTGTCTCAATTCTATAATATTATATCATATCTATTTATCTATTTATGGATCTTATATATATATATAGTCACTATTTATCTATTTATAGCTTCTTTTCTGTACATATACATAAGTTATAATCATTATCATTATAATAATATATTTGATATGTTATTCATATTTTAACACTCGTGTGTTATATATAATTTCTTATATATATATCTTAGGGTTAAGTACTGAAATCGTCCCTAAGGTAAGGGGCGAAAATCAAAATCGTCCCCGACCTTTTTTTGTTATTAAAATCATCCTCAACGTTACAAAACGTTATAAAATCGTCCTTTTTACCAATTTTATTTTTTTTATTACCAAACTACCCCTCATTAAAAAAATTATAAAATAAAATAAATTAAAAAGAAAGGAAAGACAGGAAACAAAAAGAAAGAAAGAACGAAACGGTGAGAGGGCTTGAGGGAGAGAGTGACTGACGGAGAGCTGAGAAGGGAAGAGAGGGAGGTCGTGTCCAGCGCCGCCGCCGCCGTGCCCAGATGCCTTGCTTGTCATCGTCGCCATCAAAGGGAAGAGGGAGAGAGAGTGCCGTCACGAATCAGAGTTGAGCCGAGAAGAGAGACAGCGCGAGAGAGGGAGTGAGCCACCGAGGGGAGCGTCACCACCGCCAGGGCCGCCGTTGAGGGGGGCTGGGGGGAGGAGGAGGGAAGGGAAGCCGCACCGCCGCCCCGTCGCACCACCGCACCGCCATTCTTCTTCTTCTTCTTCTTCTTCTTCTTCTTTAAACTGGATTTTTGTTGTAGAATTTCTGAATTTTTAGTGAAATTTCTGAGTTTTAATTGTTACTGCAATTTTGAGTTCTTGTTCCCAATTTTGCGTTGTTCTCTTTCTCTCGTTTTTTTTTCTGAAGAACATATGAGTTCTTTTTTAAATTTTTTAATTTATGTTGTTGTCAATTTTGGATCTGAAATTATAGTTGATGATTGCTGAATTGTTTAATTTAAAATTTTTGTTGATTTGTTTTTTATTGTTACTGTTGGTGTTGCTGGATTGTTGGTGGTGATGGTGTACCGATGGATTTTTGTTGATTTATTTTTTATTGTTGCTGTTGGTGTTGCTGGATTGTTGGTGTTGATTTGTTTTTGATTGTTGCTGTTGGTGTTGCTGGATTGTTGGTGGTGATGGTGTAGCGATGGATTTTTGTTGATTTGTTTTTGATTGTTGCTGTTGGTGTTGCTGGATTGTTGGTATTGATTTGTTTTTTATTGTTGCTGTTGGTGTTGCTGGATTGTTGGTGGTGATGGTGCAGCGATGGTGATGTAGATGGTGATGGTGATGGTGATGATAATGCAGAGGGTAGTGGTGAAGGTGGAGAGACTTTTAAATTTTTGTTTAAGGGCAAAATTGTCCGAAAAATTTTATTTATGGACAAAAGGACGATTTTATAACGTTTTATAACGTTGGGGATGATTTTAATAACAAAAAAAGGTCGAGGACGATTTTGATTTTCACCCAAGACCTTAGGGACGATTTCAGTACTTAACCCTATATCTTATATATTATATATTATATCATAAAGTGTAATGTATAAATTGCTATCATATTAGTTTCATATATACTAATTTTGCCTCCATCAACGTGATGATCATAATCATGAATAATTATGCGAATATAAATATATTAATCTACATAATTATAGAAATATATTTAAGTATATATACATGTATATATTCATATTATTCGTATTATTATTATTATTTGGTAGTTTATGCTTAGATGATTGCTCGTCTTCGACTTTAGTATCATTAATTTTCTGAATTTTTGTTTGGGTAGAGAAAATTTTAATCATACGAAACCTGTACTCTTGGTTTCGCAATTAATTCAGCTCAAGTCGGTTGAGGATTCATTGATTGATATTGATTATATAGATTAAAACTAAGCTAATCAATAAATTAATCTATTTATCTATATTCTATACTATTATATTATATATATTATATTCTTTGTATACTTTATTATAATATACTATTCTATACAGTGACGGATCCAGAAATTTTATAAAGAGTGGGCCAAAAACAAAAAATTAAAAGTGTCATTAAAATTCAAAATTAAAAAAAATTATATATTTTAATATTATTTTAAATTAAAGTTAATTTTTAAAAATCATTTATATCAAAGTTTTTTCATAAAATTCTAATTTTTATCCTTATTATAAAAGATATAAGTCATATAACATAAATAATATAAATTTATTTCTCTAATACTTTAATATATGTATTTAAAATAAATTAATGAATATAATATATAAGATATATTCATATTAATAAATAATTCATTTAATATATTTTGATTTTAATATTATAAAAAATAAAATTTAATCTAATTTATTTTTATGTATATATTTTATTATTACATTCAATTAGAAATTATTATAAAAACTAAAGTATTTTTATATAATAATAGATAGAAGAATTACAAAAAAGTAAAAAAATTGTTATAAAAACTAAAGTATTTTTATATAATAATAGATTGAAGAATTACAAAAAAGAAAAAAAATTGAAAGAACAAAAGAAAATAAATTTAAAATGCATGAGATGAGGTTTGAACCCATGTCTTGGAATATAAACTATCTTTCTTTAACCATTGAACTAGATTGAACTAGAAGGTGTATTGTAAAAATTCTAAATATTATATTAAATATATTTTAAGTTTTGAAAATTTAGGGGGGCCATGGCTCATGCTGGTCCCCTAAATTACTATATTACTATTACTATTACTATTACTATATAATAAACACTTCATGGCCACTTCCATTCAATTATTACATCTACTACTTTGACTTTGTCTTTCTCCTCTCCCATTTCCTTTAACCCAAAAAAGAGAACAACCCAATTCGTTCTCCTTTCAAAATTGCTTCTTTATCTCTTTGCTATCGTAGCTCATGTGCTCTCTTCCTGGATATCTTTTATCAAAAGGTGAGTTGGCTAACCATTTCTTTTCCATGTCATAGCTCTTTTCGCGATTTTCTCCGGCCAAGCAATCTCTTTTTTTTTCCCGGCCGTTTCTGACTTTTTTCCAACGAGATTGGTGATACTTTCAGGATAGTTAGTTACCCAGCCTCCCACAAACATCGTTTTAGTCTTGTTGGGTAGCTCGTGCTTGCTTGCTTGATAATGGGTATACTAATTAACACTGTTTTTGCTTTGGCACCATTCATTCGCTCAGCTTTTCTTTGTTGTTTATGACTGGAATGACTTTGTTGGCTAATGGAGACATTACTCTTCCTCGTACGCTCCGTTTATGTTTCAGGGAACATGTCTACCTTTTTCCTCTCGAGAGTTACATGCAGATGCATTATTTTTTGTGTGGACTTGTGCTTGGTGCGTCTCTCTCCTTCGTGATATAAGCGTATGCTGCAGAGATTATGATATGTGATTCATGGACAACTTATTGTAGTAACCACGAATTTTACTTTCAAGCAATGGTTGCTCTTCCCCGCATTTTTTATAGTGAATTTCGAGCTGAACTGCCATATGAGGTTAGATTTGTTGATTTCTCGGGTCGTCAATTCACCATGCTGCTCCAGAAGACTCCTTCTCTTTGTCTAATAGTGGGCAGATTGACTCAATTAATTAATGCCTTTAGCATCAAGGGAAGATGCTGGTTCTTTATGGCATATGTCGGTAATACCGAGTTCGTTATTTTTCATGTGCTAGATGCAAATGCACGTTTCCCAGATGCGGGAGTATCCTCGGACAAGCCTTTTGCTGTAGCTGAACTATTAGGGAATATTTATAATTTGGCCGCTTATTTTGTGCCCGCTTTGGGTGATGATGAGGATTTGTTGCTACCAGATTCATTCCACTCTAATTTGGCTTCAGCAATATATCCCAATGGTAATACATATACCATCCAGTTTGCATCTACCATACAAAATTTGCCCATGCTGTCATTGCTTCTGGAGATGTATTTGACTTTTGTTACTGCGTTTGCTGTAACACCTCTTGATTATCGTGCCTTCGCTTCAATGCTTGGTCATTATTCAGTTGCGTACCCTGGAGTACTACCCAGCTTGCTACCAAACTGTGAGGCTGTTGTAGTCGACAAAAAGATTACAAAATACCAAGCTGACGAATATATTCTGGTGAGAATTTAATCAGTGGTCCCGTGTTTGTGTGTTTGGTTTATATCGGTTTTTGTCCTTGATGTCTACATCTAGGTAGTCACAATCTCTTATTCATTCTTAGACGATTTTGTCTCATTTGTTTTGTAGACCCTCCCGATCAGTTTTGTTCAAAGGGCTTTCCGGATTAGACCTGATCAAGTCGACATTGTTGATGATGCTAGTGTGTGTTACAAGGTCGATGTTTGCTCCAAGCTCAGTCGGCCCCGAGAGTGTTATTTTGGTAGGGGCTGGAGGCCTTTTAGTCAGCAGCACATGCTTCAAACGGGGAGCATCATTAGGCTAATGGTTTATTCGCTCAAGAACTGACATGTGCATTGTCATGTCCTATGTATTTGATGTTTTGTTCGCTGAAACCGTATTCTGTGTTTCCACCATCAAATATCAAACTTGGTGTTTCAGAATTGTGTCAATTTAATTTTCATATGTTATCCGCGTTAAGTCATGAATATATATAAATTTATATTTTACTGGCCGCGAGACTACAGCTAAGATGACATTTATCCACATCCAGTATAATGTTCCTTCGTTTTTAAACATACGTTTGGAAAATGCTATCTATTCAATCGAATGTGATTCTGCTGCATTAATGGTAAAAAATATTTGATTGTTTTTATTGATTTATATCATAGGCATCATATTATATAAGTATATAGCTTTTAGGTTTTTTCTTTTATACTTTTTATTTATCAGATACTCCTCCCCATTATGGTACAGGAAAATTAGATTAATAATACTCTTCACAACGTTTGAATCCTTCTGAATAATATATTTCTCTCTTCACGGTTGCATGCATCTCGACTTCTTGCATTTTAGGATGTTCTTTGTACTCAAGACTACAGTTATTTGATTTTATCGGTTTAATCATGGACCTAATAAAAAAGGCGAAACCATGTCAAATTAATATATATTGTGTTAACTTTTTGTGTTAACTAATGTTAACTTTATTCAGTTTTAACTTAAAAAAATGATTCTTTTAAAATAACCCATTAACACAATTTTTTTTATTTTAAAGTTTGCTTACCAAAATACCATTTAACGAATTATTTTTTTATTGATTAAATTGCATTTTTGACAAGATTAAATAATTATTATATTTTCTTCTTAAATATCCTTCAATAATTTTTAAATTATTAACTTATAATTTTACCAATTTTGTTTTTTTACAATTAATTTTTCCATATGTATGTATTATTTTTACATGAGATCAAAAAAACCTTTATCATTATTTTTCAATCTCAGCATATATACATTAATTGTTCTACATATTAACAGGGGTCAGATTTTTTATTTCAGTGTTAAAATAACGTATATGGATATCAACCAATTAATAAAAGAATCATAAAAAAATATTCGCAAAATTTGGTTAGATCACCATTTATTAAATTTTTCTCTTTTATAATTCCCCATTGACAGAGAGTGTTAGTATTTTAGTCACGTGTTGCCATATGGGACAGCCGTGTTCAACTAACTCACTCAGTATTCAGACTGTGCTGGCCTGCACCTAGAAGAGCGAAGTCCTTTTTGGTTATGACCTTTGCTCTCTCGAATAATTTATTTCATCTTTGAGTAATTACCTCAGCCTTATTATGCAGAATAATAAGGAGCCTTTTCTTGGATTTTGAAAAATAATCCACCTGATGCGACAAAAAAAATTTCATCAAAGGACATTCACACAGCTCACCTTTCGCAACTATCCCAACACACTGTTAACTCTTCCTACACAGTGTGCGTTCATCACTCTGAATCAATAGCTGTGTGGATAATTCCTACATTCAATGTATACAACGCTGGGTTTTGACCGCCGTGTCCCAATTCTGCAAGGTTTGCTATAACCGGGCCTGCTTCACGTACTTTCCGGCTCCTTGGTTAGAGAAACGAAAAAATCAAACCCGAGTTTCGGTCATTCGTTAGCGTTACCCCTTTCCCACAATATCTTCAGACCCAAGTTTATTTAATAAGTTATGCACATGCATGTGAATATATCTGTTTTAGCCATTTAGCCACTGCAAACATTGTTATCGAGATGGGTAATATATGCGTAATAATAACACCGATATTATTGCTCGGTCAAATTAAATGGATAACGTTCAAATTGTATCTCAAGTCAAGGTTTCAACTGTTTCGTTCAAGAGTTAATTTAATTTTTTGTTAGCACTGTCAGACGGTGTGGACCGCCGTCCAGTTTGCAGTGAGGTATATGGCCCTTGGTTACTGCTAGGACCTCCTGCCCTATAAATTCTCTTCTACCTTGCATCATGCTTCCCACACTTACTTGCTCTGCATCTTTTATACTGGTCCATTTTATATCGTCGCTTTCATCTATCTCTGATATTTATTGTGATTGCTATAGATACATGTGTGAAAGCTTTGCCTTTACTGCCTTAGATATAATCGTTATCAGGCATGACATAATTCTTAACTAAGTCCTTGAGATTTCAGCATATTTTTTCGATTTTCGTGGTTCTTACGTCGTCATTTTCTTAAGATGTTAGTATCCTTTTGTCTTTTTTTCGTGGCAGCTTTATGACAAATTCAACTTTTATATGTGTGTGATTTATTTTCTTTAATTATAGTAGGCGTAAAACGCCTATATATATTGTATATGTTACAAAATTTACAGTTTCTTCTTATATGTTTATTTCTAGATGTGTACCTGTATATATAGATTGTCATATGTCATGTATGTGTGTGTGTGTGTGTGTGTGTGTGTGTGTGTGTGTGTGTGTCTGCATATTTCTCAATTTCTATGAATCTCCTCAGTAAATCTTCCCAGTGCAGAAAATGGTTTTTGGTTTTCACTGGCGAATTTTTTTCCCATGTAATTTTTTTACGCCATTGCTTCTTAACCTTGCCCCACATCCATGAGAATCTGTATTTCTGGGTATGTGTTTCTAAGTGGGTAAAGGAGAATAATGCACACTAGGTAAGATGTCATGAGTTTATAATTGTTATTATTCCCAAAGTGTTCGTCATCCATTTCATTTGTTGCATGTGAGACGTATAAACATGTGGCACACTGTTGTTATTGTTGCTTTGTTGAGTTGGTCTTGCGATTTCTACATATCTCTTTCTATCGCAGCACAAGTGTTTAACAGATTTTGCCTGGACTATGAGTAAACCCTTCACTGATTATGAGTAAATACTGTATATTATATATTATATACTTATATACTTATACGTATGCCTCTAATTACCATGATAATCGTTTTGTGTTCGTCTTTCTCCGATTATTTTAATAGATACAATCATTGTTAGCCAAATAATGAAACATTAATTCATAATTGCTGTTATAAAAAAGGAAGTTAATCATTGGCGTCATTCTTATGATATGCATAATCGGTGTTAAATTTATTTTCACTTTCTTTGTTCCGCCCTCCATGTGGATTGTGTTTTTTCGTGTGTAATTGTGTCTCCTCATTTAGATTTTCCTTAATTAATTTCTAGAATTCTATGTACTTATTCATTTTACCAATTTATCGTATTCTTATTCTAATCAATAGGACCCTTTTTTCCCCTTTCAGGTTTATGCAAACACAATCATAAACACGGTCATGTTTGTATTACCTGTTAGAATTTATCAGGTCCCCAGCTCATATTTTCATCTCCGGTTGGTCAAAGACCGAAATCCCCCAGATGGATCAGACTTTTGATTCTGTTAAAGACCTTTCACTTATTTCTGACAAAAACTAGTGCATTAAAGTAAGGATTTTGAGGATGTGGAAGGTTCCCTCATATGAAAAGAGTTACTCCCAACCTTCAATGGAGTTGGTTGTCCTCGACAAAGAGGTACGTTTCCACCTTTTTTTACTTCTTTTATGTTCTTGCCCTTAGTTGTTCGTCACTTCTGTCATATCAGCCGTGTCTTTATATCTACTTCTATCATTGTCAGGGAACTCGAATCCATTATTTCATTCGATCCTTTCATTACCGTCCTTTTGAATCGATTCTTGAGGAGGGCAAGGTGTTTGTTCTGGCCAACTTCACAATTGACTCAAACTCGTTGAAATTCAAGCCCACTAAGCATAATATGAGGATCATATTTAAGAGGGACACCTTGGTTTCGAGTGCCGAGGATATAGATATTCCAATTGAGTCGTTTGATTTCGTGCCAACCAAGGAAATCCTATCTTCGGTTAGGGATGACTTATTTCTTATTGGTATGCACGTTGGTGTCCTCATTGTGTCACCCACATCCATGTTATCTGCCTAGAATATCATTTATTCACCTCTTCCAAATGTTTGTTAATGCCAGCTTATCTTGTGTTTACCTTGCTCAGATTTTATTGGGCTTCTATCCACAAAGAGTGACTTAATACCTTTTGAAAAAAAATACAGAAGTCACACTACATGAAAATCGAGCTTGATGATCTGAGGTCAGTTTTTCCATTTTATTGTGTGCAAAAAATTTGGGTATCTCATTTATGCCACAATCCATACTTACCTCTGATTATGTTGCTTAATGCTTATAACTGTTATATGTTAATCCCCATCAAAAATACTTGTGGACCCAAAAGTGGCAGTGAGAAGCTATCATGCACCTTGTTGGAAAATTATGCATATGAATTTGTCACTCTTCTTGATGCCAACAAGGCAACTGAATATATAATCGTGCTTCAATTTGCAAAAATGAAGTTCTATAATGGTATATTTAAATTTGGCAAATTTGCAAGAAACCTGCTTCTATGTAACCAAGTATTTGTCGAATCAAATATAATTTTGTTTCAGGTGTTATGACTATCACCAACACAAACTACACAATAAGGCTCATGGTGAATGTTGACCTTGAAGTGGTTAGGAAATTCCGCCAAAAGTCCGGATCTTTAACAAAGCCTTTCATTTTTTGTCACTAATCTTTAACAAGCAACTTAACACATTTAAATCTTAGTTGTGATATGGTAATGTTGTTTTTTTTTCCATGCAAGGATGATTGGACTTGGTAGCAAGCTTACCACAAGCGTTGATGTTATAGGCCGGGTAGTAAGGCATTCTCCTGCTGAAGATTTTCTCAGCCTTACACCTTATGCACCAATATATCAGATAAAGCAAACTGTTGAGGTGTGTTGATTGGGTGCTTCCAATTTTAAAACAGTTTCCCAACACCCATTTACATATGTTGTTGGTGGAAATCGACATGATACAGTTCAATATATGCGTTCCATGTTTTCATGCGATACACGGCCCTTTGGAGGAATGTTTTAAATTAATTTTCCTGCATGCATTTTTTCCCTATCTTTTTCTGCAGAAATCGACCTATGTGACCTGTGAGACTGTCATCGACATTGACAGAGATCATGCATGGTGGTACAAGGCTTGCAGGCAATGCACACAGGGACTGGAGTCACTTACTGACCAATTTTATTGTGCCAAATGTGATGTTTACGCTTCAACTTTTTTTGCAAGGTCGGTGACCATTCATGTGTGGTTCTTTTGTTCCTGTGTCCTCTCCTTATAGTAAAAAAATTGCAGTGGGTTTTTTTAGATTGATGCTATACTAGAATTGACATTGGTCCCTTCAAACGGACCCATTGCAAGTATGTTTTTGTGATTGAATCTGGTGAGACCATTTGCAGCCTCACCAATATGACACTCTTTTTTTATGTGAATTTATTTGTGCCCGAAGGTTTTGCATTCAGGTTCGGGTTGTCGATGACTCAGATACAGCAACCTTTGTTCTCTCTGAGAATTACACCTCAAAGTTCTTAGGTTTATCTGCCATTGACATCTGCAGCGATCTGCTTGCTAAGGTTCATGATTTGTAGTTTGTTTCCTTTTAGCCTCATATTTTGTGAACTCTTCGACTGAAGACTGACTGACTTCTTATTTTGCACAAAAAGGGTTATGGAAGGGATCATTTCCCAGGGGAGCTGAATGCACTAATTGAGAAGACACTCCTTTTCAAGCTAACTGTTAGGCATGATAGCCTAAATAAATTTCAGGCGTGCGTGATCACCGTGTCTAGGATATGTTCTGATCCAGAAATTATGGCCTCACTTGCTTTAGAAAACAATATTAATTTGGTACCTTACTTTGATTAATACATGAAGGCGTTTCAATTTGCATTCCTTATTCAACTGTTGCACCTTTTTATGTTCCATAGCGCTTTCTAATCTGACTCTCATGTGTCTCAGGACATATTGCAGAAGGTGACCACAGCCTCGGGTGATCGCAGTGGTGAATTGATTCGAACTGGGAGCATCGGCGGCGTTGCTGGTTCCATCACCCCTCCGAGCTCCAAAGCCGCAACTATTTGTGAGGCAGACGCTGACCACATGGCTACACATACACCTGTGAAGCGGATCTGCATTAGATATGATGATATCAGCTCTTCCCGTGCCTCTTTCACTGCATCCAAGAGTCTACTGCCTACATTTGAGAGGTGCATGTGATGAGCGGATAATTTATACGCTTTTTGGCATTGTTTTTAGTATGTTTTTAGTAGGATCTAGTTACTTTTAGGGATATTTTTATTAGTTTTTATGTTAAATTCACATTTCTGGACTTTACTATGAGTTTATGTGTTTTTCTGTGATTTCAGGTATTTTCTGGCTGAAATTGAGGGACTTGAGCAGAAATCAGACTCAGAGGTTGAAGAAGGACTGCTGATGCTGTTGGATTCTGACCTCCCTGCACTAAAAGTGGATTTTCTGGAGCTACAGAACTCGAAATGGCGTGCTTCCAATTGCGTTGGAAAGTAGACATCCAGGGCTTTCCAGAAATATATAATAATCCATACTTTGGCCAAGAATAGATGACGTAAACTGGCGTTCAACGCCAGCCTTCTACCCAAATCTGGCGTCCAGCGCCAGAAAAGGAGCCAAAACCAGAGTTGAACGCCCAAACTGGCACAAATATTGGCGTTCAACTCTAAGAAGGACCTCTACACGTACAACACTCAAGCTCAGCCCAAACACACACCAAGTGGGCCCAGGAAGTGGATTTATGCATCAAATACTTACTCATGTAAACCCTAGTAGCTAGTTTATTATAAATAGGACCTTTTACTATTGTATTAGGCATCTTGGATCAGCTTTTGATCTTTGATCAGTTGTATGCTATCTTAGATCATGTTTGAGGGCTGGCCATCTCGGCCATGCCTGGACCTTCACTTATGTATTTTTAACGGTAGAGTTTCTATACTCCATAGATTAAGGTGTGGAGCTCTGCTGTTCCTCAAAGATTAATGCAAAGTACTACTGTTTTCTATTCAATTCATCTTATTTCACTTCCAAGATATCCATTCGCACCCAAGAACGTGATGAAGGTGATGATTATGTGTGACGCTCATCATCCTTCTCCTTTATGAACGCGTGCCTGACAAACACTCCCGTTCTACATGAAATAAGCTAGAATGAATATCTCTTAGATCTCCTAACCGGAATCTTCGTGGCGTACGCTAGAATGATGGCGGCATTCAAGAGAATCCGGAAAGTCTAAACCTTGTCTGTGGTATTCCGAGTAGGATTCAATGATTGGATGACTGTGACGAGCTCCTAACTCGCGATTGCAGGGCGTTAGTGACAGATGCAAAAGGATAGTAAATCCTATTCCAGCATGATCGAGAACCGACAGATGAATAGCCGTGCCGTGACAGGGTGCGTGAGCATATTATTCACTGAGAGGATAAGATGAAGCCATTGGCAAGGGTGATGCCTCCAGACGATTAGCCGTGCCGTGACAGGGCATTGGATCATTTTCCCGAGAGATGACCGAAAGTAGCCATTGACAGTGGTGATGTATCACATAAAGCCAGCCATGGAAAGGAGTAAGACTGATTGGATGAAGATAGCAGGAAAGCAGAGGTTCAGAGGAACGAAAAGCATCTCCATTCGCTTATCTGAAATTCCTACCAATGATTTACATAAGTACCTCTATCCCTATTCTATTATTTATTATTCGAAAACTCCATAATTATTTTATATCCGCCTGACTGAGGTTTACAAGGTGACCATAGCTTGCTTCATACCAACAATCTCCGTGGGATTCGACCCTTACTCACGTAAGGTATTACTTGGACGACCCAGTGCACTTGCTGGTTAGTTGTATCGAAGTTGTGACAGATTATGAATGTGTAATCACGATTACGCAAACCAAGTTGCTCACGTGCCAGGAATAGTTTGAGCCTGGACATCACAATTTCGTGCACCAAGTTTTTGGCGCCGTTGCCGGGGATTGTTCGAGTTTGGACAACTGACGGTTCATCTTGTTGCTCAGATTAGGTAATTTTCTTTTTATTTTATTTTCAAAAATTTTTCAAAAATATTTCTAAAATTTTCTCATCTGTTTTCGAAAATAATAAAAATGTTTTCAAAAATTTTATTCAAAATTTTTAAGAATGAATTCTAGTGTTTCATGAAGCATGTTGAAGCCTGGCTGGCTGTAAAGCCATGTCCTATTCCTTTGGGAATGAGTATGTCAGGCGTGTCATGTCTGAATTACATGCTGAAGCTTGGCTGGCCATTGGCCATGTCTAGTGTTTTGGACCGGAGCTTTCATTGAAAGCTTGGCTGGCTAGTGAGCCATGTCTAATTCCTGGACTGAAGCTTTAGACTAAGAATGCAAGATTCCTAGAATTCATGTTAAAAATTTTGGAATCCTTATTTTTTCTTTTTCATATAATTTTCGAAAAATACCAAAAAAATTAGAAAATCATAAAAAAAAATCAAAAATACTTTTGTGAATCTTGTTTGAGTCTTGAGTCATGTTATAAGTTTGGTGTCAATTGCATGTGCATCCTGCATTTTTTGAAAATTCTCATGCATTCATAGTGTTCTTCATGATCTTCAAGTTGTTCTTGGTAAGTCTTCTTGTTTGATCTTGATGATTTTTTGTTTTGTGTCTTTTATTGTTTTTCATATGCATTTTTGAATTCTTAGTGTCTAAGCATTAAAGAATTCTAAGTTTGGTGTCTTGCATGTTTTCCTTGCATTAAAAATTTTTCAAAAATATGTTCTTGGTGTTCATCATGATCTTCAAAGTGTTCTTGGTGTTCATCTTGACACTCATATCATTCATGCATGCATTCATTGTTTTGATCTAAAAATTTCATGCATTGCATCATTTTTCTTGTTTTTCCCTTGCATCATAAAAATTTCAAAAATCAAAAAAATATCTTTCCCTTTTTCTCTCATCAAATTCGAAAATTTGGGTTGACTTTTTCAAAAAATTTTAAAAATCAAGTTGTTTCTTATGAGACAAATCAAATTTTCAATTTGAAAATCTTATCTTTTTCAAAATCTTTTTCAAAAATCAAATCTTTTTCAAAATTCTTAATTATTTTCGAAAATTCCAAAAATATTTTTCAAAAATCTTTTTCTTATTTTTATACCAAATTTTCGAAAATAACATAATTAATTAATGTTTTGATTCAAAAATTTCAAGTTTGTTACTTACTTGTTAAGAAAGATTCAAACTTTAAGTTCTAGAATCATATCTTGTGATTTCTTGTGAATCAAGTCATTAATTGAGATTTTAAAAATCAAATCTTTTTCAAAAACTAATTCCTATCATATCTTTTCAAAAATATCTTCTTATCTTATCTTTTTCAAAAATATCTTTTCAAAATATCTTTTCTAACTTCCTAACTTCTTATCTTTTCAAAATTGGTTTTCAAAATTTGTTTCAACTAACTAACTAACTTTTTGTTTGTTTCTTAACTTTTTCAAAACTACCTAACTAACTCTCTCTCTCTCATTTTCGAAAATATCTTCCCCCTTTTTCAAAATTTCTTTTTAATTAACTATTATTTTAAATTTTAATTCCTAATTTTCGAAAAAAACTACTAACATTTTTCAAAAATCATTTTCAAAAATCACTAACTCCTTTTCAAAAATTATTTTCGAAAATTCTCTCTCTCCCATCTTACTCTATTTATTCATTCATATCCTAAAATCTCATCTCACATATCTAGCCTCCTCACAGTTGTGTTTCTTCCATTATATTACATTCTTTGTCTCCCCCTCTTCTTCTACTCACACAGGGATCCCTATACTGTGGTATAAAGGATCTCTATTATTATTATTATTTTCCTGTGCCTTCTTCTTTGTCATATGAGCAGGAGCAAGGATAAGAACATTCTTGTGGAAGCAGATCCAGAGCCTGAAAGGACTTTGAAGAAAAAATTAAGAGAAGCTAAAATACAACAATCCAGAAATAACCTTTCAGAAATTTTTGAACAGGAAGAAGAGATGGCAGCCGAAAATAATAATAATGTAAGGAAGATGCTTGGTGACTTTACTGCACCTAATTCCAATTTACATGGAAGAAGCATCTCCATTCCTGCCATTGGAGCAAACAACTTTGAGCTGAAACCTCAATTAGTTTCTCTGATGCAGCAGAACTGCAAGTTTCATGGACTTCCATCTGAAGATCCTTTTCAGTTCTTAACTGAATTCTTGCAGATATGTGATACTGTTAAGACTAATGGAGTAGATCCTGAAGTCTACAGGCTCATGCTTTTCCCTTTTGCTGTAAGAGACAGAGCTAGATTATGGTTGGATTCTCAACCCAAAGACAGCCTGAACTCTTGGGATAAGCTGGTCACGGCTTTCTTAGCCAAGTACTTTCCTCCTCAAAAGCTGAGCAAGCTTAGAGCTGATGTTCAAACCTTCAGACAGAAAGAAGGTGAATCCCTCTATGAAGCTTGGGAAAGATACAAACAGTTGACCAAAAAGTGTCCTTCTGACATGCTTTCAGAATGGACCATCCTGGATATATTCTATGATGGTTTATTTGAGCTATCAAAGATGTCACTGGACACTTCTGCAGGTGGATCCATTCACCTAAAGAAAACGCCTGCAGAAGCTCAAGAACTCATTGACATGGTTGCTAATAACCAGTTCATGTACACTTCTGAAAGGAATCCTGTGAATAATGGGACGCCTATGAAGAAGGGAGTTCTTGAAGTTGATACTCTGAATGCCATACTGGCTCAGAATAAAATATTGACTCAGCAAGTCAATATGATCTCTCAGAGTCTGCATGGAATGCAAGCTGCATCCAACAGTACTCAAGAGGCTTCTTATGAAGAAGAAGCTTATGATCCTGAGAACCCTGCAATAGCAGAGGTGAATTACTTAGGTGAACCTTATGGAAACACCTACAACTCAACATGGAGAAATCATCCAAATTTCTCATGGAAGGATCAAAAGCCTCAACAAGGCTTTAATAATGGTGGAAGAAACAGGTTTAACAATAATAAACCTTTTCCATCATCAACTTAGCAACAGACAGAGAACTCTGAACAAAATGCTTCTAATTTAGCAAATCTAGTCTCTGATCTATCTAAGGCCACTGTGAGTTTCATGAATGAAACAAGGTCTTCCATTAGGAATTTGGAAGCACAAGTGGGCCAGCTGAGTAAAAGGATCACTGAAATCCCTCCCAGTACTCTCCCAAGCAATACAGAAGAGAATCCAAAAGGAGAGTGCAAGGCCATTGACATAAGCAAAATGGCCGAAACCAATGAGGGAAAGGAGGACGTGAATCCCAAGGAGGAAGACCTCTTGGGACGTCCAGTGACCAACAAGGAGCTTCCCTCTGAGGAACTAAAGGACTCTGAGGCTCATCTAGAGACCATAGAGATTCCATTGAACCTCCTTATGCCCTTCATGAGCTCTGATGAGTATTCCTCTTCTGAAGAGAATGAGGATGTTACTGAAGAGCAAACTGCCAAGTTTCTTGGTGCAATCATGAAGCTGAATGCCAAATTATTTGGCATTGATACTTGGAAAGTTGAACCTCCCTTGTTCATCAATGAACTGAGTGATCTGGATCAACTGACATTGCCTCAGAAGAGACAGAATCCTGGAAAGTTCATAATACCCTGTACCATAGGCACCATGATCTTTAAGGCCCTGTGTGACCTTGGTTCAAGGATAAACCTCATGCCGCTCTCTGTAATAGAGAAACTGGGAATCTATGGGGTGCAAGCTGCTAGAATCTCATTAGAGATGGCAGACAACTCAAGAAAACAGGCTTATGGACAAGTAGAGGATGTGCTAGTAAAGGTTGAGGGCCTTTACATCCCTACTGATTTCATAGTCCTGGATACTGGAAAGGAAGAGGATGAATCCATCATCCTATGAAGACCTTTCCTGGCCACAGCAAGAGCTGTGATTGATGTTGACAGAGATGAACTAGTCCTTCAATGGAATGAGGACTTCCTTGTGTTTAAAACTCAAGGATCTCCCTCTGCAACCATGGAGAGGAAGCATGAAAAGCTTCTCTCAAAGCAGAGCCAACCAGAGCCCCCACAGTCAAACTCTAAGTTTGGTGTTGGGAGGCCACAACCAAACTCTAAGTTTGGTGTTGAACTCCCATATCCAAACTCTAAGTTTGGTGTTGGAGAGTCTTAACAAAGCTCTGCACATCTGTGAGGCTCCATGAGAGCCCACTGTCAAGCTATTGACATTAAAGAAGCGCTTGTTGGGAGGCAACCCAATTTCTATTTATCTAACTATATTTTTCTTAATTATATGTCTTTGTAGGTTCATGATCATGTGGAGTCACAAAATAAATATAAAAATTGAAAACGGAATTAAAAACAGCAGAAGAAAAATCACACCCTGGAGGAGCATCTGTCTGGCGTTCAACGCCAGAACAGAGCATGGTGCTGGCACTGAACGCCCAAAATGGGCAGCTTCTGGGCGCTGAACGCCAGAACAGGCATGGTTCTGGCGTTCAACGCCAGAAATGGCACACAAATGGGCGTTGAACGCCCAAAATGGCCACCAACCTGGCGCTGAATGCCCAGAGTTGGGTACAAAGGCATTTTTACATGCCTAATGGGTGCAGGGATGTAAATCCTTGAACACCTCGGGATCTGTGGACCCCACAGGATCCACTCAGGATCTGTGGACCCCACAGGATCCCCACATACCTCCACTCACTTCTTCTTACCACTCTCTTTCACACAACCCCATAAACACTCTTCCCCAAAAACCCCTCACCAATCACCTCAAACACTCTTCCCCATCACCTCTTCACCACTCACATCCATCCACTCTTCCCCATAAACCTACCTCATAAACTCCACCTACCTTCAAAATTCAAAACTAATTTCCCACCCAAACCCACCCATATGGCCGAACCTTACCCCCCCTCCCTTCCCTATATAAAGCCGTCTATTCTTCATCAAATTCACACAACACACCCCTCTACACCCTTCTTCGCCGAAACCACATCTCCCTCTCCCTCTCCATATTTCTTCTTCTTCTTCTTCTATTCTTTTGTTTATTGCTCGAGGGCGAGCAATATTCTAAGTTTGGTGTGGTAAAAGCATAAGCTTTTTGTTTTTCCATTACCATTGATGGCATCTAAGACCGGAGAATCCTCTAGAAGAGGGAAAGGGAAGATAAAAGCTTCCACATCCGAGTCATGGGAGATGGAAAGGTTCATCTCCAAAGCCCATCAAGACCACTTCTATGATGTTGTGGATAAGAAAAAGGTGATCCCCGAGGTCCCTTTCAAACTCAAAAGAAATGAGTATCCGGAGATCCGACATGAAATTCAAAAAAGAGGTTGGGAAGTTCTAACAAATCCCATCCAACAAGTCGGCATCCTAATGGTTCAAGAGTTCTATGCTAATGCATGGATCACCAAGAACCATGATCAAAGTAAGAACCCGGATCCAAAGAACTATGTTACAATGGTTCGGGAGAAATACTTAGATTTTAGTCCGGAAAATGTGAGGTTGGCGTTTAACTTGCCCATGATGCAAGGAGATGAACGCCCCTACACTAGAAGGGTCAACTTTAATCAAAGGTTGGACCAAGTCCTTATGGACATATGCGTGGAAGGAGCTCAATGGAAGGTTGACTCCAAAGGCAAGCCGGTTCAACTAAGAAGATTGGACCTCAAGCCTGTAGCTAGAGGATGGTTGGAGTTCATTCAATGCTCAATCATTCCCACTAGCAACCGGTTTGAAGTTACTATAGACCGGGCCATCATGATCCATAGCATCATGATTGGAGAAGAGGTGGAAGTTCATGAGATTATACCTCAAGAACTCTACAAGGTGGCTGACAAGTCCTCCACTATGGCAAGGTTAGCCTTTCCTCACCTCATCTGCCACCTATGCAATTCGGCTGGGATTGACATAGAGGGAGATATCCTCATTAAAGAGGACAAGCCCATCACTAAGAAAAAGATGGAGCAAGCAAGAGAGCCCAGTCATGGAGCTCAAGAGGCGCAAGAAGCTCATTTCCATGAGATCCCGGAGATGCCTCAAATGCACTTTCCTCCACAAAATTATTGGGAGCAAATCAACACCTCCCTAGGAGAATTGAGTTCCAATATGGGACAACTAAGGGTGGAACATCAAGAGCACTCCATCATGCTTCATGAAATAAGAGAAGATCAAAAAGCAATGAGGGAGGAGCAACAAAGACAAGGAAGAGACATAGAAGAGCTCAAGGACATCATTGGTTCCTCAAGAAGGAAACGCCACCATCACTAAGGTGGATTCATTCCTTGTTCTTGTTTCCTCTGTTTTTCGTTTTCTATGTTATGTGCTTATCTATGTTTGTGTCTTCATTACATGATCATTAGTAGTTAGTAACTATGTCTTAAAGTTATGAATGTCCTATGAATCCATCACCTCTCTTAAATGAAAAATGTTTTAATTCAAAAGAACAAGAAGTACATGAGTTTCGAATTTATCCTTGAACTTAGCTTAATTATATTGATGTGGTGACAATGCTTCTTGTTTTCTGAATGTATGCTTGAACAGTGCATATGTCTTTTGAAGTTGTTGTTCAAGAATGTTAAATATGTTGGCTCTTGAAAGAATGATGACTAGGAGATATGTTATTTGATAATCTGAAAAATCATAAAAATGATTCTTGAAGCAAGAAAAAGCAGCAAAGAACAAAGCTTGCAGAAAAAAAAAAAGAAAAAAAAAAGGGGCGAAAAAAAATAGAAAAAAAATAGAAAGAAAAAGAAAAAGCAAGCAGAAAAAGCCAATAACCCTTAAAACCAAAAGGCAAGGGCAAATAAAAAGGATCCCAAGGCTTTGAGCATCAGTGGATAGGAGGGCCTAAAGGAATAAAATCCTGGTCTAAGCGGCTAAACCAAGCTGTCCCTAACCATGTGCTTGTGGCGTGTAGGTGTCAAGTGAAAACTTGAGACTGAGCAGTTAAAGTCAAGGTCCAAAGCAAAAAAAAAAAGAGTGTGCTTAAGAACCCTGGACACCTCTAATTGGGGACTTTAGCAA
Organism: Arachis hypogaea; assembly: GCF_003086295.3. NCBI lineage: Eukaryota > Viridiplantae > Streptophyta > Magnoliopsida > Fabales > Fabaceae > Arachis > Arachis hypogaea. The sequence goes on along the minus strand of NC_092055.1, from coordinate 25,207,456 downwards.
AGCTGAGTCACAATCTGAAAAGGTTCACCCAATTATGTGTCTGTGGCATTTATGTATCCGGTGGTAATACTGGAAAACAAAGTACTTAGGGCCACGGCCAAGACTCATAAAGAAGCTGTGTTCAAGAATCATCATACTGAACTAGGAGAGTCAATAACACTATTCGAAATCTAAAGTTCCTATAGATGCCAATCATTCTGAACCTCAATGGATAAAGTGAGATGCCAAAACTATTCAAGAGGCAAAAAGCTATAAGTCCCGCTCATATGATTGGAGCTATGTTTCATTGATAGTTTGGAATTTATAGTATATTCTCTTCTTTTTATCCTATTTGATTTTCAGTTGCTTGGGAACAAGCAACAATTTAAGTTTGGTGTTGTGATGAGCGGATAATTTATACGCTTTTTGGCATTGTTTTTAGTATGTTTTTAGTAGGATCTAGTTACTTTTAGGGATGTTTTTATTAGTTTTTATGTTAAATTCACATTTCTGGACTTTACTATGAGTTTATGTGTTTTTCTGTGATTTCAGGTATTTTCTGGCTGAAATTGAGGGACTTGAGCAGAAATCAGATTCAGAGGTTGAAGAATGACTGCTGATGCTGTTGGATTCTGACCTCCCTGCACTCAAAGTGGATTTTCTGGAGCTACAGAACTCGAAATGGCGTGCTTCCAATTGCGTTGGAAAGTAGACATCTAGGGATTTCCAGCAATATATAATAGTCCATACTTTGGCCAAGAATAGACGACATAAACTGGCGTTCAACGCCAGCCTTCTACCCAAATCTGGCGTCCAGCGCCAGAAAAGGAGCCAAAACCAGAGTTGAACGCCCAAACTGGCACAAATACTGGCGTTCAACTCCAAGAAGGACCTCTACACGTACAACACTCAAGCTCAGCCCAAACACACACCAAGTGGGCCCAGGAAGTGGATTTATGCATCAAATACTTACTCATGTAAACCCTAGTAGCTAGTTTATTATAAATAGGACCTTTTACTATTGTATTAGGCATCTTGGATCAGCTTTTGATCTTTGATCAGTTGTATGCTATCTTAGATCACGTTTGAGGGCTAGCCATCTCGGCCATGCCTGGACCTTCACTTATGTATTTTTAACAGTAGAGTTTCTACGCTCCATAGATTAAGGTGTGGAGCTCTGCTGTTCCTCAAAGATTAATGCAAAGTACTACTGTTTTCTATTCAATTCATCTTATTTCACTTCCAAGATATCCATTCGCACCCAAGAACGTGATGAAGGTGATGATTATGTGTGACGCTCATCATCCTTCTCCTTTATAAACGCGTGCTTGACAAACACTCCCGTTCTACATGAAATAAGCTAGAATGAATATCTCTTAGATCTCCTAACCGGAATCTTCGTGGCGTACGCTAGAATGATGGCGGCATTCAAGAGAATCCGGAAAGTCTAAACCTTGTCTGTGGTATTCCGAGTAGGATTCAATGATTGGATGACTGTGACGAGCTCCTAACTCGCGATTGCAGGGCATTAGTGACAAACGCAAAAGGATAGTAAATCCTATTCCAGCATGATCAAGAACCGACAGATGAATAGCCGTGCCGTGACAGGGTGCGTGAGCATATTATTCACTGAGAGGATAAGATGAAGCCATTGGCAAGGGTAATGCCTCCAGACGATTAGCCGTGCCGTGACAAGGCATTGGATCATTTTCCCGAGAGATGACCGAAAGTAGCCATTGACAGTGGTGATGTATCACATAAAGCCAGCCATGGAAAGGAGTAAGACTGATTGGATGAAGATAGCAGGAAAGCAGAGGTTCAGAGGAACGAAAAGCATCTCCATTCGCTTATCTGAAATTCCTACCAATGATTTACATAAGTACCTCTATCCCTATTCTATTATTTATTATTCGAAAACTCCATAATTATTTTATATCCACCTGACTGAGGTTTACAAGGTGACCATAGCTTGCTTCATACCAACAATCTCCGTGGGATTCGACCCTTACTCACGTAAGGTATTACTTGGACGACCCAGTGCACTTGCTGGTTAGTTGTATCGAAGTTGTGACAGATTATGAATGTGTAATCACGATTACGCAAACCAAGTTGCTCACGTGCCAGGAATAGTTTGAGCCTGGACATCACAATTTCGTGCACCAGCATGCCAGGGAATGCCAATGATCATGTTGCCGAGGATATCTGAGCCGGTCATCCCTTCATGCCAGAGCAATCATTAAAAATAAAGCCAGCCAAACTGCTCGGTGTTAAATAAAGCGCTCTGCATCTTTTGTTTTATGAACTTTACTGTTATGCTTGGTTAGCCTTCCTAATGTTACATTTAAAATTGTCATTAATTTTTTCATGTTCACATCAGCGATGTGTATCTCACCTAAAGATGCTGCTTGCATCATCTCATGTTCGTCGTCATTAATTAGTTTGACCGGTCATAAGGTTAGATATACTGGCCGATCTTGATTGGGCTATTGGTCTAGTCTGGATTGAGATGCCACATATTGATACCACCCTTAGTTTATAGGATGGTCAATTCATACTTCTATGTGGTATTGTGTTCTCTTTCATATGCTATGTCACTTCTGCATTTGGTAACCAAAATATAACGGATATGGTTAACATTGTTGTTTTTGTCAATATTCTCGCTTTCATGGAAGCCATTAGTAAGAGCAAAAAAAATTATACAACTTATAAGCAAACTAATGAAGTATAGGGTACAATGAATTATTTATTAATTATAGTAACATTAAATACAAATATATGCAACCGTATAAGCAATTAGTAAGATAATGTGTATATATATATATATATATATATATATATATATATATATATATATATATATATATATATATATATATGTACTATTTGGACGATTAAGGATATTTATATTAACTAACTGATGAACTGAATAATTAATTAGAAAATTATGTTCCCTCTATATAATATACAAGTATAAAAGGATTATATATCTTAATATCTATTTTATATATATATCTCAATATCTCAATCTATTAATAGTGTTTAGTGTTCTAATTACTATTGATAGTGTTTTGTGTTCTGGAGTTTCGTCATCACAACATCAAGGGCAAGCCATTTCAGTTACATCTCACGCTTTCCCACGTTGATGTATCTGTGCTGTGCATGATGATAGATTTATCACCAAGCGGTTCCTTGCAATGTGTTTCCCGGGACTTCTTACACATTAGTTGAATGCATAATTTTCTTCTACTATCCTTCAAAACATCATAAACATTAGTTAAACACAGTCAATAACCAACCAGCAGAACACATGCCAGAGTTGCCTACGACAAGAAGTTTTAGATTTCCTTGCTGCTACATAAAAAAGTAAATCAGTTAAACAGACTCCCATCCGACCATAATGTCACATGATTCGAACTATTAAATTTGAATAAGCCTCATGTACTTCATACGCACACGTCGCAATAGAATTTGCGAGATCCTCTTTACTCTGTGAAGACACACAATATTTATTAGTAGTTACATTTTCTCATTAATGCCAAAAGATTTCTCTTTAAATAGAAAGCCCATTTTTATTATATGGTCTACGTAGATTCTATGCTTACACCTTAGAGGTTTATCAAGAATTCAAGATGTTGAGGTGGGATAAAATAGACCAAGTGGTTTTAATTTTCCACTCATTTAACGATAACACCGCTTATTTATAAGCAAAAATATCTTATCAATGGTGGATTTTATTCTTCTGTTGTATGTTTTTGTCCTACCTTCTGCTCGGTTTTGGATTGCACATCAGTTTGTTATCAATTATGGTGGCACTAATAAATTGTAACAAAGCACAATAGATCAATGAAAAATCTCATCTACCTACAAACTAGAAAGATGGATGCATGCTCCAACACTCCAAATTTTAGCTCAACGGTTGAATGTCATATTCTGTGAGGTAGAGAAAATTAGTGTGGATTCAAATTATTATCTGATATGCAATAATAAACTTCAAACTATTAAAATATGATATTTTTACCAAAGAGATTTCTCCTTATGTTGAGAAAATTCTCAAATATTATTATCATAGGTTTTATATGAATAATGCACATTTGACAGTATTTCTTTGATTCTGCATAATAAGTTACAAGGCCCTTTTTGCAGATGAAGTAAACATAAAGTACGTTACAACTATCCTCTAAAAAGTCACTCTAATTCTTTCTTGTGACACCTTTGTTTGTAGACCAGAACTCACTAAGCATTCGTTTTCGTTGTTTGCTACCCTTAGATATAGAAGCTATGTGCTGAGTAGTCATACCGAACTTTTGTTTAACGGGTTTCATGCATCCATGCTCCAGTACTCCTTTTTATGTTACAAATAAGTTTCTTTTTGCTATTACAATTTTCCCCTATCAGCTAACTTCGTCCTTTGTTTTTTTCTTTTTTGCCATTTCGAGGTGATCGGTTGAATATGGCTTGGCCTCATTGTATTTTCAATTTGTTTGAGTCGCGGGATGCCAAATTGATCTTTTCCCTTTGTGAAGTGGTTTCTATTACTTCATGGTCAAAGTCTGACCAAACGGCTGAGCACAGGTGGGTTTTATTGTCCAAGTTTGACATCTTTTCTGATGCAGATCTTTCAGTCTTCCCCCGGCTTGCCATTCTTTGCTGACTTTTAGCGGTGCGTATTGTCGTTCCTGGCTTCCCAAGCTGTGTCCAATTTTGCAATTATCTGAAATCATTTTGAACACCTATCTCAAAATTCTTCCCCACATCTAGCCTTTTGCCAAAGGGTTCCACTTTCTTTCCCCTGGCTTGGTTCCATGGACCCCCAAGCTAAGTTCGCATGGCAACGGCGGATGAATTTGTTAAGTCATAAGAGGCATCGAGTAAACGTGTTGATGAGTCCATCCTTCCCCGAGAATGGTTTGTTCATGGTTATCCATTGTTTAATTTGCTCGATGTTCGTCATCATTTTTTCTTTGCTATCTTTCATTTTGTGTATGATCCACTCTCTTCATACGAAGAAACATGTGAACTTATGTTGGGAATGTTGCGTGCACCTAAGGTCGTTGGTTTCCTGATTTGTTTATCTATGATTTATAAACTTTCAACTATGTTTTTTGTTGTTGCAGCTGATCCTAACAAACAGATATATGAGTCCCCCCAGACCACTATGGGTGTGCCGGAAAAATCACCCGCCACGGTTGTTGTAGTGCAAGGTTAGCTTTGCTTTGTTATTCGAAGTTGGTTCTCTTTGTTAATTTATTCTTTGGTTCATTGGCTCTCCACGTAACGTTAGGATATTCCCCCCACGTGCGTTAGTCACCGCTGATATCTCTTAGTTGTTGTGATCACTCGTGCTGCTTCGTTTCGTTTTTTATATTCTTTTCCTTTTTTTTATCCCACCCCACAACATGGTATTGGCTTCTCCGTCCGCCGATAACACCCTGTTTTCCCTGTAGGTTCGCCCTCATGCAACGTTTCTAGGTTTGGGGACAGATAGAAGCGTTCCATAACACGTACCACGTAAGTAATGCCTGAATTAGCCGTTTCTCTTGAAACTCTAACGCGTGCAATTATCCTGCAATGAAATTATTTCTCCGCATTAGCTGGTGCGCTTTCGCTCATCATTAGTATGAGACCGTTCGGCGAGCCTAAACGGCAGCCACGGTTGAGCATAGCTCTTGAATCAGATTGTTCCACTCACTAACCCACATTCTTTTAATTGTTTTGACTCAGGCAATTGATAACTGGTTCTGATCAAATACGCAGGCATGTTGGCTATTCCCTTTTGTCCCAGTTCACAAATTCTCACATGCCTGAGGCCAGCGATGTCCAAGTTCAAGCTTCTGATTCATCTGCTATTGAACCAGGTCTTATTCTCAATGACTATGATTATGAGTTTCTTGATACTTTGACCGATTCTTGCACACCTGCATCACTTGATTTTGATTTATTTCTTATGTTCACTAGACGTTTGGTCAATTGGGCTACCCACGCAAAGCTGTGTTTTTTGCGGGGCGAACATGTGGATGCACGAGCGCCTTGTGAAAGGTGGAGCCAATAACACTATATTATTTGCTATTTGTTGTATGAGTGGGAAGGTCACCCTCCCTTTGTTGCCGGTTCCGCCTCCATTGTTGAGGGTGTTGTTGGATGTTGATGATGAACGAGCTCTGCATTATCAGAAACATATCAGGGCCTTCAATGGTATTTTTTCCTTCACATCTATGGCTGGGAAGATTCAGTACACACCTAACAAGGGATCTGCTCCCCCGATGTTTGTTATTAGTGGCCAAAATTACCATTCTATTAGAAGTTTGATGCCACAACAGTCTAGCAAGCCCAAGTTTGCACAGCTCTATTTTCATGATACGGAAAATGAAGTCCAGAATAGGATTGACGCAATTGGGTGAGTAGTTTTCATTGACCATTATTGCGAATTGCTGAACCGTTGATATTTTAATATGTGTATCATATTATTTATTCGGGTGTGACCTTGAGTTATCATTATGTCTTTCATTTTTTGTTTATTGTAGCCAGTCTTATCAACACAATCTTATTGATCAGACAATTGTGGCCGACCTCAGCAACATGCTTGATTCCCATAATTCTCTTGCTAAGTCTTTTCGATATGCTAAGCAAAGGTTCGCTGAAGATTCAACCACTCCGTTACAGCTTCGTCTTATTAAGAAGAGGAATACAGATGGTAGGAGATATAATCTACCATCAACGTCTGAAGTTGCAGCTCTTATTGTAGGTGATTTTGATACGGAAAACCTTGCGAGGGACGTTATCATTCAGACGCGTTCAAATCAGTTGAAATGCATAGACGTTAATCATCCCCAGTACCTTGCCCTGTAGTACCCCTTGCTATTTCCATACGGAGAAGATGGTTTTCGGAGTGACATCTTAATATTTGAAGAAAGATCTAAGCAATATTTACATAAGCGAGAAACGATTAACATGAGGGAGTTTCTGTCTTTTCGAATCCAAATGAGGGAACAGGAGTCGCGAGTTCTTCTCAAGTCAAGATGTTTGTTCCAACATTTTTTGGTTGATAGTTACACTATGGTAGAAGCTGAAAGACAAACACAGGTTCCACCAGAACAAGTTTCGCTCCCATCAACTGCAGGGGCGTCATGAGTGCCTGATTCATGGTGAGACACAAGCTGCCAGAACTGGCAAACGAGTTATCCTGCCGTAGTCCTTTGTCGGTGATCCCCGGTACATGTACAACAATTGCAAAGATGCATTTGCTATTTGCAGGTATGCCAGTTATCCTAGCTATTTTATTACTATCACATGTAACCCAGACTGAAACGAGATTAAAGATTGCGTTGCCAACTATTCATTAAAGCCAAGTGACAGGCCAGATATCATATCTAGGGTTTTCAAGATCAAGTTAGACGCCTTACTAAAAGGCTTAAAGGATGGGTCTATATTTGGAAAGCCTAAAGGAAGTAAGGTTTTTCATTCACTGTCTTCAAGTTCACGCTAACAGATTAGTCCTTTTTCCGTTAGTTGTTATTTGTCTCCTAACATATTCTATTCTTTTTTCCATTTTCTTTGTCTTAGTTGTTTACACAGTTGAATTCCAGAAGCGTGGCCGTCCCCACTGTCACATTTTATTGTTTATTTAGCCAGACGAGAAGCCTAGATCATCCGATGATATTGACCATCATATCTTAGCTGAGATACCCAACAAACACACGTAACCTAAGCTACATAGGTTAGTCCAGAAGTTCATGGTTCATGGACCCTGTGGGGTTTTAAACACGAGTAGCCCGTGTATGGTTAACAGGAAGTGTTCCAAGTTCTATCCAGTGGCATTCCGTGAGAAAACAACCATAGACAGTGCAGGTTTTCCCAAGTATAAACGGTCGGATAATGGTTGTTCAACAAGCAAGAGAAATGTTGACTATTGTCCCATACAATGCAACGTTGCTTCTTAAGTATGGATGTCACATAAATGTCGAGTACACTTGCCAGACATCTGCTATTAAGTATTTGTTTAAGTACGTCCACAAAGGTAATGACCGTGTCACAGCTTCATTTTTCCGACCACATGATTCAGCTGATTCGGTTGTCACTGTGGATTAAATCCAAAACTACTATGATTGCCGATATATATCTGCTTGTGAGGAATCCTGGCGGCTATTCAAGTTTAAGATTCAGTTCAAAGAGCCTAACGTCATCCGCCTTCCATTCCACTTGCCGAATGAACAGAATATTTTGTACGAAGATCATCAGCTTATTGAGAATGTAATCGAGACTGCAGTCTCAAAGGATGGTATGTTTATCGGCTGGTTTAAGGCTAACAAGGATTTTGATATGGCCTGTACACTTACCTACGCGGAGATGCCATCGTTTTTTGTTTGGGATAAGCAGGGGCATATGTGGAAGCAGCGAAAGCAAGGGCATGTGATTGGTCGCCTCACACATATTCCTCACTCGCATGGAGAGGAGTACTACCTTTGTTTGTTATTGAACTATCAGAAAGGGTGCCAGACATTTGTTGATGTCCATTCTGTTGGTGGCATTGTGAATATACATTCAAAGAAGCCTGTTATGCTCTAGGGTTGTTACAAGACGATAGGGAATTTATTGATGCAATTAATGAAGCCAATGCGTGGGCTTCACCGAATTATATCAGGAGGTTGTTTACAATGCTTTTGATGTCAAATAACATGGTCCATCCCGACATGGTGTGGGAACAATGTTGGCAACATTGTGCAAACAGCTCGATGCTTTACGGAAGACACAACTTGGGTAAACTTTGCATTTTTTTTACTATTATGTTGCTATCTCGCCAAAATCATACCAAGCAATTTAAAAACTTCCCTTTTTTCATTCTCCTGCTGTGTGTTATGCATTTATTATTTTTCCTTTATCACCATGGCAAAATAGTTTGCGATGTAACTCTCTTCTATTTTGTTTTTAGGTTTCCAGCGTTCCATCGATGAGATTAAGTCTACCACGCTTGCCAAAATTGAAAAACTTCTGCAGCCGAACGGTAGGACCCTAAAAGAATTTACTGACATGCCATTTCCTGATTCGGTAGATTCGACTGACCCTCCCGACACAGTCTTCTTTGATGAGCTCAATTTTGATAAGACAGAGTTGGAAAGTATTTCTGTCGATTTGGTTTCCTGCTTGAATCGAGACCAGCGTGTTGCATTCGACACAATAGCCAATGCAGTCAGTCGTGGCACTAGTGGTTTTTTCTTTGTTTGTGGATATGGTAGAACTGGGAAGACTTTTCTATGAAATGCATTGTCTGCTTCAATAAGGTCGAAGGGTCATATTGTTCTCAACGTGGCATCCAGTGGCATTGCAGCGCTGTTGTTGCCTAATGGGCGAATTGCTTATTCACGCTTTAAGGTTCCACTCAGTGTTAACCAATACTCCATTTGTAATATAAGGCAAGGCACACCCCTCGCGCATCTTATTTCATCTGCAAAATTAATTATATGGGATGAAGCACCAATGTTAAATAAATTTTACTTTGAAGCGCTCGACAAGTGCCTTAAGGATGTTCTTTGTTTTGATCATGGATATAATCCTAATGCTTCATTCGGTGGAAAAACTGTTGTTCTAGGAGATAATTTTCGTCAGATATTGTCTGTGATTCCTCGTGGTTCCTGGGAGGAGATTGTTTATTCGTGTATTAATGCTTCAAACCTGTGGCAATGTTGCCAAGTGTTGTAATTGACTGAAAACATGAGGCTGGGTCATGGTTCGCAAGATATCCACAATGTACAGTTAGAGGAATTTGTTGACTGGCTGCTTCAAATAGGTGACGGGTTACTCGGAGACAGTACCGATGGCGAATCAGTTATTAGAATACCCAACAACTTGCTACTGGATATTGAGTCTCTGTGTCTGCGTGATTTGGTGTTGTTTGTTTATCCTGACATTTTACTCCATTCTTCTAGCGTGGATTATTTTAAGGGCAGCAGTATATTAGCACCAACACTTGATGTTATTACTGAAGTTAACAATCATGTGATGTCTTTGATCCCTGGCAAGGAGAGAGTTTACTTGAGCTCTGATACACTACTTAATGAAGATGGTCACTTGGAATCTGAATTATATACAATGAGCATAGAGTCGTTGAATGCATTGAATTGTTCTGGAATTCCCCAACACATGTTAGTTCTTAAAATTGGTGTTCCTGTGATGCTTCTTCGCAATATTGACCAATCCAATGGACTATGCAACGGTACGCGAATGCAAGTTAGACGTCTCGGCGACCATTTCATTGAGTGTGTCATATTAGCAGGTCGTAATACTGGTGAGGTTGTCTTTATTCCCAAGATGAACATGGCCCCTAATAATGAGACATTATCAATCAGGTTTACTCGACGACAATTTCCGGTTGCGCTTTGCTTTGCAATGACCATAAACAAGTCCCAAGGACAAACACTGTCAACTATTGGCGTGTATCTTCCAAGACCTGTTTTCACTCATGGTCAGCTTTATGTTACACTCTCTCAGGTCAGTATGCATTATGGACTGAAGATATTATCTGTTGGCTCTAACGGCACAGTCTCAAATCATACTATTAATGTTGTCTATAGAGAGGTTTTTACCGGCTTACTACCTTTCATTCTACCTTGAATGGTATGTTTGTTGTGTGGCTCTTTGCTCATCTTCTCAAGATGTTATTTGCATTCCGTATCCCTAATACTTATGTTAATTCTTATGAATATGCTATTGTTGAATATTGCAGCAACTGAACATTGTTCTTTATGCTCAGTAGCCATTTCTTTTATGTCCCTGTACCCGGCACGGGTCTTAAAACTAGTATTAATACATGGATCAGAATCTAGAATTCATCATCAGGATCATAAATGACTTTCTTCTTACAAGAGTGTTCCGCCACCACTTCCTCCTTTCTTTATGGAGTTTAAGATTTTTTTGTACACACTTGTTATAAGGTTGTCTCTATATGTTGCATTGTAGCCATATGGTCCTTTGATGATACATCGAATTCTGCAAAGATTATTGGCATTCCCAGATGCTTTTCTGCGTCTTCTATATGGGATTGCATCTATAATATTACGAATTTTAGATGGTTTTCAAAAATTTGCTGTGAGATCCTTCAATTTTCGTAATTCATAATTAAGGAGTTATTACAAGATATACTATTAATGGTTTTATATATATAAAAAAAAGTACTGAAAAAAAAAATACCTTCTCTTATTACCTATATAAATATATAAACACAAAGATAAATTTTTTGACATAAGGATAAATATATAAATACAAAGATAACTTTTTTTCCATAATGATAAGGACCTCGGTTCTTTTATCAACCTGTTGTCTTTCTAAAATTTATTATCAAAATGCAATTTTTTTTCAAATTGTTTATTCAAATATTACTGTTTTTATATGATGACTACTAGTTTTTTTTCATGCGCTGACTAAATGCGTTAAATTGGTATTCGCCTTCTCAATAAAATAGCTAAACCAACTAGAGTATCGACCTGAACATGTTTAATACTAGATGCGCTAGTTGGTTTGGCAGTTTCACAAGAAGTGTATACTAATTTAGCATCTCTCAATCATCACACACAAAAAATAGTTGTTATCATGACAAAGTGTCATATGAGTAAATAATTTAAAAATAGTGATATTTTAGTAATAAGTTTTAGGGATAAGTATTGTTTTGGTCCCTAATGTTGAGGGTCAGGATCGAAACTGTCCCAACGTAATTTTTTATTTAGAATCATGCTTAACATTTTTTCGTATTAATTAAAATTGTCTTTTTTAATAAAATTTTTAATTTTATTCCTAAACTACCCCTAGTTTAATAAAAAAATTATAAAATTTAAAAAAAATAAAAGAAAAGAACGCGTTGGGAAGGGGAAAAGGAAAAGGGTACACGAAAGGGGAGGGGAGGGAAAGGGGAAAGGAAGAGGGGGGATGGGGGGAAGGGGGAGGGGGGAGGGGGGATGGGGGACAGCGCCGGCGAAGCTTGGAGCTGCCGTCGCCGTCGCCGAAAGAAAGAAGAAAGGAGAGAGGGGCTGCGACGGGGGAGAAGAGAAGAGGGAAGGGAGATGCGCCGGCACTGCTAGGGCTCGCCGCCGCCGTCGCGTCGTCATCGGGAGACCACACTGTTGAGCCGTCGCCGCCGATTCGCCCACGAGCTGCCGTCAGGGAAGCGCCGATGGTTCTACTTCGGCTTCTGCATCTGCTTCTTCTTCTGAATCTGCTTCTTCTTCTGCTTCTTCTTCTTATTCGACTTCTGCATCTGCTTCTTCTTCTGCATCTGTTTCTTCTTCTTGCTTCGGCTTTTGCTCCTTGCTTTGGCCTCTGCTTTCTGCTTCTGCTTGAGCTTCTATTTGAGTTTCTATTTCTGCTTTTTCTGCTTCTGTGACTGCTTCTTGATACACCACTATTTTATGATATATTTTGGACTAAACTGAGTGAGTTTTGTCAACTTCTCTCACACTTATTCATGTAAATTGCATGTTTTTCATTTCCTTTCTAATTTTTGTGCTATGATTGAAAATATGCTTCCTAACCCTTAAAATTATTAATTTTTAATTCTCCTTTGTACCATTCGATGCTGTGATATGTTTGTTAAGTGTTTTCAGGTTTACAGGGCATGAATGGCTTAAAGGATGAAGAGGAAGCATGTCAAAGTGGAAGAAACACAAGAAACTAAGGAGCTGAGAAGCGAGGAGCGATGCGCACGCATGGGTGATGCGTGCGCGTGAAATTGAGCATCTCACAGCAACACGTACGCGTGACCAGCGCAGGAGTTCAGCGACGCGTATGCGTGACAGTGCACTTATCAGAACTCGCTGGGGGCAATTTTTGGGCTTATTTGGACCCAGTTTCAAGCCCAAAAACGCAGACTAGAGACAGGGGTGTAGTTGAGACTGAACACATTTTCATTTTCACTTTGTTTTAGTTTTTAGTTTTGAATTCTAGAGAGAGAAACACTACTTCGCCTAGGGTTCTTAGCATTCTTAGTTCATCTTCATGTTGGATTTGGAGAGAGCTATTACTACCTTCAAGTGGAGTTATTATCGTCATAGTTTGCTTTTCTATTACTTCTACTCCTTTGTTTTTTCATTTAGTTACTTGAATTCATGTTTGGATTTTGTTACTTTTGAATTTATCAATACAATGAATTATTTTTATATTTAATTCTATTGCTTGTTTAATCCCTTTTTAATTAATCGTCATTGCCAATTTTGAATTTATTAATTTATTATAATTACCATGTCTTTTATTTACTCCCTTTACATGTTTGTGAAAATAGCATTCATGTTAGTGGAGTAGATATTTCAACTTGGTTTGGGAGTTGATTAATTGGAAACCCTTCAGTTGTAATACTCAAGTATCAATTTGTAATTGGGAATTGCTGGCTGGCTTATTTTCACCAACTCTAGTCCTTTCCTAGGAAGTGACTAGGACTTGTGAATCAGAGTTAGTGTTACCCACTTGACTTTCCTTTATTAGTTAGAGGATAACTAAGTGGACGCAATAAACTTTTACTATTATATTTGGAAAAAATCAACAAGGATAGGAACTCCAATTTTTACTTCTAGCCAAGACCTTTTTATTAAATACATAACATCCCTTGTTATTATTCAATGCTTCAATTCCTAGTCGTTTATTTTTTCGTTCTCAAACTTCAAAAATATTCAGAAAATTCCTGACCAATAATTTACATCATTGTATCTACTCTTTGGGAGACGATCCGAGATTCTACTCCCGGTTATTTATTCTTAATTGTGACACACTTCTAAATTGATAGTGGGAATTTCGTCGGTTAAGACTTTGCTCGCAACGCCATTTTAGAAAACAATTTTTAGAAATTCTTAACCGGCATTTTTCCACCCATCACTTCTGCTTTTACTTTTAATTCTGATTTTGATTTTATTGTTGTTGTGTGTTAATTTGGTTGTTGAATTTGTGTTGATTTGTTGATTTGTTGAATTTGTGTTGATTTCATTGATGTTGTTATTCTTGATGGTGGAAGTGGTGGAGGTAAAGGTGCTGGTGGTGGTGAAGGGTATTTTTGTCCGGAAAAAGTTAAAAGGACGATTTTAATATGGAAAAAAAAACGTTAAGAATATTCTAAATCAAAAATTACGTTGGGGACGATTTTGATTCTGACCCTCAACATTAAGGATCAAAACAATACTTATCCCTAAGTTTTAAAATGTCACTCTTATAAAGAAAACTTAAATTAAAAATTTTTTATCTCTTATATATTAATTTTAAAAATTGTAAAAGATAATATTTTTGTATTCACTTTAAACTTCTAAAATTTACAAAGAGATTGATTTGTTTTGTAATTTAAAGATTTAGAATAACTAACTGTTAAAAAAAATCAAGACTAAAATATAATCATGATTCAAAAAAAGTTTTGTAGAGTAATTTGGGAGATGAGATACCAAGAGTCAGCATATATGTGAGCAGAAGCAAAGTCAACACCAAGAACCTGGTGGTTCCTAATTAAATCAGTTCCAACTTGTGTTGCATATGAATTTGGATTCAACTAAGCTCTGTGAGGGGTTGAGGGCCCATAAAATCCTGCAACTCCAATTTCTACTGGGTTCTTTGGATCAATCTTCTTCACATGGAATGCCATTTCTTGTATCCAATCCCGAAGAATCTGAGGTGCATCGAGGCTCATTCATCGATTCCCATGCAAACATGGTTGGCTCTTTCTTGTATGTCATATTTGTGCTCTCACTTCTTATTTCAATCTTTGGCAGTTTACTCCTTTAATAGATGAGTAAAATTTTCAAAATTTAAAACTTTGCTTCAAGACATTTGACTTCTTCTCCCAAAAATTAACAACAGCAGCGGTGCAAAATAGAATGACAGTACATGCATCCATACTTTTTTTTTTTTTCATTTTTTATCTTGCTTCAAGAATTGAGCTCTTTATTTGTACTTTGGTTCTAAGTAATTTTATTGAATGTTGATTTCTTACAAAGTTCTGTAATCTTCAAATCTTTGAACTTTCTAATTCGATATATGTAGAGAGATGATTTTCTTCAACAATCTTTAATAAAGCACAAATGAAGAAACCTTTTTCTAATGTAGCCATAGGCACGGACGGATCTAGGAATTTGATAGAAGAGAGAGCGAAAATTAAAATATTATATAATCAGATTTAATATTATATATTCATTGATATATATAATTATAATTAATATTTTTTTATTAAAAAAATACTAATAAGTGTTTATTATATAAAAAATTTATCTCAGTTCTTATATTTCTTTTTATTTTGGATTCGATAAAATATAAAAATTATCTATTTTTTATTAGTATACTTTGTTGAGTATTATTATGACAGTAAGTTATATTTTTATGCTTCGGTTCATAATTAAAAATCAATTTTATACCGATGTCTTGAATAGAAATTAGTTACACGTCTGTCCTAAATAGATCCATAAAAATCAAATAAGGCAGACTCGATTTAAACATTTACATGAAAATCGAATTAACCTTATTGATTTAGTACTTGTACAACATATACTTAGTAAATTGAATCAACCTAATTCAATTACTACTTGTATAAATTATTAACATTTCATACTTTTAAGTTAATCATTAACTTTAAAACATAAATATCAATAAGAAAATATCTCCAATTTGAATTCAAATCAAATATAAAAAAATAAAAACAAATAAGAATAGAAATTCATATTTTGTTTAGTTCAAATTTCAAAAGATCTATATTTTTACAAACTTATGAATTTAAAACGAAACAATAAACAACTTTTTAAAATTCATTAAAAATCATTCTTTGACTCATTAGCATCTAAAGAATCATTAGTGGGACTTTTGATGTTAAAAAAGTTATTGTAAAGTATAACCCTCTAAAGTGACATAGGAGTTAAAACTTCAAATTTTTTACGGTCAGAATAAATATTTTATTTGAAGCTAAATAGAAAATATTAATTATTTGTACAAGTAGTAAATTAAATAAAGGTGATTCGATTTATATGTAAATACTTAAATCAAGTTTCTGCTAAATTCGATTTATATAAATTTATTTAGGACATGCTTGTAATCAATTTCTATTTAAAACATCTTCATAAAAATTAATCTCTAATAAATTGATTGATGTAAATTATCCCAAAAAAGCTCACCTATCAACCCATAATTAGGCTTGCTAAATTAATATTATTGGACCAAAATAACATACCACTTTAGAAAACCCCATAGTTAAGTATTTATAATTAGTAGAAAGAAATTTTGACAGTTAATATAAATAAATCTGGTAAATTAAATGAATAATTGATTAATTGATATATTATAAAATGTAAGGACGATAAATTTATAGCTAATTTAGATACAGGTTAAAAATTTACTCTAGACTTTTTAAAGGGTATTTTTAAGTAGATGTGAAATAATATTAAATAACTAATTATAATTCTAACTTGAAGAATTTAAAAGTTATATGAAATAAATAATTATTAGACTAATGAAAACAATTTAAGGATATATTCTGTTATGAGAAGAATAAAGATGTATAGGTCAAATTAATCTTTTTCCTGGGTTTTGAATTTTTTTTTTTTTCTTTTTCGTTGAAGAGATTTTGAAATTAAATTTATATTTCAGTACCAAATAATTTAATACAATAAAAATTATTTTGTCTTCTAATTCAACAATATCAAAAGCCCAACAAAACGAGGCCTAACTCCATCTCATTAATTAATTTAACTAAACCTAATTATACAAACAAACAAACACCGTAGAATATTATTTCTGGTCTCCTAACTAGACACTTGTCATACAGCAACTTCTACATGGTAGAACGAGTATCATTTCTGGTCTCCTAACTAGACATTTGTCATAGAGCAACTTCTACACTATATAAATAAGAAACTATTGTACCAAATAGCATCTTTCTTTTAAGTTAAATTATAGGTGAATTTTATGATATAGAAAGAAAAAATTTTCTACACCTATAATATACTTGTGGCATAGCATAAGAAGGACATGTGGACATTTATCCACGAAAATGTATTTTACAAATGTCCACATGTCCTTCCTATATTATGCCACAAGTATTCTATAGGTGTAGAAAAATTTTTCTTTCTACACCATAGAATTCACCTAAATTATAATTGTCAGGGAGAGATTTTCACCAAGATGTGAAAACAAAATCCCACCAACAATGCAAGGTCTCTTCTTTTCAGTCAGCTTCCTCTTGTCTCTCCACACATCATCAATTAGCTTATCTCCCCCTCCATTCTTCGGTCACTTTCGTTCCCTATATATATATATAATTTTGCATTATAACTATGAATTTTAAAATTCGATCAAATTTCCAATTCAAAATTTAAAATATCTAACAATTCGATTTGGAAATTGTAACTTGATTACATTGGTTTATACTGCTCGGTGGATCAAGCAAAATAGTAAGTTAACTTGAGATTACTGCTTTTAGAACTAAAACAAATACAGCTTGATCGTTTTGTTCACAAATCACAATTACAGATCAAGCCGTGGAGACAATAATGAAGTACTTATTATTCTAAGTGCAGTGATATCCATCATCTAGCGGGGTAATAATCACCCCAACTGTTTACATTACAAAGCATAGAATGAATATGGTTTACACTGTTGATAATTGGGGCTCAGATTTCTTTCTTTTTTCCTGCCTCATTAGATATACAAACTCCCTGAATGCTGCAATCATCAACAAATGCCATATTATTATCTATTATTCATCAGATCCAAATTAAAAGTAAAAAATAACCAAGCTGCTAGTCTCTTACCGTAATCCGAATCATGGGGTCCTGGGGATGCTTCTGGGTGGTACTGGAGAGACATTATTCTCTTAGCAGGGAAGGCAAGACCAGCACAGCTTCCATCATTGAGGTTAATATGAGTAACCTCCACTCCTTCTGGCAAAGTGGCAGGGTCAACCGCATAATTGTGGTTCTGCCAGTTTATAAAGCAATTTACCATTATACATACAATGCGATAACAATTAACCATTTGTAGACGATACAGACATGGACTAAGTTCCTAAAGCAGATTTACAAACTAAAGGGTTTTTCCATTCAAACTGCCACTGCTATAGTGTAAAAATGTAAGGTGAAAACTCGCATGCAAAGTTGTCTTCATGAGATGTTGATATTTGAAAATTCATTCAATTGCAATTTAGTCAAACGTCAAATCATCTCACAATTCTAAACTATCAAACTTCATATGAAGACAATTACATGTGAGTCATTACCAAAATGTAAGCAGTTCCTCCATATCTCACTCGTAAGACTTCAGTGTCTTGTTTACTTTCATTTTTAAGATGGAAGCAAGGTAGTGCCAACAATCAATATGAATTATATACGCCTAAAATCAATCTATTCAGATACATTCATTGACATACTTAGGCGAGAGAGAAGTCCGAGAGCCACATACCTGAGCACTAATCTCAACATGGGTTGTTCGAAGGTTACGAACAGGATGATTTCCTCCATGATGACCAAATTTCATCTTAAAGGTTTTGCCTCCTAAAGCTTGGCCAAGCAGTTGATGGCCCATGCAAATTCCAAAGACAGGGACCTTCCCTATAATATCCCTTACTGTCTCCACAGCATACGGAACAGCAGAAGGATCTCCAGGGCCATTGCTGAAAAGCACCCCATCTGGCTTCATCTTCAAAGTTTTTGATGCTGGCCATGTAGATGGTACAACAGTGATTTTGCAGCCATAAGATGCGAGTCTTCTGAGTATATTTTGCTTTATTCCAAAATCATAGGCAACAACCTATAATGCATAAACCAGAATGAAGGGCATATTAAATTACCAATATTATACAAAAAAGGAAGCAATAGTAATACCAGTGGTTATGCTTACATGGAATGTCTCCTGAGGCACTTTAGAATTAAATTCCCATTCTTGCTCTGTTTTATCAACCCATTCATGTGGAGTTTTGCATGATACTCCGCTTATAAGATCAATACCTAAAAATATTGAAAAGCATCCATGATCCATGTAGTTCCATACAACAACAACAATAAAGCCTTTTCCCACTAAGTTGGGTCGGCTACAAGGATCAAACGACGTCATTGCGCTCTATCATGTATCATGTCTCAAGAATATTACGAAAACAGATGTTCGTATGCTTACCAACAATGTCCCAAGATTGAGACATCTTAAGTAGTTCTTCGTCAGTTTTGGAATTGTCAGTGCTCAAGACACCAATAAGGCTGCCATCTTCCCGTAATCTGCGGGTGATTGCACGTGTATCAACATCATCTGTTGCACACCAAATTTTCAACAACGTTGAAACCAAAACAAGAAATTTTTACATAATAGACTTTCTCAAAGAACTATTAAAAAATACTTACAAATTCCCATGATATTCCTTTTTGCTAAGTAGTCACCTAGAGTTTCTGTACATCTCCAGTTTGAGGTGCTGAATTACTTATTGCAAGAAGAGAGTTAGTTGACTAAAAAAGTAAAGCTAAATTGACGAAAAGCAATTCCGGAGAATGTCAACAAAACCTGATACTCAAGCTTCTAATTACTAAACCCGCAAGGAAGCATTGTCTTGATTCCTCATCATCTAGCATGGTAGCATAAACATGTATTCATAATTGACTTCACAAGAACAACAACAAACCCTTATCCGCTAGGTAGGGTTGGCTATCATAATTGACTTCACAGAATAAAATATAATTCAAGAGACGATATGAATACTCACCAAAATTTACACCAGTGTTACCGATATGTGGGTTTGTCATTAGCACAAATTGGCCAGCATAACTAGGATCAGTTAGAATTTCTTGATACCTGCAAAGCACATACATGACAAGGTAAACAACCACACATGCACATTCTCAGATTGAAGTCATGCCAATAAGAAGACTGGATTTATAGTTCATCTCACCCAGTTAATGATGTATTGAAAACTACTTCGCCAACTTGGGTTCCTGTAGCCCCAAATGACTTTGCTTTCCAGATTGATCCATCCTCCAAAACAAGCCTAGCATCTGATGTCTTCCAAGGTCTTTCTCCTTTAACCATTTATAAAGCAGGGAAAAAAACATTGCATCAATTTCTTTAAGATCTGGCTAATAACCACTTCAAGCATAAACTTACAGAAGCTAAACAAAACAGTCTATATATTTGGCCAGCAGGAAGCATACTTCAGCTTAAGAAGTCAAGAGTGAAAGAACAAAAGCATGAAAAGAACAAGCTTTCAAATATTATCTAGAATAACAAGAAAAACTCAAGGCCCCATTAGTTAAAATTCAAGAATTTAAGACAAGATAAGAACAATTAATGTCATGTTTAAATAACATTGCTTTACAAGATCTTTGAGGTGCCCATAAAGAAAAAGGAAATTGGGGTGGTTACCGGCAGAACATCTGAGGGTAAAAACGCGAACTTTGGAACTGGGTTGTGCCGACTTGGAACCGAAACGCTTGGAAAGGTCACTCACAGTGACAGGGAAAGCCAAGGCTTTTGTTGCCATCAAGGTTGCGAGAACCGAACCGATCGAGCGACTGGTTCAATAGTTGAATGGTTCAACTGAGGTTGAACCGATTAATTAAATATAAATAAAATTATAAAAAATTCAACAATAATTTCTAAGCTAATAAAATTCAAAGTTTCACAATTTTACATAATAACTTGTCTATAATTTATCATTAAAAATTCACAAACAAATTTAAACATAAAAATTTATGACCGAAGAAAATCAAAACGCATTATGCATACTAGAATATGCTAAGTTAAGGGGAGCTCAAAATAAACATACTACCAACATTAGGAAAATTTCTCTCCTTTTATTTATTGATTTACAATCTCGTGGATCAAGTGTTCAATGTTAAATGATAATTCTAGTAAGGTCTGAGCTTGCTAGCACTGTAGTTTATTTGGTGGCATTTCACAAATACATTGCATATTTCCCTTAACAATTGTCCTGCATGAAGCTTTACTTTAAATGTTTATTCCAAGGTTCTGAAAATCGAACCGGTCATCCAACCGTTCTAGTTATTGGTTCACTGGTTCATTGGTTCAACCGAAATAACCATTTTATAACAAAATAATAAATAAAATATAAATAAACACATTGAAACATAATTATAATCTAATATAAATTTTAAAATATCATCCAAATTAAAAGAATTAGATTAACCACAATATTATAATATCATTCAAATATAAACTCAAAAGTCAAATAACAAAAAAAAACAACTAAATATAAAATACCAACATCAAAATTTGCCATCAATCATCAAAATACCCAAATAATAATCTAAGATCAAACAGCAACCCAATGACAAGAAGTCAAGAACAATGAATTAGTCAAGAATAATGAATTACATTGATTGATACTATCATCTAGCCAATAACAAAATTTAGTTAACAACAACCAATGACAAACAACAATAATAAGATCAAAATTAAGAACAACAATCCACAACAAAAACAATTTACCAAATTAACAAATTATCAAAATGTCAAGAACAGCACAACATCCCAACAATCACAAGTTATCAAATTAACAAGTGAATAAGATCAAGATAACAAAACAAGTTAACAAAAACAAGTTAATCCACAATTGAAACAAGAACTGGAACTGCAACCTACTAATTAAAACAACCAGCTAAAATAAAAACTGCAACCTCCATCCAGTCATCCTTTCAAAGCATATATGGTTCTGTGCAATTATCCCCAATTTAACCAAATGCCCAACTAAGTGATTTTGCTGCACCAAAAAAAACTAAGCAAGATCTTCAATGAATAAATTAAATCATACTGATCTAACCAAGCAAAGGAGGGAAGGAACGTCTCTGAATCTGAACAACAAATGAACAAAAGAAAAAGCAAGAAAACAACCATTACTTTTGGTATTTTATATTTGGTTGTTTTTTTTTTTTTTTGGTTATTTGACTTTTGAGTTTATATTTGAATGATATTATAACATTGTGGTTGATCTAATACTTTTATTTTGGATGATATTTTAAAATTTATATTAGATTACAATTATGTTTTAATGTGTTTATTTATATTTTATTTATTATTTTATTATAAAACAGTTATTTCGGTTGAACCATCGGTTGAACTAATTGAAGCAATAAACTAGTGAACCAATAACTAGAACGGTTTGATGACTGGTTAGGTTTTCAGAACCTTGGATATCACAAAGATTAAAGAGCTCCAACTGAATTTAATCAAACTTAATTAGAAGCTGTGTTTTCACCTCATAAAGAGAGGCAAAAATCCAAGGTTCTGAGAACCGGACCAGTTATCGAACCGCTCTAGTCACTGGTTCACTAGTCTAATCGGTCCAACCTTGGTTCAACCAGAAAATCGTTTTAGAATAAAATAATAAATAAATTATAAATAAACATCCTAAAATAGAATTATAGTCTAAATATAAATCTTAAAATATCTTCCAAATTTAAAATACTACATGAAATGTTATCTTCCAAATTAATAATTTACAAATTTGTTATCAAACTTTACATCAAGTGTATTCCAAAAGATCACTGACTTCAATACTAAAGAATGATATTAGAGGCTAAAAAAACATCATAAATACAGTTTCATACCCTCTAATATATGCATGCATTATTGCATTTACGCAGTTTTCCTATCATCTTTGTTTCTTTTCATTATGGCAGTCATTTCTTTTTGCTTGTTATTTGTGATTTGTCAGAGAACTCAAGTTACAAGTGTATTGAATACATTAATATAACTAGGGGTGGTAAAGCTGGGTTTCTCATTGTCAAATAGATATGACAACTCGAACTGGAGAGGAAAGCATATATATATATATAATACACAATATTTTATTATTAAATCAGAGCAGCAGCAGCACAGCAGAGCCAAATATCAAATAATCATTCAACAAATAATCATCTGTAATTGAAATCAATAAATCAACATCACAGTAAAAAACAGCAGCTCTCATTAACACAATCAAAAACACCGGCCGCACAACAGAACCAGAAATCAAATAAATCATCAACAAAAATTCAAAAACAGCCACAAATAATCAACAAAAACCATGAAATCAATAAATCATCAGCAAAAATTCAAAAACAACAGAGCCACAAATTCAAAAACAGCAGCAGCAGCACAGCAAAGCCATTTTTTATCAATAATTTCAACGAAAACACAAAACCCCTGTAATCTTATTCATTATTTCAATTTCAGAAACAGAGTTAATCAACTATGAACAAGCAAGAATGAGAGTATCAATTAATCATCAAGCAGTAAGCCAGTGACAGAGTTAATCAACCAAGAACAAGCCAGTAATTGACTTAAAATTCATTATCAAGCAGTGAACAAAGCCAATCAACCAAGAACAAGCCAGTAACAGAGTTAAAATTCATTATCAACCAGTGAGCAAAGCCAATCATCCAAGAACAAGAGCTGAACAATTCTAGTGCATCCGAGGCATTACCTTCGGCGAGGGCAGGGAGCGGAGATTTGACGGAGATCGACGGACGACAGGAAGCTGGCAACGAACACTGGCGAGCTGGCGACAGACGACGGGAGCTGGCGAGCTGACGAACCCGACGAACAGACGACGAGCGAAGAGCTGCGGAACAGGACCTGGAGACGCTGGCGACGCGAGGAGGGCCTTCGAGCACGACGAACCAGGAGGATTGGCAAACGACCACCACGAACCAAGCGGCGACGGTGAGACGAGCGGTGGCGCTATGGAGGCTAGGGTTTTCAAGGAAGACTTGGATGGAACTATGGAGGTTAGTGGGTGGACGGAGCAAGTGATGCGATTCTGAGGGAGTGAGGAAGGACTCAGGAGCTCGAGAGGAAGGAAATGCTGCTGAAAGTGGCTGAATGCGAAGAGGAGGCTAGGGTTAGTGGGTTACCGTTTCTCCTTCCTTTTTTTTCTTTTTAAGAACGAAACGGCGTCGTTTCTATTCAAAAGGTGAAAACTGGTCGTACTGCGGTTCGGTTCGACCGACCAATTTTCAGCCGGTTCGACTGTTCAAAAATGGTTTCTAAATTCGGCGATTATAATTTCTAATCGAACCGTAATTCTTGTCCTCCCGGTTTTCATAACCTGAACTAACCTATCAATAGAAATTTTAAAATTGAACTCATCCATATTCTTAACAAATTAGTCAATAATATTCAATAAGAATAAATTTCTACCTCAAAGTCATAACTCTAACCAAGTCCAACCAAATATTTTAAATTCACGCGCGCTCACTGTCGTCGCTTCTATTTTAAATTCACGCGCGCATATTCATTGTCGTCGCTTCGCGCATGCAGGTTTTTCTTCTTCCCGATGTTGCTTATTCTTCTTTTCCATTTTTGTTATCTTTCTCTTTTATTATCGTCATCACTAACAACACCAACATTTTGCTAACATCTTTATTGGTTCTGATTTTCTCTAGTCTCATTATTAAATAATTTCGGTTCATTTTTTAGTTTATTTGAGGTTCATTTGGATCCAGAAATGAATTGGATGTGTTTTTGTCGATGATTGAGTCTTTTGATTGCTTGTTCAAAGCTAAACTAATTTCGATTCATTTGTGTGTTAATTGAGGTTCACTTGATACTGCTGATAAGTATTGACCAAATTTTTTATTCCTTAAGAAATTTCGGTTCATTTCTTGGTTTAACTTAGGTTCATTTAGTTTCGTCTCACTTGAATTTGTTGAACTTGTTCATGTGTGGTTGTTTAGTTAGTTTTTGTTCAAATCTAAACTAATTTTGGTTCATTTGTGAATTACCTGAGGTTCGCTTGATGCTGCTGTTAAGTATTGATTAAATTTTTTATTCCTTAAGAAATGTCGGTTCATTTCTTAATTTAATTTAGGTTCATTTGGTTTTGTTTCGCTTGAATTTGCTGAACTTGTTCATGTGTGGTTGTTTAGTTAGTTTTTTTTCAAATATGAACTAATTTCGGTTAATTTATGAATTAACTGAGGTTCACTTGATGCTGCTATTAAGTATTGACCAAATTTTTTATTCCTTAAAAAATTTCGGTTCATTTCTTAGTTTAATTTAGGTTTATTTGGTTTCGTTTGGCTTGAATTTCTCATCCTCATCTTCCGCTTCATTTTCTTCTTTTTCATCTTTTTTTCTTCAGCTTATCCTTCTTATTTCATTTTCTCAAAATTTTTCTTGATTTACTCTCTTGAGAGAAATAAAACCAAGAAGAAAGAACGCAAAGAAGTAGGAGGAGAAACACGAAGAAGAAGGAAGATGAATGCAAAAAAGGAGGAGGAGAAACGCAAAGAAGTAGAAGAAGGAGGAGGAGGAGGAGGAGGAGAGAAATGCGAGAATGTTTACGTAGTTAGAGCGTGTATTCACTCTCCACTAATGAAATTGATTTTTGTTGGGTTTTGGCTAACTTAGTTGGATTTGATTGCCAAAAAAATTTAGATGTATAGCAGTTTGCAGCCTTGCCGACATTATATAGCTACGTAGACCGTAGAGAGAGAATAGATAGCACCAGCCACATTGAAGAGGTGGGATGATGCAGGACAAAAAACGGGCTGTCGTTCTCGTCTATCGACAGGTAAGTGAATAGAGATTGGGTTGTGGCCCATACTTATCAATACCGAACCGATAATGAACAGATCATACGACTGAACACCGATCACTAATTCAATCGATAGATTACGGATTCATTCAATTAATTCGATAATAATTAAATAAAAATATAAAATTATAAAAAAAATTAAAAGTGAAATTCTTGAAAATCAATCACTTTTAGTATTTTTGGCAATCATTTAACCAGTATAAACACTAAATTATCTTTAACAAATAAATTTCATTAATTTATGTGTGCAAACTATAAAAAAATGTGAGTACAAACTATATTAATTGTTCTGATAAATATAAGTACAAATTATATACTTTTTGTATGCAAAATTCTTATAAATATGAGTAAAAATTATTGTCAAATACTGACAAAAAATAATAATATTTACTTATTATATAGTATTACTCAAATTAAAATACATATTTTCGCATATATATTAATAACCATCAAGAATCAAAAGTTAAAATACTTGTAGATGATAAAAATCTAACAATTTCTCTGTGAATAAACAAAAAATCTGAATCACAAATTATTATGTCAATAAGATTCACCTCCTTGTTTTAGGTGGAAATGGAGAAGAGAGCAAATTGCAGGCATAACCGCAAATAGAACCACGGATCAAGCATTTTGTATTCTGGCTAATCCTAATATATACATAAAAAGTGTAGACTTCCTATTTCATTCAGAATTTATATAAATCAGTATACATTACTTATTCTTTATTTCCATAAATTATTGTAAGTTCTTGCTACAAGTTTTTATGCATGCAAACATTACGGCAACTCTTTTGAACATTCATTGATTTAGTTTATTTTTTGTTCTTGCTTTCTTATAGTGAGATCATTATTTTTATTATATTAATTACATGGATCTCTTCAAGTAGGGAAGATTTAAATAAAGATGTGATAACGGTTGATCTGTCAAAACCAAGCGATTGGAGGTTAAACTGAAAAAAGTATTCCAACTCAGGTAAAATTTTCACATGCCACTTTAAGATTAACGATATCAAAACATCTTTTTTATTATAAGTCATCAAGCCAATAATGTAAAACATTAACCAAGTTGGATTTAGTGGTTAGTTTATTAATTCTTTTAAATAAGTATTAGGATTCGAATTTTATTTTGTATATGCAGTAATTTATTGACCATCAGCAAAATCTTATATTTTGTTTGGATGGAAGATGAAAAATGAGAGGAAAAGTTGATTTTTTTTATATTGTTTGGATGAAGAGAAAATAGATGGAAAGAAAATAAGAAAAAAATTTTCTTTTATTTGGGTAGAAAGAAAAGTAAGAAGAGGGAAAATCATAACCAAGTGAAATTACATTAATACTCTTCCCTATATTATATATAAATAATAATATACCAATGTATTTTTACCATTGTTTATACGAAGGGTAAATTTGTATTTTTACCATTATTTATACTTTTTTCTATCAGTTTTCATCTCATGTCCGAGAAAAAAAGTTTTCGATGGCCTCCGTACCATTTTATTGTTTTTCTCCCAATTTTCTATCCTGATCCAAACAGAGGAAAAGTTAATTTTTCATCCATTTTCCATCCTTACATTTTTTTTTTACTTAATTTTCTTTAAACCAAACAATGCGTTAAATAGAGCTTCAATCACGTTAAATTAATCATTAATATGTCGGATTAGAGAATACTGTAAAAAACCAAAGATAATGTAAAATATTATCCAAGTAAACCGCAATAGGAGTGATGCCTCTCATCGTTTTCTATCTCTAAATTAATCCACAAACCGCGATAACATAGTATTTTTCTTTTTGTATTTTTTTGTCCATAAACTGCGATGCATTGTAATAGTTTTAGTCAATTTCTGTTCAAACGTAATCCGCAATGACATATAACGATTATGTAGGATCCAAATGTAACTAATTTTCAGTTGTTGTATTTGAATAATTTTAAATGCTATTTTATTTAAATGTATAATTTATCAATAATTTTATATAGAAGTTTAAAATAAAATGTATATTTAATTAGCTTATTTTAATACCACTTTGATCTCTTTTTTTCTAATATAATTTTTATAATTTTTTAAAAATAAAATTTACTCAACAAACAAGATATATAATATTAAAATTTAGATTCTTGATATGAATTATCATATTTTATAATATAATTTCTTTTATATAATTATAAAATTTAATGTGAACATTTATAAAATAAATGATAGATTGATTATATAAAACTTAGGTATCATTAGCTTACCGCAATACTACTTTGATCTCTTTTTTTTATATAATTTTCACAATTTTATAAATGATAAATTTATTCGACAAATAATATATGCAATATTAGAATTTAAACTCTCATGAGCTAACATTTTTTATAATGTAATTTTTTTATATAATTAAAGAATTTAATATGAGAGTTTTTGAAATAATAAGTTAATTACATAAATATTATTTACTATGATATTCTACATGTATATATATATTCTTTATGTTACTGCAAATTAAGTTTAGTGTTATCATAACAAATTCATAAAAAATTTAAAAATCTTAGCAAGCATTAGTTTGTTAAATACTATTTTAATCTCTTTTTTTATATCTTGTCTTATAATAGATAGATATTTTTTCATTGTAAAAGAGATGTAATGATATATTTTAATTAGGACAATTTATTTTAATAAATTAACGAAAAAGTTCTACATCCATGTAAAAATTACATGGATGTTATCCAAGTCCCTTCCACTTCACACCCCACACACTTATTTGTGTACACGTGTCTCATATAACGTATATAACCTAATCCTTATTTTGTCTGATCAACCTTTCTCAACGTAAACCTTTCCATACAACGACAATCTTTTTCTTCTTCTTCTTATTCTTCAACATAATTAAATTCGTTGTTCTCCTTTATTCGCGTTTTTCTTCTCTGCATTATGGATTTGGATTGACTTAACGTAATTAGCTTCGTCATTCATCTTCTTCTTCGTTTTCTTCTTCGATCTGCACTTCTGAATTGAAACAATGAATGAATCAACTTCAAATCAGTTGAATGAGTGCGATTTGGATAATTCTTCCGAAACGTATCAATTTGATGAGGTTTGGATTATTGAATTTTGAATCTAATTCAATGGAATGAAATTGCTAATTTTATTTGAAGTGAATTGAATGGACTGAGGTGATCTATATCTGAATTGAATTGAATTGAATTGATAATATGTAATTGTGAGTGTGAGTAACTGTGACTAACTGTGAGTAATTGTGAGTAACTTTTCGGTTCGGTAAGTACTAAAGAGTTGATTCACCATGTGCATGTGTTCCGTTCGGTAAGCATAAAGGAGTCTAAAAAAAATTAGACGAATATATTCTGTTTTGTTCCCTAAGCACTATATAATTGTTTCACCGTAATTAAGATTTTGGTTCACCATAATTAAGATTTCGGTTCACCATGCAGACCAGCTGTGTTGTGGATGAAAAATTTATCCCAAAGGTGGGAATGATTTTCAAGACACTAGAAGAAGCTGAAAAGTTCTACAAACATTATTCCAAACTTGCCGGTTTTTCTACCAAAATAACGAACACAACTCGGGACGGAGACAAGATTAAGAATAAACTAATTGTATGCTCTAGAGAGGGGAGGTGGAAATCAAAGATATCTCCAACTTTGAAGACAAACCCTTCAGCTGGGTTAAATTGTTCGGCCAGAATTTACGTACACATAATGAAGGATGTTGGTCTTTGGACAATTTCCAAAGTTGTTTTGAATCACTCACATCCTTGTTGTCCAGACCAGGCTAAGATGCTCAAACAACACATGGAGCTTAGCATGTTCGTGCGTCGCACCATTGAAACCCACGAGGAAACCGGAATCAGACCGAGCAAAACTTACCAATCATTTATGGCAGCAGCTGGCAGCCACCGTGAACTATGTTTTATAGAAAAAGACGTAAGAAATTACATCACTAGGGAAGTACGAAATATTTTTTGAAGAAGATGATGCCAAAGAATTTGGAAAGTACCTAGTTAGAATGAAAGAGAAGAACCAAAATTTCTTCTTTGAGCTCAACCTTGAAGGCGATCACTGCATTAAACATGCATTCTGGGCTGATGCAAGAAGTAGGATTGCATTTGATTATTTCGGAGACGTGGTTTCATTTGACACCACCTATAACACAAATAGGTATTCGGTTCTTTCAAACATATTTAGGATGTTCAGTGAGTGTATATATTTCGGTTCACCACCTTGTGGTTGTTATTTATGCAGGTACAATTTGGTTTTAGGTTCTTTTGTTGGCGTAAATCACCACGGTCAGTCGACACTTCTTGGATGCATGCTGATGAAAAATGAGGACATCCAATCATTCAAATGACTATTTGAGTGTTGGTTACGTTGCATGGGAGGGAAGGCACCAAAAGATATTCTTATCGATCAATGCGCATCGATTCAAAGGGCAATTGAGCTGTGCATGCCAACAACAATTCACCGCTGGTGCATCTGGCACATTATGAAGAAGATTCCAAGAAAATTAAATGGCTACAAGGGGCACATCGATATTGAACAAGAGATGAGCCATGTTGTTTGGAACTTGTACACAAAAGATGCATTTGACAGAAATTGGAACGATTTTCTTACAAAGTATGGTCTCGGAGGAAACGAGTGGCTTTCAAGTAATTGAGGTTTCAATTTGAATTATTTTTATGCTCATATCTTTTTTTTCCAAAGCATGCACTGTTTTCGGTTCACCAGACCTTATAGTTTCAGTTTGGTTTGCAGAGCTATACGATGATCGCCATATATGGATTCTAGTTTACTTGGATCACCACTTTTGGGCCGGGATGAGAAGCACGCAAAGGAGCGAGAGTATGCATTCATTTTTCAACAAGTTCATCACACGGAATAGCTTCTTGAGACAATTCTGAAGCAATACGACAATTGCCTAGCAAGCAGAGAGCAAGCAGAGAGAGAATTCGATGTTGCAGATTTTCACACCGTGATACCATGTGCAACAAAATCAATAATAGAGGCACAGTTTCAGCATGTATATACCCATGAGAAGTTCAAGGAAGTTCAAGCTCAATTCAGAGGTAAAGTGGACTGTATCACAAGATCAATGTATTCCACCCTAGGTTTCACAACATATGAAGTAATAGAGCAGGTTTCCAACTCCACATCCAATAAGTTTGTTGTCACCTACGATGCAGTATCACGAGATGTAAAGTGTCATTGCTTGCTGTTTGAGTCTAGGGGCATATTGTGCCGCCATTCCCTAAGTGTCCTAAGCTTTGAGCGAGTGGATAACATGGCACCGAAATACATATTGGAACGTTGGAGCAAGAACATAAAGAGGAGGCATACACACATTAAGAGCAGGCAAGATGAACCTCTACTAGAGCCAAGAAGTAAGAGATTTGACGAATTGGTGTTTTGGTCACACAATATATGTGAATTTGCTTCTGAGTTTAAAGAGTTGATCGAAATTTTGCACCGAGCATTTGACAAGGTCATTGCGGAGATGGAAGAATATTAAGGGAGAAGCAAAGGAAAAAGTTTGTTAACCCACGAAGAAGCGACATTAAAGCAATGTGAATGACCTTCAAAGCCCACCATGTGTCAAAACAAAAGGTCGGCCCAAGAATAGACTTGGATCAAATCTGAAAAAAAAGATCTCAAATGCCATGAAGAAAAAGAAAAAGACAGCTCCAAACGAGGTAAAATTGACTTGCTTTTGATTAGTTAAAAATTCAATTGTTCATTTTGCTAATATACAATTATGTCTTTTGTAGTTGAACATTTTAGACTCCGGATCATCGATTCAGTCAAGCTCCACTCTTTACAATACACCATATATGAATTATCCAAGAGAGGATTGTACAAGTTTTAGTTTTTATTAATGTAAGTTTTTGTTCACCCATGAGTAAATTTCGGTTCACCATGGTTATAGCAGGATTAATTTCTGAATGTTGATAGTCTTTAATGAATAGTCACTTTTTTTTATTCGTCTAGTGTATTAATTCCTAAGTTGAATAATTAGAATTTGTTTTTTTTTTTTTGTTTAGGGTTCAGAGTTCAAAGTTAAGGATTTAGGGTTTAGGGTTCATGGTTTAGGGTTATGGTTTTAGGGTTTTAGGGATTTAGGGTTTATGGTTTCAGGGTTCAGTGTTCAGGGGTTCAGTGTGTTTCAAACTTTCGGTTCGCCCCGTGTATTAATTTTGGTTCACCATGTTCATGGTTGAGGATTTATGCTTTAGGGGTCAAGGTTTTAGGGGTTTAGGGTTTACGATAGGGTTCAAGGTTTAGGGTTTAGGGTTTAGGATTTAGGGTTTAGGTTATAGTTTTAGGGTTTTAGTGATTCAGGTTTTATGGGTTCAGGGTTTTGGTTTTAGTGTTTAGGGTTTAGGGTTCAGAGTTTAGGGGTTCAGTGTGTTTCTACCTTTCGGTTCGCCCAGTGTATTAATTTCGGTTCGCTGTGTTCTTTTGGAGTTTGTAATGTATTGGTAAATACAGTGATTGCGATCACTGAGAACTTGGAATAAAACAGCAGCTAGACAGTTCCAACAGATATATAAATTAACATCTCAGATTAGTAATCCATCTTGAATCAAATATAAATATTAACATTTGATACATACATTGATATTAAGAATAGAACTATACATTAACATTGACATATATACATTTGAAAGAAGCATTGTTTGATTTTTTAACAAGTTAAACAAAATATATACTACTACTATATGCATTGTTTGATACATACATTGACATATATACATTTGAAGTATGCATTATTTGCTTTTTAAACAAGTTAAACAAAATATTGTTAATTGCAACTAGTATATGCTATTTGCTATCTAAATCTCCAAATGTGTATTTACAATAAGGGCTGGAGAGGAAAGCAGATGGCTTGGTGAGTCTTATTGCTTCAAATTCCCAAATCACTTGGTCTCTGATTTTGTTCATTTCATGAAACAGAAGATTTGGACCATATTGGTATCTGAAGTCATCAAGCTGTTTCTGCATTTCAATTGAAATAAATTAGTTACATATGAAATGAACCCAAATGAAATAAGAACAATATCATTCAAAGCTCTAATCATACTGTAAAAATGCAATCACAATAACCCTAAACCCTGAACACATTAAATATTAAGTAAATCAAAATCACATTAAATAACAACAAATTTTATTCAAAGCCCTAGTTATACTGTAAAAATGCAATCACGGTAATCCTAAACCCTGAACAAATTAAAAGGAGGCCACCGAATAAAAAAACAATCACTTGATGAAGCAAAATTATAAGACCCAGTGAACCGAAAATTGTTTATGTGGTGAATAAATGTTGATCAAATTTCAATCAACAAGAATAGTATTTCTACATGGAAAAGAACTATTGAACAGAGTAACAACCAACTTCAAAGCTCTAGTTACACTATCAACTTAACTGAATGAAATAAGAAAAGAAAGAAGTTTATTAATTTAGAAAGTACTTACTTGTGTCCAAGCTTTATATTTATATCTCTTCCCGCTTTTAATTTTTTGTGGATCTATTGTTTCGAGCCATTTCATCACGTATATTCCACAATCATAGCTAAGCAAGAACTGAGTATAATACTATCAATAGTATACAAAATAAAACACATTAAAAATAGCACTATAGAAGAGAAAGATTCTTACTTTGTACGTTGACCATTCAATTGGATATACTCTGCTTCCTCTCCCAGTCCATCCTCCATTAAGGGTTCTGCCCCAGCGTATATATAACACCCTACCACAGAGAGTCTTATGCTTAAGTCATAAAGCTGAGGTGGTAAGGTATTACGACCTCTAAAAGCAAAATATATATAATAATGATAATGAAAAAGAGATAGTATGCTAGGAGCCTTGAAAAATAGGTAAAACAAAATCGCAAAATCAAAAAGCGCAATCCTCAGGAAATGTGGTTACTTGCGTGAGAAGATAACTAAAGCTCAACAACAAATATATACAGATGACATGAGTAGAGGGTCAATAATACAAAACAACAAGCTCCTAACTCAGCCTGCGAAGCCAAGGCTGACTGGAGAACATATATGTACATATATATACATAATAATAACCCAAAAGAATATGTTCAAAACCCTAGTTCTCCATAAAACCTCTAGAAGGTACATAAACAAAGTATTCTTACATACAAGAAGAGAAACTATACTTATATATATACATCAAAGTAACAAAAGGAGATCCCAAAGTAAACCACTTTGCCGCAGAAACTTCAGCTCGACCTGCATCTGAAAACAACAACACAGTATGGAATGAGAACCGGAGGTTCTCAGCATGGTAAAGGTGCCACGCATATAATATATAAGGTCCTGGGAATGCCAGAGGCAGTCCTAGATCGCCGACTCTCAAATTATAAAGCTTAAAATTAGTAAACAAAAATCATAAAAAGGGTGGTCTTCTAGGGAATTTTAAACCTAGCTTAAAACTTTAACCTTAACTCTAAACCTGTCCACCTTTCCTCCGTACCTCCATCTCCGATGATTCGCATAGACAAAACAAACAGACAAGGCAAGCACAGGTAGAAAACAAAGAGTTCAAGTAACAATTACAACAATTAGCAGAATATAATCAATTAGGCATTCCCAATTAAGGCATAGCAAACAAAGCACACATATGCATATGATGAATGTCTATTCTACTGGCCGTGAGCTCACGTGTTTTGCTAGAATCCGACATATCTGGTAGCTAACCCAGACATTGATCTCTAGGATGCGCATCTCCAGGAAGATCATAAACAAAAGAGAGTTCCTTTCCACCTTCTCATGGAGGTTTCACGAAGGAGAGTGCCTTTCCACATCGAAGGAGTGTGCATTTCCACCTTGCAACAAGAGAAGAACGTGGGGATACAATAAGAAGGAGAGTGCCTTTTCACCTTCCCCACATCTACATCACGACAAGAGAGGGAACTTCCGTCCTTAACTTGCCATATCGACCATTTCGGCCACACACAGTCATCCCCAAATCTCATCATTTATCCTTATCATTTCCTTACATTTGTTCTTTATAGCCATAGCAACATGTATTCATTTAGATTTCACATCATTCTCTTATAATTCATCACGTTTACCCTTTTCTTCATCCCCAAGTTACCTCAATTTCCTAGCTTTAACTAGCTACTAGGCTTAGTGTTATACTTTATGACTAAAAAGAGGAAAATAGAGGTTTAAAAGTCTAAAATCTGGTTTAAAACACAAAATCCAGTTTTACAGGAAACAAGGGCCACGCGTACGCGTGGGCCATGCGTACGCGTAGGTGACAATATCGTGTCACGCGTAGGTGTGGGTCATGCGTACGCGTGGTCATACATGTTGAATCATCACGCGCACGCATGGGCTACTCGCGCATGTGCAGTTTAAAATTCCATGCCACGCGTACGCTTGGGCCATGCGTACGTGTGGATGTACGTTTTTCCAAAAGAATAACAGATTACCCAAAAGCTGTTATATCCACCTGCATATTACATAATTCACGCCTATATTTCCGACGTTTATAACTTTTTCTACAAAATTTTATTTTTTCACAAAATTTATACCGTTCAAAAGCTTGCAAAACCGTCTTTGAGTTGAAATAAATTCCACATCCAACCAAAATTTGAGGATCCAATTATGAACCGCCGAAGTTCGGCCGAAAACCAAGTTTTTCAAAGACTTCAAAACTTCATTTTCTTTTAAAAACTCATTCCCACTCAATTCAACATATTCATAACCATCAATATACTTACCCTCAACAATAGCACAACAATCCTTGCAATCCTATCATTTCCTTAGCTCATTAACATCTCATTTCAACCCAACTTTACAAGTTTTAATCACAACCAAAGCATACCAATACTCAACCCCACACCTTCCATACCTTTTACAACACATCATACCTAACATTCTCAATCATTCAATAACTCCTTACATATTCCCATACATCTCCACAATTCCAAATTCAAGATAATAACAATTATACTCATGTTCATACATAGATCCCTTGTCACACATATCAACACGTACATTAACTCTTTTATTCAACAATTACCCACAATAAGTACTTCACACCACTATCATGAATGACTCAACTCTTACATCAAGAATTTGCTAATTAATACCAAATATGCTAAGACAACCTCCATCAAACTCAATAAAATTCATTATCAAGTACCAACACTACACTTGCAGCATAACCATCAATGACCACACATGCTTAATATCATTTAATAATCTATCAAGGTTGCCAAACATTAACCTGCATGCACATTTCAACTTATCATATAATTCTCTAGCCTAAGTTTTCACAGAGCACTACATATTAAATACGCGAAACCTAAATCATACATTGACCGATTTTCGCGTGTTGTGCAAGGCAAAACACCAATCAACACAGCCCCTCAAGCCCCAAAATAATCAAAGCTCAAGTACCCAACCTCCACAAAGTCCCAATGCTCATAATTCAAGCTCTAACATATACACTTATACACCTAATTTCACATATATCACCACCATACATACTCAAAATTCACAATTTAACATATTAGAACCAAAATTGGCTAGGGTTGATGAACCTTACCTTGTATGTGCCTCAATCAAACCAAAGCCCACCAATTCCTCAAGTCAATTTGATCCTATAACATCAATTTAACCAAAATCTTACCACACCAAAACCTTAACATTTCAGAATTGAAGAAGAGAGAATAGGAGCTGAGATTATGATTTTCTTACCTTGAAAGGTAACGGGCTTTGTAGAGCTTATCACTGCGAATGCGTGACCGCAAACGATGCGGTGATCGGAGCTTCGGATCAAAAGTTATTGGAATTTAGTCAAAGGCAAGGGTTTTTGGTGAAACAAGGAGTTCTTTCCCCTTTACTGAAATGCTTCAGCGTGAATGAAGTTGAAGGGAGAAGGGGCTGTCTTCCTTTAAGGTTTAATGGACTTAATTGGGCCTTAGGCTCATTTTGGACCCGGTTCAACCGATTCGGTTCGTTCGGCCCAATCTTGGGCCAAATTCTTTGAAATTGGTGTCAAAATTCTTGTTTTGAAGAGTTCTATTCTATTTTAATATTAGATTTACATTTTTTTATTTTTCTTATTAAAACTTAATTTTTTTTGTTAATTATTTGCTAAATTTTGCGAGGTTTACATCCTACCCACCTAGTTAAGAATTTTGCCCTCAAAATTCAGATTCAGTTATCTAAAAAGAGGTGTGGGTAGTCGTCTCTTCCCGGATTCAATACTCCTTGGTTTTAATCACTTGGTCTTAATTGCTCACCGCTCCTAACCTCGTCGAGACAATTTCTAAGAAAGCGCAACTTCCCTTTTTCAAACTATTTTGGTCTTCACTTCCAATTAAATCATTTGGTTGGGATCGTGTAGTTGGAATCTTAGCTTGAATTTCACTAACCTTTTCTCTATTGTCTCAGTTTTCGAATTAGGACCCAGGTTGTCAATCTTTCGGGGTTGGGGTTGTTACCAGAGCGACTAATGTACTGCGCCACCTTAATGTATAGCCTGGTCATTTTTCCTCCGATAGGTGAAAGGTGGATGGATTTTTGTCATTCGATTCACAATTACCTAACGGTATTAAATCCTTCGTTTACTGCTAAAAGTTTTTCTACCGGGGCATCGTAATGGAACCATAAGGTTGCATTCATTCACGTCCTAAGTCCTTGGTTAATGTATCATTAGGTTCAGATGTGATGAATCTCGACACAGAGGTTGCTTTCTCCTCTCAAAGTTTAAAATCTTGTTATATTGGGGCATCTAAGTAATCAGTGTATCTTAACGCATCGACTGAACCACAGACAATATGGTAGGCAAAAACTAAAGTTCCAGATTTCTTCTTTTTGTGGTATATTACACATTCTGTCTTTCATATTTTAAAATTTTTGCTCCTATTGAGTTCTATAAGAGGAATTTAACTTGATTCTGTGATAGAGAGAGAACAGGGGATATCGAGTCAGGTAAGTCTCAACTGATGCGGAGGTGAGCAACTCCACTCACGGCGAATTTCTCAAGTTCGGGATTCACGCAAGTATGCCTAGACAAGGATCATGCAAGTATGAAATAGTATTGGGAAAATAAGCGATCCATTACGAATGTCGAGAAGCTTATCGAGTAATCGCGAATTGTTTATAATTGTTTCGTAGGACCAAATGACGAGAGTTGAAAGAGTTGGAAATTTGTGGGAGATTGCGAGTAAGCTTATGATGAGATTGGCTCTAGTTTGTTTGATGACATAGTTAGGGTTGAATTTGTGATTGATAATGGTGAAAGTTGATTGCGTGTGAGTTGAGAATGAGTACACGTTTTCAAGTTAAAATGTGAAGTTGAGGCATAGAGGAGTCGAATAATTTAAAAGGATTATCAACTCCAATTGTTAAAAGGGCTTCCAAACGTAAACAAAACTATGAACTAGAAAGTAGGATTGGGGGAACGCCAAATAGCCAACGATGGTTTTGAAATAAGCTCGAGTAATGAGTATGGAAATGCTTGGCTGCTGACTTATGATGTAATCATGCTACACGGACAATTTGACAAAGGTGATATTGTGATTGGTTTTTAGATTGAACTGTAGTAAGTTGATCATCGGAGGCCTTTCTGTTGTTATCTTCCTCACCTCTGTCATCTTTGGTATTTCGCACTGAGGACGCTTAATCAAACGGACTTCGTTTCTATCACCCATCTCATCTGACTCTCCAAGCTCTGCCGACTTTAACGGTGTCATGGTACACAAGGTAATCCATGAATGATTCGGTCCTTGGCTCTAATTCTTATCGCTACTCACTCTTCCTCGCCACCTGAGTAAATTTGCAGCTAAAAGCTAAATCCGTGTCATGCCTCTTCCTTACAATTTTGGGTTATTAAGTTTGACACCTACAATTCTAGTTTATTTTAAGTATGGATAAGTGTGATGTCTCACTTCCTATATGCAAATAAAATTTCAGGTATCAACTTCAGTTTACCTCTTTCTTCTTGTGACCCACGTCACCTTGGGCTCTCCTATGTGGACAACTATCGCCCTATGCCTCTGATTTGCTTATCTCTATAAGTCTTGATCATTCATCCAACGCCAACTAGAAACTTCACTAAACTCTACAAGTTTTGACGGCAATATCCTATTCGGAACGATTTAGTTTAGTTCTAGGTTCTATACTAGGTTTGACATTTCACTACTAGGTCTTTCTTCCCTGTCTTAGGCTATGAGTAATCATGGTATCCTAGAATGATACATTGCTCCTTACATTCAATCGTTGTAATTACCTTAACCTGATGATTGTGATCTATCTGCATCATGAGTTTCCACCACGTGGATTAGGACAGTCCTTAACTAGATGCCTGGGTGATCCGCACCAGTAACACAGACCTTGCTTGTTTTTATGCTGCCTATTGGATCAGTAGTTCTCAGTCCTCTTGAATTCTTGACTCCTTGGTGCCAAGTCCTGACGATAATCTCTTCGGCGGGACTCCCGGTTATCATTCTTTGCCACGGTTGCGTTCCTCACACATTTCTCAGCTATTCGACTCTTGTTCACAATTTTAGAAAACACCCGAAACTCCATAGGTGCAACGAAGCTCAGAATATCACTCCGAAGGCCTCCTTCATACTTGATACATTTCCAATCATCAAAATTCTCAGGAGCTCCTTGACAAATTCGTGAAAAGCGGCACAATTCCTTAAATCTGCTAGTGTACTCAGTAATAGTCATCTGGCCTTGTTTCAGTTAAAGCAGTTTGAGTTCCTTAGCATTTCTGATTGAACTGGGAAAGTACTTCTTATAAAACTCTGTTCGAAACAATTCCCAAGAAATTATAACCACATCAGACTGCAGAATACGCCTCATGCTCTGCCACCAATGCTGGGCCTCGCCTTGTAGCTGATAAGTCCCAAATACCCACTGCTCTTCGGGAATCTGCTGAGCCTGCAGTGCCCGCTCCATTGCCTGAATCCAGTTATCCGCCTCAGTGGGGTTTGAAGTTCCTCTAAAGGTCGAAGGGTGAACCTTCAGAAAAGAAGAAAGCGTCATAGGACCCTCATCACCGTTGTTGCCATTATTTCGATTGTTTATTTGGTTTCCCAGAGCTTCGGCTGTCGCCTGCATAGCCGCAGCCATGTTTCCCAGGGCAGCCATAAAGTCTACAGGGTTAGGATTATTCCCTGTCGCTTCAGGCATAGCATTTCCTATTCTGCCTCTACCTCGCCTGCGTCCGCGTCCGCGAGTCGACATCTGGTCCCTATATACACCAAACAAGTGATATCAAGTTGATCAGTCTCAATATCGCAAGTCTAGTGCCTCAGGTCCCAAATGCATGATCATGAATGTTTATATCACATATATCAGTTAGATATCCTAATGGCACATAGACACACACAGAGAATGCACAGAAGCATAGTCAGTCTGTCCTCAAGATCTATAGGAACGAACCGCTCTGATACCATAATGTAACACCCTACCACACAGAGTCTTATGCTTAAGTCATAAAGCTGTAGTGACAAGGTATTACGACATCTAAAAGCAAAATATATATAATAATGATAATGAAAAAGAGATAGTATGCAAGGAGCCTTGAAAAATAGGTAAAACAAAATCGCAAAATCAAAAAGCACAATCCTCAGGAAATGTGGTTACTTGCGTGAGAAGAAAACTAAAGCTCAACAACAAATATATACAGATGACACGAGTAGAGAATCAATAATACAAAATAACAAGCTCCTAACTCAGCCTGCGAAGCCAAGGCTGGCCGGAGAACATATAAGTACATATATATACATAATAATAACCCAAAAAAACATGTTCAAAACCCTAGTTCTCCATAAAACCTCTAGGAGGTACATAAACAAAGTATTCTTACATACAAGAGGAAAAACTATACTTATATATATACATCAAAGTAACAAAAGGAGATCCCAAAGTAAACCACTTCGCTGCAGAAACTTCAGACGCCTACCGAGGTGCCGCTCGACCTGCATCTGAAAACAACAACACAGTATGGAATGAGAACCGAAGGTTCTCAGCATGGTAAAGGTGCCACACATATAATATATAAGGTCCTGAGAATGCTAGAGGCAGTCCTAGAACGCCGACTCTCAAATTATAAAGCTTAAAATTAGTAAACAAAAATCATAAAAAGGGTGGTCTTCTAGGGAATTTTAAACCTAGCTTAAAACTTTAACCTTAACTCTAAACCTGTCCACCTTTCCTCCGTACCTCCATCTCCGATGATTCGCATAGACAAAACAAACAGACAAGGCAAGCACAGGTAGAAAACAAAGAGTTCAAGTAACAATTACAACAATTAGCAGAATATAATCAATTAGGCATTCCCAATTAAGGCATAGCAAACAAAGCACATATATGCATATGATGAATGTCTATCCTACTGGCCGTGAGCTCACGTGTTTTGCCAGAACCCGACACATCTGGTAGCTAACACAGACATTGGTCTCTAGGTTGCGCATCTCC
Source organism: Arachis hypogaea (assembly GCF_003086295.3). Lineage (NCBI taxonomy): Eukaryota > Viridiplantae > Streptophyta > Magnoliopsida > Fabales > Fabaceae > Arachis > Arachis hypogaea. The sequence continues at coordinate 25,166,509 of NC_092055.1, read as the reverse complement.
AAGAAGATCATAAATAAAGGAGAGTGCCTTTCCACCTTCTCCTGGAGGTTTCACGAAGGAGAGTGCCTTTCCACATCGAAGGAGTGTATCTTTCCACATTGCAACCAGAGAAGAACGTGGGGATACAATACGAAGGAGAGTGTCTTTCCACCTTCCCCACATCTACATCACGACAAGAGAGGGAACTTCCGTACTCAACTTGCCTTATCGACCATTTCGGCCACACACAGTCATTCCCAAATCTCATCATTTATCCTCATTATTTCCTTACATTCATTCTTTATAGCCATAGCAACATGTATTCATTTAGCATTCACATCATTCTCTTATAATTCATCACATTTACCCTTTTCTTCATCCCCAAGTTACCTTAATTCCCTAGTTTTAACTAGCTACTAGGCTTAGTGTTATACTTTATGACTAAAAAAAAGGAAAATAGAGGTTTAGAAGTCTAAAATCTGGTTTAAAACACAAAAATACAGTTTTGTAGGAAACAGGGGCCACGCGTACGCGTGGGCTATGCGTACGCGTGGAAGTGTAAAAAGGTAGCACGCGCGCGCATTCCCTTACCTTACCATGCGTACGTGTAGGTGAGAACATCATGTCACACACACGTATGGGCTACTCGTGCATGTGCAGTTTAAAATTCCATGCCTCGTGTACGTGTGGATGTACGTTTTTCCAAAAAAATAACAGATTACCCAAAAGCTGTTATATCCACCTGCATATTACATAATTCACGCCTAAACTTCCAACGTTCATAATTTTTTCTACAAAATTTCATTTTCACAAAATTTTTACCGTTCAAAAGCTTGCAAAACCATCTTGAGTTGAAACGAATTCCACCTCCAACCAAATTTTGAGGATCCAGTTATGAACCGCCGAAGTTCGGTCGAAAACCAAGTTTTTCAAAGACTTCAAAACCTCATTTTCTTTTAAAAACTAATTCCCACTCAATTCAACATATTCATAAAAATCAATATACTTACCCTCAACAATAGCACAACAATCCTTGCAATCCTATCATTTCCTTAGCTCATTAACATCTCATTTCAACCCAACTTTACAAGTTTTAATCACAACCAGAGCATACTGGTGCGGTGTTTGTAACCCACAAACTAACCGGCAAGTGCACCGGGTCGTACCAAGTAGTACCTCAAGTGAATGAGGGTCGATCCCACGAGGATTGATGGACTAAGCAACAATGGTTGATTAAATTACTTAGTTAGACAAACAGAAAATGGTGTTTGAGAGTTCAAAAGCATTAAACAGTAAATTCAGTGTTCAAAGGCAAGCAAGTAAATAAGTTGGGAATAAAATATGGAGAAGGCAGTTAAGGCTTCAGAGTTATCTATTTTCTGGATTGACTTTTCTTATTAATTTATTTTAATAATGCAAGATTTAATTCATGGCAAACTATATGTGACTAGACCCTAATTCCTTAGACCTTTCTAGTCTCCTCTAACTTTCATCAACCGCCAATTCCTTGGTCAATTAATTCCAATTAGGGGGTGAAGTTTAATTCTAGTTATTATGCCACAAAAATCCTAATTATCCAAATATAAGAGGATTATATGTCACGTATCCCATTAAATCCAGATAATTAGAATTTAGGAGAAATTATTTTCAAGCTGTTGTTCAAGTAAAGAGCTTTTCCAAGTTATACAAGAACACAATTAGAAAGAGGGTCATACTTCCGTTCCACCCAAATTCATAAGATAAAGAACAAAAACAATTCTTAAATTATAAATCAGTACATGAATTAAAATACCAAAAACAATAGAATCAATCCATACAAATAGACAGAGCTCCTAACCTTAATAATGGAGGTTTAGTTGCTCATGGTTCAGAGTAGAAAACTAGGATTGCGGAATGTAAATTGGTATAGAATTGGAAGTCTCCGGGGCCTCTCCCAAAAGAGAGGTTTCTTTTTCCTTTTATATCTAATCCTAATAAATTTAAAATCTAATTATCTAAAACTAAAATAATATCTTTTTCTAAAAAAATAAGATTTGAATTTAAATTCGAATTAATCAAATAATCAGCAAATCTTCAATAGATGGATGGGGACCACTTGTTTTATCCATTCTTCAGCTTCTAATCTGTGTTTTCTGAGCTGGAAACTGGGTCAAAATAGCCCAGAAATCACCCCCAGTATTTTTTCTGCGTTTTCTGCACGTGGCACATGTACTTTTCGCGATGGTCCTTTTCGCGAGTCACGCGGACGCGTCAGTCACGCACACGCGTCGCTGTGCAAATCTTCAAATCATGCGTACGCGTCAGTCACGCGCACGCGTCGCCATGGAAAGCTCCAAATCACGCATACGCGTCAGTCACGCGCATGCGTCGTTTCTCGCTGCCATCGCCTTTGATTCTTGTACTGCAGAAACTCCATCAAATCCAGCCGAATGGTACCTAAAATAAACAAAATTGAAAAAGACTCAAAGTAGCATCCATATTGGCTAAAAGATAATTAATTCTTTATTTAAACTCAACAAATTAGATGAAAATTCACTAGAAAAAGATAGGAAAGATGCTCACGCATCACAACACCAAACTTGAATTGTTGCTTGTCCTTAAGCAACCATAACTAATATAGGCTTAGGATGTGAATTTGTATGAGAATGAGAGTTCGATTAAGCTCATGTCTCTTCTTATAGTGGGGTTTACAACTGCAATCCTGAATAGTTTTGGCATCTCACTCTCCTTTGAATCAAAAGGATGTTAGTGTCTTTCGGAATTAGAATCCGGATAATATTATGAATCCTCTGATCTTTTGTAACTCAATTTAACCCTTGAACACAGCAATTTTTTTTTCTTTGGTGCTTTGCACCTTGAGCCTAGCCGTGACTTTAAATATTTTGTCTCAAGTTTTACTTGACACAGAAACACCACAAGCACTTAACTAGGAAACTCTTTTTGGAGTTTTGATTTTTCTTTCAGCTACTCCCAGACAGTGGTGCTCAAAGCCTTTGGCATACTCTTCTAATTGCAATTGATCTCGACTCTAAATGTTTTGTCTCAAGGATTACTTGACACAAGAACACCACAAGCATATAACTAGGGAAACAACTTTTTGAGCTTTTAATCATGTCTGACCTCTCTAGTCATTGATGCTCAGAGCCTTGGACCTGGCTTTTTTTTTTCAATGCTGTTTCTTTTGCTTCAAGGATTAAACTTTCATTAATTTCAGAGAAATCATAATAATTCTCTAAATTCCCGTTCCTTGTACATCAACATTCTTTGATTCAAATTTAAATATGCAATGTTCATGTCATGCATTCAGAATCACAGAAAGTACCACCACATCTAAGTAAATAAAACTATTCTTCAATATAAACTCACTTTCTCATGCAATATATCACTTTTGTATTTTTTTATTTGAATTCAAGCTCAGTGAGTAATACATGAGAAATCTTTTCGGAATTAAAGCAATTAAGAGAAAACTAAACTAGACCTAGGATTCTAACTAATAAAGGATCATGCAACAAACAAAGCAAAATAGCAGAAAACCGGAACATAATATAGTAAAAGCGAGAAGGAATATAGAATGAAAGGAACTCAACCATCTTAGTTATCCTAGCGGTCGTTTTATTCTTCAGGTTGTGCTTCTCCTGTGAAAATGATTCGCCTCCCTTTGGTGCCATAAGAATAAATAGAAAACTTCTAAGCGAAGCGTCAACACCAAACTTAAAAGTTTGCTTGTCTTCAAGCAAAGAAGAATTGAAAATAGAAAGAAATAGTAAGACGAAAGAAGAATAAAAAGGATAAAAGGACAAGAGAGAATTAGGATTTGGGAGAGAGAGAAAGAAAATTAAAACAGAGCGGCGAACTAGTATAGTTGTGTAGTGCAGGCAACGCATACGCGTGCAGGACGCGTACGCGTCCTGGGTTGCGGAATTTTCTTAATGATGCGTAAGCGTCAGGCACGCGTATGCATGCCCATGATTTGTGCGAATCGCGCGAAGCCAGCTGCACGCACGCACACGCGTGGATGGCCATTTGTGCAGATGACGCGTACGCGTCCGCGTGACCAAATTTGTGCCTCTAGCACATTTCCAGCCTCAAGCCAGCACAACTCTCTGCCCAAACACTTATTGACGCCGATTTTCAAGGTCACGCGTACGTGTCAATGACGCGTACGCGTGGAGTGCCAAAATGACGAATGACACGCACGCGTGGGGTACGCGTACGCGTGGGCTTGTTTGTGCGAAAGGCATCATTCCTGCGCCACTCCCGCGCAACTCTCTGTTCATTTTTATTTTTCACGCACACCTATCTGACACGTACGAGTCAGCGACGCTTGCGCGTCATGTGCTCTTCTTTTTTTTTGTGCTTGAAGTGTTTAGTTCCTGTTAAAAATAGCTGCATGATCTGAAAAACAGTAAAAATTTAGTGAAAATCAAACAAGGAAGAAAACTACTACTACGAAAAGTAACTAAGGATACGAAATTATCGGGCTATCTCCCGACAAGCGCCTCTTTAACGTCACTAGCTTGACACTTGATTATTGAAGTTTCTTCCTCTTCTTCCAGTTGGTTAAAAGAAATGTCTCCAAGGGGGGATATGTGATGATTAGTGCCCCCTGATATAAATTCCTCCTAATAAGCTTTCTTTTATTGTGATTAGCTTGATTCACCTTGCTTGTTGGGGTAGAGGTTAGATTGTTTCTTGCTAACCTTTTCTTTTTCATGGATATTTTCTTCTATTTCTTGGTCACAATCCCCTTTTCAGTGCTTTCCTTGGTTGCCTTCACTTCTTTGATTTCAGAATGTGGGCGTTGTGTGATGGTTAGAGTGTACCCTTCATCAAGAACTTCTTGAATTGGTGGTTCAATAAACTCACCCTCCATGCCACTTTCTGCTTCATTGGGGTGTAGATTCCCATAATTATTTTCATCCCTTGCAACCTCCTTTGTTTGTGCATCTTTCTTCTTTGTTGGTGCATCAACTTCCTTTATTTTTGCATCTTTCCCTTCTTCCATGTGTGAGAGTGGAAAGTTCTCTAATTCACTGGAGTATAAACTCCTTTGATTGATTTTCTCACTTTATTCTATAGGATCTTGCATTATATCTCTTGGGAAGGAATTTGCTTGCTCCTCTTCCTGTGACTTGATAATCGACTGCACATGTTTCTCTACATTTTTGACACTTGTCTTTATATCATGTATGCATTCTTTCATGAGAAGCTCAAGATCTGATGGTATTTGAAATGAATAAGGAGATGGTGGCTCTTGATATGAATAAGAAGGAGGTGATGGTTCTTGATAAGAGTAAAAAGATAATGGTTCTTGGTATGGATAGGGAGATAGTGGCTCTTGATATGGGTAGAAAGATGATGGTTCTTGATATGGATAGAGAGGTGGTAGTTCTTGGTATGAATATGGAGATGGTGGTTCTTGATAGTTGGAACATGGAGCACTGAAATTTCTTTGGTTTTGACTTTGCCAACCAAAATTTGGGTAGTTCCCCCATCCACAATAATATGAATCACTACTCGGGTGTGAGTAGTAACCCATATGATCTCTCTCCATTATTTTTCCTTAGCACAAAACACCAAACAGAATTAAACGCACCATGTGGCAAACAAGAAAGCAAAGAAGAAAGAACAGAATTCTAAAAATTAAAATAAGAAAAATTAAAATAAAACTAACTAGGAAACACCAAACTTAATTACAGAAATTAAGGAAAATATTAGTGCTATTTATTTATTTAATTTTTTTTCGAAAATTTTTGAATAAAATTTAAATAAAAAATTAAAGCTAAAACGCCTAATCTAAGCAATCAAACAACTGATAGTTGTTAATCACAGTCAATCCCCGGCAACGGCGCCAAAAACTTGGTGCGGTGTTTGTAACCCACAAACTAACCGACAAGTGCACCGGGTCGTACCAAGTAGTACCTCAAGTGAATGAGGGTCGATCCCACGAGGATTGATGGACTAAGCAACAATGGTTGATTAAATTACTTAGTTAGACAAACAAAAAATGGTGTTTGAGAGTTCAAAAGCATTAAACAGTAAATTCAGAGTTCAAAGGCAGGCAAGTAAATAAGTTGGGAATAAAATATGGAGAAGGCAGTTAAGGTTTCAGAGTTATCTATTTTCCGGATTGACTTTTCTTATTAATTTATTTTAATCATGTAAGATTTAATTCATGGCAAACTATATGTGACTAGACCCTAATTCCTTAGACCTTTCTAGTCTCCTCTAACTTTCATCAACCACCAATTCCTTGGTCAATTAATTCCAATTAGGGAGTGAAGTTTAATTCTAGTTATTATGCCACAAAAATCCTAATTATCCAAATATAAGAGGATTATATGTCACGTATCCCATTAAATCCAGATAATTAGAATTTAGGAAAAATTATTTTCAAGTTGTTGTTCAAGTAAAGAGCTTTTCCAAGTTATACAAGAACTCAATTAGAAAGAGGGTCATACTTCCGTTCCACCCAAATTCATAAGATAAAGAACGAAAACAATTCTTAAATTATAAATCAGTACATGAATTAAAATACCAAAAACAATAGAATCAATCCATACAAATAGACAGAGCTCCTAACCTTAATAATGGAGGTTTAGTTGCTCATGGTTCAGAGTAGAAAACTAGGATTACGAAATGTAAATTGGTATAGAATTGGAAGTCTCCGGGGCCTCTCCCAAAAGAGAGGTTTCTTCTCCCTTTTATATCTAATCCTAATAAATTTAAAATCTAATTATCTAAAACTAAAATAATATATTTTCCTAAAAAAATAATATTTGAATTTAAATTCAAATTAATCAAATAATCAGCAAATCTTCAATGGATGGATGGGGACCACTTGTTTTGTCTATTCTTTAGCTTCTAATCTGTGTTTTCTGGGCTGGAAACTGGGTCAAAACAGCCCAGAAATTGTCTCCAGCATTTTTTCTGCGTTTTCTGCACGTGGCGCATGTCATGTGTACACGTCAGTCACGCGTACGCGTCGATGGTCTTTTTCGCGAGTCACGGGGACGCGTCGGTCACGCACACGCGTCACTGTGCAAATCTTCAAATCACGCGTACGCGTCAGTCACGCGCACGCGTCGTTCCTCGCTGCCATCGCTTTTGATTCTTGTACTGCAGAAACTCCATCAAATCCAGCCGAATGCTACCTAAAATAAACAAAATTGAAAAAGACTCAAAGTAGCATCCATATTGGCTAAAAGATAATTAATTCTTTATTTAAACTCAACAAATTAGATGCAAATTCATTAGGAAAAGATAGGAAAGATACTCACGCATCACATACCAATACTCAACCCCACACCTTCCATACCTTTTACAACATATCACACCTAACATTCTCAATCATTCAATAACTTCTTACATATTCCCATACATCTCCACAATTCCAAATTCAAGATAATAACAATTATACTCATGTTCATACATGGATCCCTTGTCACACATATCAACATGTACATTAACCCTTTTATTCAACAATTACCCACAATAAGTGCTTCACACCACTATCATGAATGGCTCAACTCTTACATCAAGAATTTGCTAATTAATACCAAATATGCTAAGACAACCTCCATCAAACTCAATTAAATTCATTATCAAGTACCAACACCACACTTGCAACATAACCATCAATCACCACACATGCTCAATATCATTTAATAAATCTATCAAGGTTGCTAAACATTAACCTACATGCACATTTCAACTTATCTTATAGTTCTCTAGCCTAAATTTTCACAGGGCATTACATATTAAATACGCGAAATCTAAACCATACCTTGGCCGATTTTCACGTGTTGTCCAAGGCGAAACACCAATCAACACAGCCCCTCAAGCCCTAAAATCATCAAAGCTCAAGTACCCAACCTCCACAAAGTTCCAATGCTCACAATTCAAGCTCCAACATATATACTTATACACCTAATTTCACATATATCACTATACATACTCAAAATTCACAATTTAACATATTAGAACCGAAATTGGCTAGGGTTGATGAACCTCACCTTGTATGTGCCTCAATCAAACCAAAGCCCACCAATTTCTCAAGTGAATTTGATCCTATAACATCAATTTAACCAAAATCTTACCACACCAAAACCCTAACATTTCAGAATTGAAGAAGAGAGAATAGGAGCTGAGATTATGATTTCCTCACCTTGAAAGGTACTTTGTAGAGCTCGTCACTGCGGACGCGTGACCGCAAACGGTGCGGCGATCAGAGCTCCGAATCAAAAGTTATTGGAATTTAGTCAAAGGCAAGGGTTTTTGGTGAAACAAGGAGTTCTTTCCCCTTTGCTGAAATGCTTTAGCATGAATGAAGTTGAAGGGAGAAGGGGCTGTCTTCCTTTAAGGTTTAATGAGCTGAATTGGGCCTTGGGCCCATTTTGGGCCCAATTCAACTGGTGCTGCCCGTTCGGCCCAATCTTGGGCCAAATTCTTTGAAATTGGTGACAAAATTCTCGTTTTGAAGATTTCTATCCTATTTTAATATTAAATTTATATTTTTAATTTTTCTTATTAAAATTTAATTTTTCTATTAATTATTTGCTAAATTTTGCAGGGTTTACAGTACACCCTCATCTGGGAAATTATTAAACCCTGAAAAAGAAAAAAAAAGTAAATAAATAGAACCAACAATAGTGAATCAAACTTCTCTGATGTACAGAATAATTTGAATAATTTACAAGAAAATAACTTACAACAAATTTGTTCAGTTGCTTTCTAGAATCAGGTATATTTTCTGGTAGCTTATTGATAGGGTCAAGGACATAGAATTTTTTTTTTGTTTACATCAGCAATCCACAACCACCAATGCCCTCCATTGCAAATTGGGACAAATAGCTAAAGTTTCAAAAAATTATAGAATATTTCAGTCGAAACAATAGCAAACAAGAGAATTATCAAAGAATTTTTAGAAATTACAACTTACAAATGGATGCGATGCAAGTTTTCTTTTGTCAAGAAACTGGCGGTGGTGGGCATACTGCTCAATATCAAACCTGTAGGCCTTGTTTGTCCTCTTATCAGTGTACTCCACGCCATGTGTTCCCAACATAAAATTCTGCAAAATGAACATCAATTAAATCACATTTCCACCGAACCGAACATAATTCATATACTGAATAAAACGTGAAAAATATTCAATCATCAAGTGAAAAGTTTTCTTAATGCAAAAGAACTCAACTGAGCACATAAGTATCAGGTGAACCAATATTAACATTCTGACCGAACCAAAAAAGAATCAGCAGTGAATAAGAAATTTAGCTGACCACAAAGAGAGTCCAAAGACAAAAACACATTGAATTCATTTCTGGTTTTAACTGAACCATAATTAAACCATGTATAAGCAGTAAACATTATCGGTATTTATATAAGCAGTAAAACTTACACATCAACAGGTGCTTCTTGTTCGGATTGCTGCGCTGTTGGTTTTTCGCAGGACTGCTGTTGTTGTTCCAAAGGTCTGCTGCATTAAACAGTAAACATTTCTATAATTATTCCAAACTATTATCATATTTAACAATGATATTTAACACAAATGACCTTAATAATTATAGTGAACTGAAATCCAAACTTATAGTGAACCAAAATCTAAACTTACAGTGAACCGAAATTATATTAAACAAAAGTGATATTAAAGAATTTAATCCTTACACATTAACAGGTGCTTCTTGTTCTGATTGCTGTTGCATTGGTGGTTCTTGGGCTTGTTGCTGTTGTTCTTTGGTAGAGCTGTTGCATTAAATAGAAAACAGTTCAATAATAACCATTAAAATTAATAAAAAGAATTTTTATGTAAAACTTACTCTTCATTAGAAACTTTATACACATAGTCATCTTTGAATAAGTCTTCAATTACAGAAATTGTAAGAGATACTGTAACACCCTGCTTTTCATCTTCTTGAGGGCATGTGTAATAAACAGAAGAGAGTCCAAAGACAAGAACACATTGAATTCATCTCTGGTTTCAACTGAATCATAATTAAACCATGTATAAGCAGTAAACATTGAACAAGATTCATGTGGTGAATAAATATTTATTAACTTACTCATTATTAGAAGTTTGTTGTATTTCTTTTATGGAGGGACATAGATGAAGTCATCCTTCATCAACTCTTTCTGAACTGAACTTGGAAGAGACAATGCAAGAGGATGTCTAAGGAATGTAAACAAGGATAAAGTTAATGTTAAATAATTAGAATTTGTTTTGAAAAATAAGAATTTGCACATTGAAAAACTCACACTTCCAAAGGTTGAGAACAAGTTTGTTGTTGAAACTCAACGATTTGTATCTCAGAATCAGGTGTAGCTCTAGTGACATTTAAACACAAATTCCTTGTAATTAATTAAACAAAAATTATTAACTAAATCTAAAAGAGTAACATAAATATTTTTAACTTACATTGGTGGAGTTTTAAGAGTCTTTCTTGGGAAGATTTTTTTTTTTCTAAAATATTTGACCGTGCTTTCCGAGGTATTTTTCCTAAAAAAAAGATAACAAATTAAAATTAGAAACCAAGATTAAAAGCAGAGGTCTAGAAACATATTAAATTCATTTTTTGGGCAACCACCGAACCAAAAATACAATATGCGATGAACCAATTTACCTGGTATTGCTCGTGGTATTTACAGAAGGTATAGAGCTTCCTTGAGTCTGTAAGAGTTGCTCACTATCCAAATTTACAGTCGGCACTCTAAGCAAGATAAATAAATATTAGTAATTCAATCTAGAGGAATTACAAATGGTTGTAGCAAAAGTAAGCAAAGAAAGAAAAAGAACTCGCAAATAATAAACTGAATCTTACGTCTGAGAGAATTCATTTTGTGCCTTTGGAGAGTCAAACTGATCTGGAGCAATGTTTGCTGACTGAGCTCCATCATTTCTTTTCTTTGATCTTTTTTCTCTTATCATTTCCAATGCTCGTTTTCTTTTTTTCTGAAGCATTGTCTTTTGCTTGTTCAGTTTTGAAAGTTCACAAAATAAGTATCAAGGAATCTAGAACGTAAGTATCAATAAAAGAAAATATGATTCGAGAAACTTACTCCTTGTCAGGTTAGGTTGGTGTTTTTGCCATCCTTTCTAGTTGTTTTCTTTTTATTACGGGTCTTTTCTCAATTTTATTTTCTCTGTAAAATAGATAAACACATTGAATTTATACCGGAGACAAGACACTAACAATGAAGTCAACCAAACTCACAGACACCACCGAATCGAAATAAATTAAAGTGCTAAACCGAAACTTAGAAGCCCACCGAACCAAAAATAAATATATATGCAATCAACAAAACGTCTCACAGAAATTATGCAATACTTACTCGCTTTCAGATTTGCTTGTGCTCTCTGAATCTATAGGCACAGGCTTTGTTTTTTTTGGTTTGTTTTTTAACCACCTTCAGTGGTTGTTTTCTTTTCTTTGTTGTGGTTTTTATATTTCTTCTTCTCTGCAATACATAAGAATAAGCGCATAAAAAAAAATTTAAACAAATACAAATTAAATAAAATTAATATGAAAATTAAACTTACTGGCTTTCGGATTTAGATTTGGAAAGTCTTTCCTCTTCCGAAGAAGAATTCGTCTCAACAATTTTCTTTTTTATTTTCTTTCCTTTTTCTTTTTTGTCCAAGTTACTTGTTTTTGTTTTTCGTTTCTTTTTTTTCCTTTCTGTATAGAAGTCCCTAAAATAAAAATAAGGTCTCAATTATTTAATTATCAAAATAACAAATTAACAATCCGGTGAACCGAATGAAGAAATCCTATCGAACCGAAAACATTCATATGGTGAATAGTACATGACAACTATTTATTCATCAAGAAAAATGTTTCTTAATGCAGAAACATTCAAATGAAGAAACTAACAATTGCAAGTAGGACAAATAAATTAATTATAACCTAAAACAGAAGTTTCTTTAGTTAGTAGAGTATTTTAAAAGCATTTCAAAGCAAATTTTTTGGAGAACTTTAGTAGAGTATTTACCAATGGTTGTGTTGCTTCGGATGAAATCCGCTCAATGATCATTTCCCTTGTCCAATGGGCCACCCATGATGCAGGGGGAGCATCAGGTGCAAACGGACGGGGGAACTTGGTTTCGTGAAAGTATATCAATATTAATACAAAAATACAGCCATCAACAGACTGTTTCTTCCCCTTTCTCTTGTTTTCAACTCCTTTCATTAAGAAGTTGAGAACATGCTTTGCCCAATCCCATTCTCGAATGTTGTCCACATGAAAGATCGGTGGCTTGTGGATTGGGGAGGCCACACTTACCGTTGTGGGGAGCAAGAAGCACTTTTGTATGAAGACAACAAAAGTCCTCTTGAATTTTTTCTGGTTCTCCTCCCCTTCTACACTCATATCCAGCACATTCTTTGTCAAAGTCACTAAGAAAATATTTTTGATGCTGTCAAATATTTTCTTGTCTGCTAGATTCAGGTTGTTGTAATCAACCTTTTCAGGAAAAGATTTCCTACAATATTTTAATAGCAAAAATCAGACAAAAATAGTCAGTTTAATTTTTCGGACAACAATGAACTGAAAATAAGCAGTAAGTGGAAAATGTATTACCTCCGTTGTTTATGCCGAGGGCAACTACTACTTTCCAAGGAGTTATGTATATTCTCTCCTGGAGAGTTTTCAGGAATCCTCTCTCTTCATCAAACTGATCAAGCAATTCTTTTAACAGTATATTAGAGACGTTCATTTCTGGGACATTTGTCAGGGCACCAAATCCCATTTCTTCCACAATATCTTTCTTTTCTTGACTCATTTCCCTGTACACTATTGCTATTTCCTTTGTTTGGCATCTGCAATAGTGAGTTTTTTGCAAGTTTTGAAGTAGAATGTGAGGATATATTTATAATACAAAATAAATATTATTCGAATGGAAGCGGATAAATATATTTAATCTGCTTACGTTATAATGTGCCTTCTCCTTCATTGTTGCCATTTTCTTGTTGTGTTTTGTTGTAATGAAAAATTTTGGTCAATATTTCATTCAATATATCAACAAGTACAAGCATGTATATTTTAATCAAGTCAATTAAAATGCCACAACCTATCGAACCGAAAATCGTTCACTCACAGAACCAAAATTACAAAGGCTACCGAACCGAGTGGTTAATAAATGATGATCAATTTTCAATCAACAAGAATACTATTACTCCATTCAAAAGAAGTACTGAAGATAGTAATAATTGTTTTCAAAGCTCTAGTTAAACTATCCACAAAAATAAGAACAACCACGTATATCTTAATAAAATCAACATCTTCCAAAAGAAAATTTTTTCAAATTTCATGAATCTTTGAAAATGACATTTGCAAATTGGCTTCTTTAAAAACTCTTACTGAAACTTATTATCTTTCTTTAAGTATCAAGGTCAACTACCATTGGTGCTGAAATCTATCCAATATAATGAGACAATTTGACAGTAGTATGTCTTATCAAAGTGAAAGAGTTATCTCTAATGTGAATTGTCCTAAAAAAAACTCATTCAATACATCAACAACCACAAGCATGTATATCTTAAACAAGTCAATTAAAATGCCACAACCTACTAAATCGAAAATCGTTCACTCACAAAACTAAAATCACAAAGGTCACCGAACCGAAAAACGTTCATGTGGTTAATAAATTATTATCAACTTTCAATCAACAAGAATAGTATTCTTCAATAAAAAAGAAGTACTGAAGATAGTAACAATCATTTTCAAATCTCTAGTTAAACTATTCACACAAATAAGAACAACCACATATATCTTAATCAAATATAATGAGACAATTTTACAGTAGTATGGCTTATCAAAGTAAAAGAGTTGTCTCTAATGTCAATTGTCCTAAACAAAACTCATTCAATACATCAACAACCACAAGCATGTATATCTTAATCAAGTTAATTAAAATGCCACAACCCACCGAACCAAAAATCCTTCATGCACAGAGCCAAAATCACAAAGGTGACCGAACCGAAAAACGTTCACGTGGTTAATAAATCATTATCAACTTTCAATCAACAAGAATAGTGTTCTTCAATGAAAAAGAAGTACTGAAGATAGTAACAGAGCTCTAGTTAAACTATCCACACCAATAAGAATAAGCATGTATATCTTAAAGCCCTATTTATACTGTAAAAATCATTCACAATAGTTCAATCTACTAAACGAAGTAAATCAAACTAGTAAAACTAAAATGAAACTAGGCGAAACGCGACATTGCAAGATTTTAAATGAGCAGTAATTTTTTCATACCTTTTGTAGTCTTTGTTGCTGTTTTCATTTGTTTCTGGTTGTTGCTTGCGAAATCTTCTTCCAATTCCTTTGCAGTAGTGGTTTCCGCAAAGAATGTGATTGAAGTTTGAGTATGTTCAGAGAGATTCGAAGAGAATGAGTGTTTTGGTGTATTGGTTTCGTGTTGAAGATGTAACGTTCTTTCATAATGAAGCGCGAATGGAAAATGAGGGGTTTTTTGTGTCTGGCGCGTGTTTTTCACTCTCCATTTAATGCGCCTGAATCTATTTGGGCTTGGGCCAACTTGGTTATATGGTTATATGGATGTGTAGTAGCCCTGATAAATTAACTCTCTTCTAAAATTATGCAGATCCCCCAAACTCTCAAAGGTTATGTAAAGATTCTAAGTTGCATTTCTATATAAATCGAATTGATTAAATTTGATTTATGTAAATATGTAGTAAATCGGCTTTATGGAATTTGAATTAAATGCAAAGTTTTGTTCACGTGTAAATCGAAGCTAATGCTTCGAATTAGATAACCCCACTAAATTGAAACAAGTAGATTTGATTTTCAATTGCTAGGTAAATCAAATCTATTGAATTCGATTTATGATGATACATAGATTTTTAGGTAAAACAAAGTCATTAGTGTCGATTTAATATGTATAGTACTATATGATTAAATCAAATATAGTTAATTCGATTTGTAGAGTACTGATGAGCGGATAATTTATACGCTTTTTGACATTGTTTTTAGTATGTTTTTAGTGGAATCTAGTTACTTTTAGGGATGTTTTTATTAGTTTTTATGTTAAATTCACATTTCTGGAATTTACTATGATTTTTTGTGTTTTTCTATGATTTCAGGTATTTTCTGGCTGAAATTGAGGGACTTGAGCAAAAATCAGATTCAGAGGTTGAAGAAGGACTGCTGATGCTGTTGGATTCTGACCTCCCTGCACTCAAAGTAGATTTTCTGGAGCTACAGAACTTGAAATGGCGCGCTTCCAATTGCGTTGGAAAGTAGACATCCAGGGCTTTCCAGCAATGTATAATAGTCTATACTTTGCTCAAGTTTAGACGACGCAAACTGGCGTTTAACGCCAGCTCTCTGCCCAATTCTGGCGTCCAGCGCCAGAAACAAGTTGCAAAGTGGAGTTCAACGCCCAAAATGGCACAAAAGCTGGCGTTCAACTCTAGAAAGAGCCTCTGCACGTGTAACCTTCAAGCTCAGCCCAAGTACATACCAAGTGGGCCCCGGAAGTGGATTTATGCATCAATTACTTACTTATGTAAACCCTAGTAGCTAGTTTATTATAAATAGGACCTTTTACTATTGTATTAGACATCCTGGATCGTATTTTGATCCTGTGATCACGTTTTGGGGGCTGGCCATCTCGGCCATGCCTGGACCTTTCACTTATGTAATTTTAACGGTAAAGTTTCTACACTTCATAGATTAAGGTGTAGAGCTCTGCTGTTCCTCAAAGATTAATGCAAAATACTACTGTTTTCTATTCAATTCATCTTATTTCGCTTCCAAGATATTCATTCGCACTTCAACCTGAATGTGATGAACGTGACAATCATCATCATTCCCTATGAACGCGTGCCTGACAACCACTTCCGTTCTACATTAGATTGAATGAGTATCTCTTAGATCTCTTAATCGGAATCTTTGTGGTGTAAGCTAGAATGATGGTGGCATTCAAGAGAATCCGGAAAGTCTAAACTTTGTCTGTGGTATTCCAAGTAGGATTCAATGATTGAATGACTGTGACGAGCTTCAAACTCGCGATTGCTGGGCGTAGTGACAGACGCAAAAGGATAGTAAATCCTATTCCAGCATGATCGAGAACCGACAGATGAATAGCCGTGCCGTGACAGGGTGCGTTGACCATATTCACTGAGAGGGTAGGATGTAACCATTGACAAGGGTGATGCCTCCAGACGATTAGCCGTGCCGTGACAGGGCATTTGGATCATTTTCCCGAGAGAAGACCGAAAGTAGCCATTGACAATGGTGATGCATTACATAAAGCCAGCCATGGAAAGGAGTAAGACTGATTGGATGAAGATAGCAGGAAAGCAGAGGTTCAGAGGAACGGAAGCATCTCTATGCGCTTATCCGAAATTCTCACCAATGATTTACATAAGTATTTCTATCCTTATTTTATTATATTATTTTCGAAAACCCCATTACTATTTTATAACCGCCTGACTGAGATTTACAAGGTGACCATAGCTTGCTTCATACCGACAATCTCCGTGGGATTCGACCCTTACTCACGTAAGGTATTACTTGGACGACCCAGTGCACTTGCTGGTTAGTTGTGTGAAGTTGTGAACCATGGTATTGGCATCATGTTTTTGGCGCCATTACCAGGGAAAGAAAGAGCGATGAATTTTACATAATCAAAGTGTAATCACAATTTCTGCGCACCAAGTACTAACGTATACGAGCTCAACATGAATTTTTCACCATAATGAGATTCACAATGGCTAGTGATGAGAGTTTTGTAGCTCTTGTGCACTGTAGAAGGTCCATTAAGAAAAAAACGCAATCAGGAATTAAGTTTACTGATAAAGACCCGCTGAGTGTTTTTTTCAAACATTCGACAACTTTTACTGAGTTTAAGAATATTATACTCCAGAAACTAGGCCTGCATGGTGTGAAACGGGTAAAGAAGTTGTTCTATAGAATTCCAATTTCCGGTTACGCGATGATGTGAAGTATGATTCATTCGTTATTAGCAGTGATGAAGATTTGGGGGTTCTGTTCCATTGTCGTCCTCAGTTTTCCGAGGTGAGGACTCCAGAACTGTTGGCAAAGCTTGTGGATGTGGTATCTAGTTCTGGAGGTTCGAATCATAATCCGTAATCCTCAGGACATGCAGCCTGCTCTAGTTCTATGTCTGTTGGTGTCTCGTCAGTTGTGCCAAAACCATTGGCTTTCGATTTACCAAAACCATCAAATCGAAATCATTGGTTTCGATTTACCATGGGCTTCATTCACGTGTATAAATCGATTTGCTCAAATTTGATTTACTATGATAGTATAAATCGAATTTACTTGTTTCGATTTAGTGGGGTTATTTAATTCAAAACTATTAGCTTCAATTTACACGTGAACGAATTTTTGCATGTAATTCGAATCCCATAGAGTCGATTAACTATGTCTTTGCATAAATTGAATTTAATCAATTCGATTTATATAAAAATGCAACTTAAGACTTTTACCTAGCCTTTAAAAATTTGGAGGATTTGCGTAATTTGAGATTGGAGTTGATTTATTAAAGTAAATTGCCCTTTTAATTATTTTTATCTTTAACAAAAAATGTATATACATATATACATTTCATTTTAATATTATTTAGCCTAAACAAACTGATACCAATATAACCACATGAGATTGATTTGAATAAAAGAAAGGGAAAAAAAATTAAGATTTAGCAAAATCTAAGGGAATAAATTAATGACATATATTATTATTAACCTAATACCTAACATTATTATCTTATGAAAAGTGTTTATCTTTTGAAAATTATTTTTTATTTATTATCCTCAATTAATATCAATAATTCAATATAAATACTTGATTAGATGATAACCAATGCAAATTGATTAATTATGTTTAGTTTTGAAATTTTATAAAATTATTCTTTTGCTGTTGTCCGACACATTACAAGGGCTAAGTCAAATTTTTTGCTTGAATCACCTGTATTCACTCATATGGGCCCAGGTTATCCTAATAGAGCCCAACATAGCTAATCCCATTATAGTAACATTTATATTTTGTTAATACAAAAAAAAAAAAGCATTTATATTTAGTTAACAAAAAAAAAAAAAGGTAACATTTTTATATTTAAAGATATAATTAAATCATAATCAGAGATCAAATGTCTAAACTCTAAATTGTAAGATGAACTCGGCGTCTATGGTTTTTAATAGTTGTGAAATATGGTTGTACACGTTCGATGAAATTATTTCTTAACATAAATGACTATTACTTCTTTTGACTTAAATAATATATTACTTTGACCACATATACAATTTATTTAGAAAAGAAAAAAAATCTAAAATTAATAGTGACTTAAACGTTAAAATCAACATCTTACATTGAAAATTCAACAATCAAATTTATACATTGAAGAGTAAAAAAAAAAAGTCCAAGTATGGTGGGACAATAAATCGCTGTGAAAGTGTGTATTAGTTCCTCCACCTTTAAGCATTATATTTCTATTGGAATAATTGTGAAAAGGAGAATGGCCAGTTAAATTAGGATCAATACAACTCAACAATAATAACTTTTCAATTAAATTTCATAAGCTGGATTTAATTGTTAAATTAACAAATATAAATCATATTGTCATTCTTTAGTTTTTTTTTCTTATAAAATACTTTTATATATTGTAAAACAAAGTATAAAATAAAATGATAAAAGGTAATTTAAAAAAAAAAAAAAAAGAGAATTTGCCAAAAATATCTTCCAAAAATATATGCATTAGATTGTGTAACTGTAATATTCATATACAAAAGAGGAATTAAATAATAGAAAAAAATATAATATTTTTGTTTGATTCCAAAAGGCATTAAGTTGTTTATATGGAATTAACTATCACATCAAATAAATGAGGTTTAATTATTTTATTAGTCTTTATAATTTTATAAAATTTTTAATTAGATTCTTTTATATATATATATTTATTTATTTATTTAATTGAGTTTTTATATCAAAATTTTTTTAATTAGATCTTTTTTAACAGTAATTAATTTAATTATATAAGAACTCAAATAAAAAAAATTGGTGCAAAAATTCAAATAAAAGAAAAAAAAGTGTAAAGACTCAATTAAAAAAAAATTTAGTGTAAGAATTCAATTAAAAAAAAATATAAAAATCTAATTAAAATTTTACAAAATTATAGAAATCAACAGAGTAATTAAACCAATAAAAAAAAAACTATTTTAAAAAGATAAAAGCACAAGTAAAAAGTTGCGGACTTCATAAGGTTGTTAAAAGCATATGAAAATTCCTTGCCATAATCTTTGGATTTTGTTAATACCACCGATCCTTCTTCCTTGAAAGCCAAAAAAGAAAAAACAATCGCTTTTGGTCTATCAAAATATTCGGATGTCCTTATCAAGTATATTTCAACCAAACATGTAGAGTCAAAAAAGAACACAAAAGTCACTGATGTCATCTTCATAACCTGCAATTAATTAATTAATTAATTAATGATGGAAATTTCTTAAAATAATTAAGTTAATTCCATCACAATTATCTCTATAGTTCTAATTAAGGAGTTAAGTAGAAAACATGGTTTTGTGTTTCAAAAGGACAATATATAGGAAACATGTATATTCAGTGTCCGTTTGAATTTTATTAAAAAATTATTTTAAGTAAGCAATACATTACTTTTTAAAAAAAAATTAATTAATTTTTTATTTTTTAAATTATTTATTTATTTTTAATTGTTTATTTTCAAATTAATTGTTTAGCAAAAATTAATTGTTTATTTTTAAATTTTTTATATTTTTAAACTCAAAATTTCCTTTTCAAAAAAAAATAATAATTAAAAGACTGAGATTGAGAGACAAAGACTAAGAGATAGAGATTGAAATAAATCTTAGTATTCTGTTTGGTGCAAAGTGGGAGACGAAAATTGAAACAAGAATAAAATTCTAATTTAATTTGTACAAAGGGTAAAATTAGAATTAATTATTTGAAATGAAGGTATTCTAGGTATAAAATGTTATTAAAGTTTTAGTCTCTATCTCTAAAAATTTTAGTCTCATGTATCCCCACTTTTTGAAAGTACTGAAATACTGAAATTTTGGAACAGAGACAGAAATTTTAGTACCAGTCTCTGAACCAACAAACATGATACTGAATCTCAGTCTCTCATTCTCTGTCTCAATACCTCAAAACAAATGCTACCTAAAAGATTACCACACATCTTAACTAGGGCCAAATCTTATTTTAATTTTAAATAATTTTATTTTAATTTATATATTTTCTTTTGAATGTTATAATCTTTATTAATTTATCATTTTCAATGAGAAATTGTTTCAAGAGTGGATGTTGAATAGAATATCCACGATAACAGATTATGATTCAAATTTTTATTATTCACAGTAAGAATAGAGTTGATTTTATACGGGTTATTGTAAGATATGGAGGAATTAAATAGTACAAAATTCTGTCCCTATTCGTCTCATTGTCACCCCTATTTATTTGAAAAATTCGTAAATAATACGCTCATGATTATTTTGAATTTGTATTTAACGTTAATAATTTAATCTTACATTATTCTCATTAAATAAATAATGATTATGTTATACTTACTAATGTTAATAATTAATATTCATTATTTAATGATGATAAATGAAATTTTTTCATAAAAAAAATGTTGGATATTCGAATCTCATTTTATAGATATAGTAATTTATTGACTAATAATAAACTTTTAAATAAAAATTTGATCCATAACAATTTAATTTTAAATTTGTTAGGTTAGAAAATACTATAAAAAAAAATAAAAAATATTAAACTCTTATACCAAATTTATTTATTATATATAAATAAATTACAATTTTATTCGATAGTGATTATAATCATAATTAATTAAATAATAAAATAAAAAATATTAAATTTTATTAACATATATAAAGAACACCAGTCCTGCTATGCTTTTCTCACTGTGTTTTGTGATAATATTTCAGCTGTGTTGCTTGCCTATAATCCAATTTTACACAATCGAACCAAACACTTTGAATTAGATTTTTACTTTGTGAGAGACAAAGTGATAAAAGGCTCCATTGCTGTTACCCACATTCCTTCCACATAACAAGTAGCGGATGTGTTAACTAAACCCTTGTCTTTAACCAATTTGATAAGTTTAAGAGTAAACTCAGATTCGCAATCAGACCATCATGAGCTTGGGAGAGGGGGGTATTAACATATATAAAGAATGTAAAGAATCTTTTATAAAAAGAAGGAAAAAACAGATTCTATCTAATAAGATTAGTTGAGTAATTCTCAAATTAATTTAAATAATATTTTCAAATAATTCTATTATGAGGAGTAGGATTTTTTTTTTACCAAAGATAGGAGACTCGAACCCGCAACCTCTTAATTGAGTATGGGGAGACTATGCCATTTGAGCTATTACTCATTAGCAGGATTAGTTAGATTTAGGGGTGTGCATAGCCCGGCCCGGCCCCGGACACTTTAGGGGCTATTTTGGTGTGATTTCACCGGGTTTAGGGTCGGGTAAGGGTCTCAAAAATAGACCCGGTCATTATTTCGGGCGGGGTCCGGGCCATGACTCGGGTCACCCGAAGTCGGCCCGGTGGCCCGGTCATCATACACAATTAATATTTTGTGTTATTAGTGATGAATGATGGCTATTCTTATGTGGAATTTAAGTATTGTAAACCTTAATATTTTTTATTATTAGTTATTATAAGAATATACGTTAATGTTTTATGTTTAAAATGCATAAGATTTTAGACTAATGCATAATATTGTGTTATTTATATTGATTTAAATATTTGGTGTTATTAGACAATATTAGTATTGATTATGGTTATGCTTTAATTTTAGAGAAGAGTTGGTTCTTGTTATATTTTTCTAAGTGAATTTTATCATGTCAAATAATGGTTGGAGTCTTGGAAATCTAGATATTTTCACATGCTAGCTTATAAGAAGGTATCACGGTAATGTAATGCTAACAGCCCGATTTTCACCCGGTATAATCGTAGCCCGAAAATGTATAGGTTTCATCGGGTCTAAGACCGAATTCGAATATAATAAATAGATCCGGTATATATTTCGGGTCGGGTCGGATCTGAGCCACATCAAACTTAGTTTCACTCGACCCATCCACATCCCTAATTAGATTAATAGTGAAAGCTTCTGTGTGTATATATATATATATACTCCTACTCTAATGTACAAACCAAAAAAAAAATGAAAAATAACACTTTTTAATTCCTTCTGCATAAGTTTCATTCTTCTGTTTAAAAATTCTTTTTCTTTCTTATTTTTACAAATTTAAATCTAAATCTAATCCTAAAAATAAACAAATCAATTCAAACGTGAAATTTAAATTTAGATAATGACAAATTTATTATATATATCTTCTAGAATGATGATCATGATTACATAAAACAGTAACCTCTGACAAAGGAACACGTTACTGTACCCTCTTGATCTACAATAAATCAATAATGTAATAAAATAATATAAATAGATAAGGAAAAAACACACTAGTTCACTAGGTAAAGGGTAGCAGTAGTAAGTAGTAACTAGTAACATAGTAACATAGAGTAGTTGCTGAAGTAAGCAACAATGGAGAGAAGGATTGGTTATGAGATCTTGGTAGTGGTGGTGGTGGTTTTGAATCTCTCATTGAATTGTGTTCCTGCTTCAGCCAACTTTGGTAATGAGGTGGACCAACACAGAAGAAGCCTTCTTGCTAATGGCCTTGGAACAACTCCTCCTATGGGGTATGTATAATCTTAAATCTTTGTTTTCTTGTTCTTTTGATTGCAATTCTGTTATTTTGTTATATACTTTCTTTGTTTCATTATTTTTTATCAATTATTGTCATTGGCATATATGATTGGATCTTTATCTTTATTTATTTGTTTGTTTTTTTCATTCATGTTCAATTGTTTTGGATATATGCATCAAATGATTGGTGATGCTGATTGATTTGTAAAAACTCTTTGTGCAGATGGAACAGTTGGAATCACTTCAACTGTCAAATTAATGAAAAAATCATCCGGGAAACTGGTATTTGATCATCCATATCTTTAATTTGTTCCATGTGAATTCATGTTTCATAGAAGGCACTGTTCTGTTTGTTCTGTATTCAATTTTGCAGTTCTTCCCCAAATTGGATTTCAAACCTATCACTGTTTGCATTTCAGTTTAGTCTTTATTTGTATACAATCAAGAATTGTTAAGGCAATGACCTGATTTATAGATTTTCGATTGCAGCCGATGCGCTTGTTTCGACTGGTCTTTCAAAGCTTGGATACACTTTTGTAAACATAGGTACATATGAAAGCAACTAAATTTTCAGTTCTTATATTTTGATTTCATTTTTTACAAAGCAAAATGCTGTAACTATAATCATACCATTCATGCAGATGATTGCTGGGCCGAGCTACACCGTGACGATAAGGTCTTATACCTATGGTTTTTCTTTGATTTTCTTCCTTCTATTCTTTTTATCCTTCAAAGTTATTGCATTGTGTCAAAAAACAGTATGTTCCAAATAATCTTGCAGGGCAATTTGGTAGCAAAGAAATCTACATTCCCTTCTGGAATCAAAGCTCTTGCAGATTATGTTCATAGCAAGGGTCTTAAGCTCGGAATTTATTCGGATGCAGGGTACATAGACTTGGCCAAATTCCCAAACAAACTAGTCCCATTTTCTCATTCAACCATTAGTTCTTTAAACTAAGGTTTCGTTTCGCGATTTTGCAGGTATTTCACTTGTAGCAAACAGATGCCTGGTTCACTTGGTCATGAGTTTCAAGATGCCAAGACTTTTGCATCATGGGTAGCAAACATTATCTTTATTTTTTAAGGAACATACATATCAATCGATCGCTATTAAATAAGTCGTAACGATGCCTTATTTTGCAGGGTATTGATTATTTGAAGTATGACAATTGTAACAATGATGGATCAAAACCAACTGTTAGGTAGTTGAAAGTATATTTTCACTTTACCTCTTATGTTTTCCTTTGATCATCATTCATGAGTTTGAAAACTTTGCTCTTCTTTCTTATTTGCAGATATCCTGTTATGACTCGAGCATTAATGAACGCTGGTCGTCCAATCTTCTTCTCTCTATGTGAATGGTAAAACTCTTATATGTTCCACAATTTTGTGTTCTTCTAATTTTAGTTTCTTCCTTCTAATTGCAATTGCTTTGTTTGTTTAGGGGCGACATGCATCCGGCTTTGTGGGGCGGTCGAGTCGGAAATAGCTGGAGAACTACAAATGACATCAATGATTCATGGGACAGGTGCATAAATATGGATTCAATTTTTTCTAATTCTAGAAGTTTTGTAATTGAATTTGGAATTTTATCTAACTAGCCTCTTTTTACAGTATGATTTCAAGGGCTGATATGAATGAAGTTTATGCTGATCTCGCAAAACCGGGCGGTTGGAATGGTTAGAAATTTAGAAATTTAGATTTCACTTATCAGTAGCTTTGTCTGAATTCTGAAATTGAATAAGTTTTCTGTTGGATTTTATCAAATGAACAGATCCTGATATGCTTGAGGTGGGAAATGGAGGAATGACAAAAGATGAATACATTGTTCATTTCAGTTTATGGGCCATTTCCAAGGTATGAAGATGCATGCTTGTATCCCAGTTCATGTCATAGTTAGAGTTAGTAATGTTCATTGGGGTCATTCTTGTTTCTCATTATAAGTTTTGGTGCAGGCTCCTCTTCTTCTCGGTTGTGACGTTCGAAACATGTCTAAAGAGATTGTGGAGATAATCACAAACAAAGAAGTTATTGCAGTTAACCAAGGTGATTTGATGCGATCATCACATTAACATTGATATTCTGATCCTATCTAGTGGGAAAAGGCTTAGTAGTCGTCGTTAACTTGTTATTCTGTCACTAACAATGTTAAATTCGTACTGTGTTAGATTCGCTTGGTGTACAAGCTAAGAAGGTTAGGATGGAAGGTGATCAAGAGGTAATTAAAACACAAATATGATTGTGTGTGTATAGTCTCAAATTAGCAAGAAGGGTTGATATGCATGTTTTTGGGTGCAGATATGGGCAGGTCCTCTTTCAGGGTATAAGGTAGCTGTTGTGTTGCTTAATAGAGGGCCTCTGCGCAATGCCATCACAGCCAATTGGGATGACATTGGCATTCCCCAAAACAGTGTTGTTCAAGCAAGAGACCTTTGGGAGGTATGTTCTCTTTTTGTGGAGTGAAGTTGATAGTTGAAAATTATTAGATGATTTGACATGTTTGATTAAATTGCTATATAACGTTTTTCAACTATCAACTTCACGTGAAAACAACTGCACGTGAATTTTCACTTTTTTTTCCATACTTAATATATGGACTTATTGTGTATGAGTAATGATTCGAAGTCTTAATTCATCTTCTTATTTATCCTCTTAATACTTACATAAGTAAAAATTTAAATATATATGTTATTTTTTTTTTAAAAAAAAATAAGAAGATAGTTATTGTTATTTTTTTTACTATTTTAATATTAAGATGATAATTAGGATAATATATTAGGATTTTTAATCATTACTCTAGTGTATATTATGTTTTAGTTTTGATATCTATAAAACTTGTTTTCTGATTGAAACACATTTTTGAAAGTTTTTTAGGGTCATTTATGCTTATATTTTTAGAAATATGCTTATATTTTTAGAAACCGAAGATAAAAATGAATTAGTAAATTTAAGAGGGATTAGACCCAAATCCCAAAATTTAAAAGATAAAAAAAAGTTAAACATGGATACATTAGCGGCTAGGTAGAAACGCAAATCAGTTGTCTTAGTTAAGAATCATTGAATGATTTGAATATTTGACCAAATTACTCTCTAATAATTTTTAACTATCAATTTTATATGAATACAACTGCATATGAGTTTTGAAACTATTTGGGGGGTTACTGATGTTGTAAGGTATGGTTTTGAATGAATGCAGCACCAGACATTGAAGAAACTATTCGTGAATAAATTGAGTGCTACATTGGAACCACATTCTTGTAAAATGTATGTCTTGAAGCCAGTAGCTTGACTTCTCAAACCACCCACAAACTAAGCTAAGGACTGCACCTTCTGGAGTTTACCTTATTGGAACAACTTTCTTTTCTTCCAAATAAAAAGAAAAAGGGATTGAATGTTTAAACTCAATAAACATTCTTCTTCTCAGTTTGTTCTAATTGAGGTGTTCTATCTTATTTTAGCTCCTAGTTTTGTAAAGATAAACTATATGTGAAACATGAACCTCTATCTGAGTAGTACGTTAAGTGTGAATTATCAACTATAAATTTTAGAGAAAAGTGACAAATAAGTCTTAAAGAATTATATTTCGAACAGATTAGTCTTAGAACAAAAAAAGTATCACTGAAATCTTCTATGATAATAGACGTGAATATATTACTTTTAGATTAGTTTTTATGATTAGAATAAAAAATTTAATTTAAACGTAGTTTGTTCACGTCTATTATTGTGAAAATTTTTTTTTGTATTTTTTTTTTTTAAAAATTAATCTGTTTAAAGTGTAAAATTTCAAATTATGGATTTTTTATAGTTACGATTTTGAGTTATAACTCGTATAACTCTTGAATAAGCTCGTAAATTTGTCAAATTTTTAAACACGTTGGATTTAATCCTAAAATAAGTTTATGACAAATAATAAATTTATACATGCATATTTCTTCCAGAACCATTAAAACCAACTCAATATCACGTTATATATCATACATTTTCATACATTCGTACTATCTTCATACCTTCGAATCTCATTCATACTATCACATACGAGGAATTACTTGTGATTTTTTTTTTCTTTTTGTTTTTCATCATGTCCTGCTCTCTTTTGGATCCATCCAAGAATCTAATTAGAATTGAGTTTTAACTCTACTCTTAATGTTTTTTTATGATTTTTCCATTTTCATATTTGGATTATTACTTATTTGATATATGACGTATTTGATATTTGTATAGTTTCATTTTCATATCAAACAACATTATTTGGAGGGACCAAAAAATATCTTTCCACCTGTGTTTTGAACATTTTAGGATGCCTAACATTTACATTAACCTAGCAAAATAATGGGATTTTCAAGCAAGAAATGGTGTTCTCTATGCAACATTTTTTCATTATATGAGGATTCGAACTCTTGACATTAAAAAAAATACTAATGTAAACTTCTACACAAATTAAACTACTCTTGATTGACTTGCCTCACCTCAAGTTGAAAGGCTACAAACAAATAAAGTAAAATAATAATGAGTTAAAAAAGCAACTTATAATGTATCTCAATTCTCAAATATCTGTACATAATTAATATTCAAAATTAAAATTCATATGAGTCATTTTTAGATTTGAAGAGTATGAATTTAGTGTATTATATTTATGAGTATCAAGTGAGTAATGAATTATAAAAAGTAATAATGTACATAATGATGTTATTATAACAATAAATGAAATACAACAAATAAATATGGTAATATTCTACTTCCATATCTACATATATGATTCCTGTGGTCCAATATTATGATAGTGTCCTTATTCAGTGGCATCAATCTCGTATTATTTCTGGTAGCATCGTGTTGAAATACAGATATTCAAAACTTAATTCAAATATTGATCCACACATGGATTGTTAAAGTATTCATTAACATACTTTTGAATTAGTACCACCACTGATAAATTGTATGTAAACACCACAAAAATGGATAAATTGTGGGTTTTTTTTAACTAATGACAGTATTTTAACTCTTGCAGAATGTGTTAAAACACTTTAAAAAAATGATGCAGTTTTGTGCCCTACAATTAAGTTACATAGGTTTTGTGAAACTCGCACTATATGAGGAAATTATTAATTTTACTCTCTGAAAAAAAAATCAATTTTCTTTAAAATAATAAAATAAAGTGAATATTTTAAAATTCATTTTATTTTATTGAAAATTAACTTTTTTTTAGAAGAGACACTTACTAAATGTTACAAAAATATATTTATACTTTGTATTATGTAATTTGAAACTGTAGAATGCAGATCACATATACACATAGAATCATTGATGCCAGCTAGGGTGAACGCAGATCGAATATGATCAAAATCTCGATCCGGTCTGCACTAAAATCATGGGATCGGATCTAATATCCGCAGTTTTTAAGCTTTGATCCGATATGCGGATCGGATATTGGATCGGATATCGAATATATCCGCAAAACACAAATTTTTTTTTAAAAACATATTTTTATTTAAAAATAACAATAAAATTCTTTTTTTCTACTCTTTTAAATATGCTTACTCTTAAAATAATATTAAACATACTTTTCTTAAATAATAAAATTAAAATAATACAACATATATGATAATTATTAGTTGAAATAAAACATAAAAAGGATATTTACTTATTTATTTGTTTATTTATGTATTTTTGCGGATGTGCGGATATACAGATCGAATATAAAACCCTCAATACCTACATAAAATCTGCAATCCAATCCTATTAGTGTGCGGATCGAATTCGTTCCGATCCGATAACCTTGTGGATCAGATCCATATCTGCAATTTTCAGATCAAATTTGAATAAACACAACAAATATGCGGATCGAATCTGATCTCACATTATTTCTAGTAACATCGTATTGAGATACAATCATTCAGAACTTAATCCAAATCTTTATCCACACATGGATTGTTAAAGCATTCATTAACATGCTTTTGAATTAGCACCACCACTGATAAATTGTATGCGAGCACCACAAAAAACGATAAAGTATATTTTTTTTTAATTAGCGGCAATTTTTTAATTTCTGCAGAATGTGTTAAAAAACTTAAAAAAAATGTAGTTTTGTGTCCTACAATTAAGTTACATGAATTTTGTGAAACTGGCGCTATGTGAGGAAATTATTATTTTCACTCCTTAAAAAAATATTAATTTTTCATAAAATAGTAAAAAAAGTTAATATTTTAAAGGTTTAATTATTCTACAAGTTTTTATAGTTTCATCAAATTTTTAATTAGGTCTCTATATTTTTTTTTCTTTTTAATTGGGTCTCTATATATTATTTTTTTTTAATTTAGTCCCTGTTAACGTTAAACGTAAAAAAAATGTTAATGAATTGTGAAATTACTTGTATACCCTTAGGAACTCAATTAAAAAAAAAAGTATAGGGACCTAATTAAAAATTCGATAAAACTATAAATATTCAATGAAATATATTCCTATAATCCTTATTCAATGATTCTACAACATAAAAGATATTCCTATAATCTTTTTTATTTTGTTACTATCATTCTTTTGCTTATTTATATATAAATTGTAACAAAAATACCTTCTCTTTTTTTTTAACTTTTAAAATATCTTATCTTAAGAACATACAAAAAAAAAAGATTGGATAAAATGAAACAAAAATAATAGTAATAAGTATATATAAAATGAATTGTCAAAATTATCCCCCAAAATATAACAAATCAAATTTTATATAATACAACGAGATAAAGAATTTATTAACGTAACTTTTTCTAAAGAAAGAATTATATATCAGACAGAAGAGTCTGTTCTCATTGCTTTGGACTCCACATGTTACTGATACTTTAGCTCTCACTTTCGTCGAGTACCAGATACCTGCTCCAATTTCAAATACCTCAGCAACCGAAATGCCAGTTACTATTCCTGCAGACATAACACATTACCCTCATTTTCAACTTGAAAAAGTTTACTATGAACAATAATCAACACACCACTTCAATTAGCAGTAACAACTTGCAATTACATGTGCCCTCGTATTGTGCTGTGTAACATTATAATCTATAAAATAACATACAAAATCCAATTCATGATCATTACTTTACTAAAAAGGCAGAATTATATTATTGAGGTTGTAATTATATAAGATACCTTTGCAATGAGTAGTGAAATTTCCATTCTCACAAAGGCACATGAAACACTATGTCTGTGTATCAAATCCACAAGTTCCACCTCCTTTGGATGGATCCTTGCAAGACACTTATAGTGAAAGAATACTCCGGCATGGCAAGACACTCATATAAGATCTTAATTATAGTTGTTAGTTAACAATAATGTATAGACTAAAATAAAAACCATTCCATTATATGATGATGAAAATATAACTAAAGATAAAGGCATCAATCCACATAACATAATGGAAGGGCAATTAAATAGATAAACATAAGCATGGGTTCAGCAGTATATACCTCAAACTTCAATGGCACTAAATCCAAATCCAAAATTCCCTTCAACTGCAACAAGTCAATCGGAACAAGCCACTGCAGCCGCAAATCCTGCATCCAACCTAGTCAATCTGAGCCTCCATCTTCGCCACATTATCCTTAAACTTCATTCATACAGCTTCCACCCAAGGTGGTTTCTGGCCAAATAAAAAGAATCATCCTTAATCTCCTTATTCAGAGTATCCACAACAGTTTTTGCATCACCAACCAAACCCAAATTCAACAAAAAATTAATTTATATGTCAATTCACTAATTAACAAAATTTATTTACATAAATATTCATATTGTAAATCCTTAAATTACTATATCAAAACAATCCAGAAATTAATTCAAAAAATAGGTACTCAACCAATGCCATATTTTTTGAACATTAAAATTAGCACAAACATGTTACATCAAGTTTTAAAAACTGAAAAAAAAAAATCAAATGTTATATGTTACCTATTTTGTGACAGATCGAGTACAGGGAGATCGAGGAGAGGCGCAGCACGGGGACGAGAGGCCAGATGGGAGGTCAGGCGCGGCGAGGCTCGGCGCGGTGCGGTGCAATGCGGCGCAGTGACATCAGGCGAGGCAAAGCACCGCGAGAGACAGTGACTGCTTGGATGGGAAAATAGCGCAGAAGACTTTCGAACAGAATAACGCAGAACAGACCAACGCAGAGAGAAGGAGGCGACGAACGGCCGACCACCAAGCGTCCGCTGCAGACGACGCCACAGAGGGATGAAGACGACGGACCGATGCAGGAGATGACAGTGAACGCGATCTCCATAGAGCAACTGAGGGCTAGTTAGGTTTTTTTTCTTTGGGATAAGATGCAGGGGCTCTTTTGGTATTTTAGAAAAATACATGTTTGTTCAACTAGTTATTACAACTAAATCATCAGAATATTTATTTTTTATCGAGAATATTCTGTTATCTTTAACGTTATTCTCACGGCAGAGACTTAATTGAAAAAAAATTAACGTATAGGGACCCAATTGAAAAGAAAAAAAGTATAGGGACCTAATTGAAAATTCGGTGAAACTATAGAGACCTACAGAGTAATTAAACCTATTTTAAAATTCATTTTATTTTATTGAAAATTAAATTTTTTTCTAGAAGAGACACTTACCAAATGTTATAAAAATATATTTATATTTTGTATTGTGTAACTTGAAACTATAGCATGCAGATCACTTAGGTAGTGTTTGGTTGATGTCCATGTCTCAAAGAGACATACACACGGCAACACACGTCTCCTGTTTGGTTTAGTGAGACATAATTTTTTGATGGACACGGAAAGACACGGATGGACACAGAGATACTAAATTTGTGTACCTCCAAATAGTTGAGACACTGAGACATAATTTGTGAGATACTAATTTTTTACAATTTTATCCTTATTTAATTTTCAAAATTCCAAATTCAATCCCCCATCCTCTCAAATCTGTCTCCAGTTCTTCTCTCATGCATGGCCTCCCTCTCTGGCTGTAACTTCTCGTTGTTCTCAGTAGCTCCATCCACTATCCTTTCTCACTCCCCACTGCCGATCGCCGCCTCTCCCTCTTCCTCTTTGCAATGCCAACTGTTGCTTCTCTCCCACTTTCTTTTCTCAGCACCCAGCACTCCTCTCTTCCACTCTCATCTTTGCTCACTGTGCCTTCTCTCTCTACCTTGTCCTCTTCCTCGAATAGTCAGATCTGCGTTCATTTTTTTTGCCGTCGATTGCCATTGCTCCTCCATCAAGAAACGCTGCGTCTGCTCCTCCTTCTCTCTCGAAGGGTTCGGGCTACGGGAGTCCAGATCCATCGTCATCCAGATTTGCCGGTGACTTCGAGCTTGGATAGCACTTCCCTCCACATTCACTCTTTAGCGACGTTGTTCATTCTTTCCAGAAAGAACGTCTCCGAGATTTTCCTCTTCTATTATCCCTTTATTAAAAAAATAAATCTGTGTATTTTATTTTATAGATATGTAACAAATTGAAATTTTTGTTGATTTTATTAAATTTAATTTAGATTGGCATATTGTTGCTTTTTGTATTTGGTTGAAGATTATAGTGGTATTGATGTTGATGATAACTCTGAAAGAAGAGATTGGACAAAAATAGTAGTAGAGAAGAATGGTGGGGATAAAATTGACATTTTAGTAAAATTTTGAGTTGTATATTCTGCTGTGTCTAAGTTACCAAACAATATGAAAAATTGAGTGTCTTTTAGTGTCTATGTACTCATGTGTATTTATGTCTATGTCTTTATTATTTTGAGACATCAACTAAACACAGCCTTATAGCTAGACTAGTCACATAGACACAGAATCATTGATGCCAGCGAGGGGTGAACGCGGATCAGATCGGATTGGATATGGTCAAAATCTTGATCCAATTCGCACTAAAATCATCAGATCCAATATCCACAGTTCTTAAGCTTGGATCTGATATGCGGATCGGATATCAGATGTAAGTCCCAAAATTTTCAAAAAATCTTATTATGAGATTTTATTTTCAGAAATTATTTTATTAGGAGAAGAATTCGCCGTCGTCGTTCCGTCTCAACCTAGCACTGCCGTCGTTGTCGTGAGGTATGCACCGCCGTCATCATCCTCTTTACGAAGCCACTTTCACCAATCATCGAAGTTGTTGCACGTGGAGGGGAGAGGATGCCGCCAATTCTGCCCAGGACCATCGTCGCCGCTGCTATCATTGATGGAAGCCACTGTCGTCGCTGGGAGAAATTGAATAGGGAAGAAGAGGTCGTTGTTGCTACTCCAAGCAAAAGGAAGAGAAGCGTTAAAACAGAGCTCGACAGAGAAAGAGGAAAAGGGGGTTGTAGCCGCCGTCGCAGGAGGGATGTCCCGCCGCCACTGTGCTCCGTCGCCATCAAACATGCTGCCACCAGTCACAACTGTCGCTGAAATCGGGACATATTCACCAGTAACTCTGCTTCTTCCTTTCTTTAATCTGTTATGCTTCTATTTTGTTTCACTATTTTGATTATTGTTGGTGTCTCCGCTACCTGAACCACTCGGAGTGATGCTATTGCCGCTAGGACGAATGCCTTGGTCTGATTTCTATTTTTCGTCGCTCCATCGTTCTGCTTTTCCATAGCAATTGCCATCGCCATACTTTTGCCGCTGGGAGCTGACACTGGAGTTATTCCTAATGATTCTGGTAAGATATCTTCTTCAATTCTAGTTTATTTACACGTTTTACTGTCTTTACCATGCTTGTTCTGATTTAATTTTTGTATGTATCATTGTCTTGGGTTTCTTAAAATTGTTTTAGCCATTGTAATTGTAATTTGTAATGACGTGGTCACTATAAGAGGCGTCGGAGCTGTTGCTGTTCCTGTGGGGATTAATGCTATCGCTGCTGCCATGAATTAAAAGGAAAGGAAATTGTCACGATAAGTTTATGCGAACTCAGCTAATCGAGGCAGGGGATTATTTTAAAAATTAAAAATATTTTGGGTTTAAATACCTGATGAGTTTAGTGAATTAATGCAAATAAATGAATGTCTGTGATGTAAATGATTTTCTGCTGTGATTGAAAGGTTATATTTGTTGGTGAATTAGTTGATTTCTGAATTTTTGGTGAAATGGATTGAATATGTTGATTTTGATTTTCTTTGATTGAAATCGATAATAATTGGTCTTGCATGACAGATTTGAAAACGTTGACTTGAAATGCTGGTTTTGTTGAGTTGAGGTTGAAAAGAGGGAACCTGTGATAGGTGGCAAACTCCGGTTTTTAAGGGAGGTGCTGTCCAAATCTTTCTAAAAATTTGAAGAAGTTTTGGTTATGATTTCGAAAATGAGTTTGGT
Organism: Arachis hypogaea; assembly: GCF_003086295.3. Classification (NCBI taxonomy): domain Eukaryota; kingdom Viridiplantae; phylum Streptophyta; class Magnoliopsida; order Fabales; family Fabaceae; genus Arachis; species Arachis hypogaea. Next base: position 25,132,486 of record NC_092055.1, on the reverse strand, counting down.
TTGAATTAATTATCAAAAGAGATAAGTTTTGAATACTTTTAAGGATTTTAAAGAGAATCAAATTTTTATGATTTGGTGGATTTGTGATTTTAACTTATTTAATTTTTAATAACAACGAAAAGAGATTTGATTAACTAGTTAAAAATTTTAAAAAGTAAATTAATTATAAATTCAAGGGTTGGGAATAGGAGAGTGAGTTTGAGGTTTTAATAGAATTAAATATTGGAGTTGAGAGAAAGAGAGTTATTTTAAAGAATATGATGATAATTGTGTGATGTTTGACTTGGAGGTAAGTTTGGTAAATCATTTGAAGGTTATACTTGAAATTAAGGTGTGGTTAGTGACAATTGGTTTTGATTGAGCCTAGATGATGATTTCGAGATTTAGAGAGAGGATAATGATTAAGTATGATTGAGGTTTGGTGATGATTCTGGTTGATTATAGTGACATGGGATGATGACTGTGACTGATGATGATGGTTATGTTATTGATGACAAGATTTGTGATAAATGAGACATGATTGAGAATGATGTGGATATTGATAAATTATGATTGAAATATTCATATGGCTTATGTATTTGAATTATCTGAGACACGAATTTTTCTCGGTAGACGCAGTGGCTTGCCATCACTTGCTCCAGGTTGATACTCGATACTCTGTTGACCTTCTGTCGTAAGATATGACTGGGCACTTTAACTCCATGGGTTCTCCCATGGGCATGCATATATATTAATTTGAACTTGAGATTTTTTCCATGGATATTTTTGAACTTGGGGATGCGCGTACATAAGGACTGTCCAATGGTTAGCTACCCAGGACATGTCGGGTTAGCTATATAACCGACAGATGAGCTCATCAGCCATAGATATACAACATCATATGTATTTGTATGTTTTAACTGAGTGTGTATTTGTTTTGGATTGCCTAATTGTTTAGCTATTTTTATCTGCTACTTGTTTTACTTGTTGTACCTGAATTCTACCTGTGATCCCTTTGTTTACCTTGTATGTGTATATTTATCTGAGAGATCCTTTTTGGTGGAGCCGTGATGAGAGTGATTTCTAATATGTGGTGACGGAGGTTGAAGTATGATGGACTAGGTGTTACCTTATTATTTTGATTTATGTATATATTAGATAGGAATGAGCGATGTAAGTTGGGTAGGAAGCTCTTAGGCATGTCTTTGGTCCTTTTCATTTCTTTAAACTATTTACCTTACTGATTTGTAACTTAAAGAAATTTTTTATGACTTTTTAAAGTAAATTTTTTTCGCAAAGCTTTTTCAAAAGGTTATTTCAAGAATAAACTGTTTCCATAATAAAATTAATTCTTTTTGCAAGTATTTCTTTGCTTTGATGGTATTCCCTTCGCTACTGAGAACCTGCGAGGACAATGTTCTCATCTCCTACAGATTTTCTTTTCAGTAATAGGTTTAGGAAGTTTTAGCGCGAAGCCGCGATTGAACCACAAGTTTATTATGTATGATTGTATTTTATGAATTTGGTTTAGTTATTAGATTTTTCCCTCGATAATTATTGTTTTGATTTTCAGAGGGGTAGGACTTGTATTTGAGAAGTTTTGAATAAGTCTATATATTTATTATTATGTGGATATAATTATCTGATTATGTAGTTTAAAGTAAAGACTTTTCTATTTATTAATAAAAAAATATAGGTTGTACTCGCAAAGACTCAATATTAAATAAATATAGTACTAAATTTAAAGAAGTAGGGGGTAGGTAGCACCTGGACTTTTAGTGCGATCATGACGTGCCAAAAGTTAGCTAGGGTGTTACATTGGATATATCCGCAAAACACAAAAATATTTTTAAAAGCTTATTTTTATTAAAAATAACAATACAATCCCTTTTTTCTACTCTTTTAAATATGTTTACTCTTAAAATATATTAAACATATTTTTCTTAAATAATAAGATTAAAATAATACATATATAATAATTGTTAGTTGAAATAGAATATAAAAAAATATTTATTTATTTATTTATTTATTTATATGGATCTGCAGATACCTACATAAAATCTGCAATCCGATTCTATTAGTGTGCCGATCTGATCCGATCTGATAATCTTGTAGATCAAATTTATATTTGCAATTTTCGAATCAAATTTGAATAACCACCATAAATATGCAGATCGAATCCGATCTCACATTATTTCTAGTAGCATCGTGTTGAGATACAGCTATTAAGAACTTAATCTAAATTTTTATCCACACATAGATTATTGAAGCATTCATTAACAATCCTTTGAATTAGCACCACTACTGATAGATTATATGTGAACACCACAAAAAACAATAAATTATGGGGTTTTTTTAATTAGCGACAATTTTTTAACTCCTGTAAAATGTGTTAAAATACTTTGAAAAATGATACAGTTTTGCGTTCTACAATTAAGTTACATGGATTTTGTGAAACCAGTGCCATACGAGGAAATTATTATTTTTACTCTTTAAAAAAATTAAGTTTCCTTAAAATAGTAAAAAAAAGTGAATATTTTAAATTTTATTTATTTTATTAAAAATTAAATTTTTTTTGAAGAGACACTTACTAAATGTTACAAAAATATATTTATACTTTGTATTGTGTAACTTGAAATTACAGAATGCAAATTACTTATAACTAAACCAGTCACATACACACATAGAATTATTGATAATAGTTAATATCAAAGTATTTAACGCTCAATATGACAATACTATATATTTTATTTTTTTAATATATTAAATTCCTTAATGAGGTTGCATCATGTATTATAATGATACAGGTGGTAACATGCACATACTCACGGGTACCCAATCCAATTGGATAGAGTTACGAATTCAATCTGCAGTGGGTAGGGTAAGGTAGGGTGTAAGTAGAATTTTCGTGTAGGTCGGGTAAGGTGCAGGTTGAAGTTCAATTCTATCCGACCAACCTGCACCCTATATATGTATATATTATATACTTATATAAAAATATGTTTTAAGTGGATGTTGAATCAAAGATCTCTCACTAAATATAAAAGGTCTTTAGCCATTAAAAGAAGATCATTAATTAATAATTTAGTACATTTTTTAACATAAAAGTCAGTTTTATTTTAAATTATCATCAAGTTATATAATAATATTGCATCTTTTTGGTAACTTGTGGATAGGATCGGGTACCTACAAATTAAAAATGGTAAAGCTAAGGTTAGATATTCTCAATCTGTGGGTCGAATATGGTTAAGTTCATATAAAAATCTCAACCTGCAGATAGAGTTATGGTTTAATCCAAACCCATCCTACCCTACCCATTGCCACCCCTATATAATGACTTACTTCAAACTGCTTTTATAGGTATAGGTTGTGAAACCACCCTCATTTAATATACCAGAATTATCGTTGTTGTTATTTATGCATACAACTTTCATAATCGTCACGATTAGAGTTTGTTTGGATTATTTCTTTTACAAGTAAAATATATATTTAAAAAAAACTTAAAAATATTTTTATTAGATTTTAGACATAATTAATTAGATATATATTTTTTTAAAAAAGATACTTTAATTAAAATAAGTAAATTATTTATTTTTTTAGAATTTAATAATACCTTTTAAAAGAAAATAAAAATTAATTTTTAATTATTTTCTGCTTCTTTAAACCTAATTTTACCTGTAAATTTTAATTTTTTTTTTCACATATATATACTCTATAAATCTTAATTTTGCATAAATTATTTTGTATATGGATTAAAAAAAATGTAATTCACTCGTATTGACCTTTGGGTGTTATATAAAGATGTGAAAATATAAGTGTGTTAAAGTAAAATGTAAATTTTATGTTATCTAAGGTAGTATTTATTTTAGTAAATATGTCCATTATTTTGCACGGTCCCTCTTTGATGACAAAAGGGAAAAAAGAGAAAAAAGACTGAATTGAAACTGTGATAATTGAAAAAGGGCTGAATTGAAATTGTTATGTTTTATTGAATTGATGTCCTGTTTTACTCTGTTTTATGCTCTGATCTGGCTCTGTTTTGAGCACTTTGTGTTAGTGGATTAATTTCGACTTGAGCTTTGATTGTCATTGATAAATTTATTTGCTCAAATGCATGTGTGCTGACTGGACTATGGAATTTTATTAAGGTGTGAAAAATATTTTTTTGTGAAAATATGGCTCGGTCTTAAAGGATCTAAATTTTTGAAATTTCTATATTTTAGGAATCCTTTGGAGCTTGTACACAATATTTGCTTTCTTGAATATTGTGTTAATCAGCACACATTAAGGGGGGAGCATTTTGAACAATTGAAAGGGGGAGAATTCAGCCAAATCATCAAGGGAGTTTTCTAATCCAAATCCTTTTCAATTCAGTTTTAATAATGTTTGTCATTAAGGGGGAGATTGTTGAGTTTGGAAAACTTATATTTAATTAAATGATGATCAAACATTATTAAAATATAAATTAAAAAATTATTAAAATTAAGTGTCTTATTTAATGCTTCCAATGGTTTGTTTGATATGTTTATTAGTGTGCAGGAGGAAGAAATTAATTTTTTATTGGGTCAAAAAGATAGAGCAGCCCACTTTGGTCAAAAAATTATTCTAGTTGTGTGCAAAATCAATTCAAATATAAGTGGCTGAAATTTGAAATGAAAATAAGCCCAAATCATAAGCCCATATTGATAAAACAAATAAGAAGGAAATGGCCCAAGGATGCCATATGTTGATCACAAAAACAAAAGGGCCCAATTTTGTTGAGGCATGTTTTGGTTACCAATTCACTTTGGTGGAATCCAAATTTTAATTAAATTGATTGCATGCTTTCTACGGTTACCATTCCCATCTTCAATGGTTATGGAATTCAAATTTTAATTAACTTGGATTTATTGCATGCCTTGAAAACAGAAAAGAGAAAGTTCAATTTGATTTGATGGCCTTTAATGTTTTACACGTTACTAGGCAAAGACTATGGGAAGTTGGTTTTAATTGATTTTTTCATTACTTCTATTTGAAAGCTTTTCTCTCTCCTCTCTCTTCTTTCTTATTATTTCGGTCATGTCACAGAGAAGAAGAAGAAGCAAGTTATCAGAGATGAGGCACTGTAGCAGTGAAGCTCGAAGCAAGAAAAGGGCTAAGGTGATGATGTCCTTAACAAAAAGAAGATCTACAGTATGGTATCACTGAGATCTTTGCCACTAAAAGTAAGATGTGGTGAAGAAGTCTCAAGCTCTCCATACCCAAAAATGGAAGAGATCTGTTTCAGTCAGAGAAGAAGATCCCTTGGGCATGGCTCGTCTCTAATTTTGATCAACCATCATAGAAGGTAGCTACTGTAGCTACGTGGAGGAAGAGGCAGAAGATAGAGCAGATGTAGCTGTCAAGCATCAAGGACTCATCAAGGGTCAGGAATCCTTCTTGGGGAGCAAGTCAAGATGGAAGGCCCAGATTGATGAAGGTTGGTGAGAAGGGATGAGAAAGAAGTAAATGCATGTTGGATTTTACATTCGGTTCTCTCTCTTCTCTCTCTGTCCGAAACGATTTGATGTTTGAAGAAGAAGAAGTTGGCTCGGTTCAACTGTTTCAACCTTGGAGGCTTCCCCTTCTATAATAAGGGTGGACAGCCAAGGCTTGAAGCAAGGAGAAAAGAGTGAAAGCACAGAGTTCTCATAGCTACCCAAGCTAACAGAAGTTCTTCTCCTTCAATGTGTTTCATGTTATATTTTTCTGTTTAGTTTTGTCTGTCTTAAGTCTCATGAAAAAAGGCAAACAGTGAGGTTTGTATGAAAAAGCCTTAGAGCGGAAAAAGGCAGAGTATACAAAATTAAAAGAAAAAGCCATAGGTGTCTTAGAGGTCCTTTGTACATCTGTGTTGTGTTATCACTTAGCAGTTGAAAGCTTGGTAGGTGACCAAGTCAAGTTCAGGATTGGGGATAGATTCTGGACTTGTCCCGGATAGGAAGGGTAGTTCCTAGGGAGAATTGGTGTCTGTAATCAAGATGATTATAGTGAAATTCCATCATTATTGTGATGGAGACTGGATGTATGTTGCATTGCACTTGACAGCTGAACTAGGATACTTCTTGGTGTGATTCTCTCTTTCTCTTCTACTCCATTTCAGTTTCTGTTGCTAAGGAGACAAAATTAAAAAATATCTCCTGACTAGGTACGAGACAAAAAAAAATGTCTCATGTCAGGTTATGAGACAAAACTCAAAAAAATCTCCTGAAGCTAATTTAAAAGGCAGCAAGTATTACTCAGCAAAAAAGTGGCTAAGATTCAACCCCCTTCTCTTAGCCACTGATAAACCATAAAATTGTATGCGAGGACATTATTATTTTCACTCTTTAAAAAAATTAACTTTTCTTAAAATAGTAAAAAAAGTGAATATTTTAAAATTCATTTTATTTTATTGAAAATTAATTTTTTTCTAGAAGAGACACTTACTAAATGTTACAAAAATATATTTATACTTTGTATTGTGTAACTTGAAACTATAGCATGCAGATCACTTATAGCTAGACTAGTCACAAAGACACACAGAATCATTGATGCCAGCTAGGGGTGAACGCGGATCAGATCGGATCGGATATGGTCAAAATCTCGTTCCGATTCGCACTAAAATCATCAGATCTAATATCCGCAGTTTTTAAACTTGGATCCAATATGCAGATCGGATATCAGATGTAAGACCCAAAATTTTCAAAAAATCTTATTATGAGATTTTATTTTCAGAAATTATTTTATTAAGAGAAGCCTTCGCCGTCACCGTTCCGTCTCAACCTGGCGCTGCCGTCATTGTCGTGAGGTGTGAAGCCACTGTCACCAATCAAAGTTGTCGCGTGCGCGCGCGCGGGGGGGGGGGGGGGTAGTGGACGCCGCCAATTCTGCCCAGGACCATCATCGCTGCCGCTACCGTTGATGGAAGCCACTGTCGTCGCTGGGAGAAACTGAATAGGGAAGAAGAGGTCGATGTTGCTACTCCAAGTGAGAGGAAGAGAAGCATTAAAACAGGACTCGACAGAGAAGGAGGAAAAGGGGATTGTAGCCGCCGTCGCATGAGGGATGTCCCGTCGCCATCGAACATGTCGCCACCAGTCACAACTATCGCCGAAATCGGGACAGATTCACCGGTAACTCTGCTTCTTCCTTTCTTGAATCTGTTCTGCTTCTATTTTGTTCCACTATTTTTATTATTGTTGGTGTCTCCGCTGCCTTAACCACTTGGAGTGATGCTACTGCCGCTAGGACGAATGCCCTGGTCTGATTTCTATTCTTCGTCGTTCCATCGTTTTGCTTTTCCATAGCTAATGCCATCGTCGTACTTCTGCCGCTGGGAGCTGACACTGGAGCTATTCCTAATGATTCTGGTCAGATATCTTCTTCGATTCTAGTCTATTTACATGTTTTACTATCTTTGCCATGCTTGTTCTAATTCAATTTTTGTATGTATCCTTGTCTTGGGTTTCTTGAAACTGTTTTAGCCATTGTAATTGTAATTTGTAATGACGCGGTCACTATAAGAGGCGTCAGAGCTGTTGCTGTTCTTGTGGGAATTAATGCTATCGCTGCTGCCATGAATTAAAAGGAAAGGAAATTGTCACGATAAGTTAATGCGAACTCGGCTAATCAAGGTAGGGGATTATTTTAAAAATTAAAAATATTTTGGGTTTGAATACCTGATGAGTTTAGTGAATTATTAATGCAATGAATAAATATCTGTGATGTAAATGATTTTCTGCTGTGATTGAAAGGTTATATTTGTTGGTGAATTGGTTGATTTTTGAATTTCTGATGAAATGGATTGAATATGTTGATTTTGGTTTTCTTTGATTGAAATCGATAATAATTGGTCTTGCATGACAGATTTGAAAATGTTGACTTGAAATGCTGGTTTGTTGAGTTGAGGTTGAAAAGAGGAAACCCGTGATGGGTGGCAAACTCCAGTTTTTAAGGGAGGTGTTGTCTGAATTTTTCTAAGAATTTGAAGAAGTTTTGGTTATGATTTTGAAAATAAGTTTGGTTTGAATTAATTATCAAAAAAGATAAGCCTTGAATACTTTTAAAGATTTTTTCAAGGGTTGGGAATAGGAGGGTGAGTTTGAGGTTTTAATGGAATTAAACATTAGATTTGAGAGAAAGAGAGTTATTTTAAAGAATATAATGATAATTGTGTGATGTCTGACTTGGAGATAAGTATGGTAAATTGTTTGAAGGTTATATTTGAAATTGAGATGTGGTTAGCGACAATTGGTTTTGATTGAGGCTTGATGATGATTTTGGGATTTAGAGACAAGATAATGATTAAGTATGATTGAGGTTTGGTGATGATTCCAGTTGATTATAGTGATGTGGGATGATGACTGTGATTGATGATGATGGTTATGTTATTGATGACAAGATTTGTGATGAATGAGACATGATTAAGAATGATGTGGATATTGATGAATTATGATTGAAATGTTCATACGACTTATGTATTTGAATTATCTAAAACACGAATTTTTCTCAGCAGATGCAGTGGCTTGCCATCACTTGCTCCATGTTGATACTCGATACTCTGTTGACCTTTTATCGCAAGATGTGACTGGGCACTTTAACTCCATGGGTTGGCCCCATGGGTATGCATATAGATTAATTTGAGCTTGAGATTTTCTCCATGGATAATTTTTAGTTTGGGGATGCATGTACATAAGGACTGTTCAATGGTTAGCTATCAGAACATGTCGGGTCAGCTATATAACCGACAGATGAGCTCATCAACCATAGGATAAGCATACATCATATGCATTTGTATGTTTTGACTGAGTGTGTATTTGTTTTGGTTTGCCTAATTGTTTAGCCATGTTTATCTGCTACTTATTTTACTTGTTGTACCTGAATCCTACCTGTGATCTCTTTATTTGCCTTGATGTGTATATTTATTTGAGAGATCTTTTTTGGTAGAGGCGTGATGAGGGTGATTTTTGATATGTGGTGATGGAGGTTGAAGTAGGATAGACTAGGTGTTACCTTATTATTTTGATTTATGTATATATTGGATAGGAGTGAGCGATGTAAGTTGGGTAGGAAGCCCTTAGGCACGTTTTTGGTCATTTTCATTTCTTTAAACTATTCACCTTACTGATTTGTAACTTAAAGGAATTTTTTATGACTTTTTAAAGTAAATTTTTTCCGCAAAGCTTTTCCAAAAGGTTATTTCAAGAATAAACTGTTTCTCTAATGAAATTAATTCTATTTGCAAATATTTTTTTATTTTGATGGTATTTTCTTTCCTACTGAGAACCTGTGAGAACAATGTTCTCATCCCCTACAGATTTTCTTTTTAGTGACAGGTTTAGCAAGTTTTGGCGCGAAGCCACGATTGAACCACAAGTTTATTATGTATGATTGTATTTTCTGAATTTGGTTTAGTTATTAGATTTTTTCCCTCGATAATTATTGTTTTGATTTTTAGAGGGGTAGGACTTGTATTCGAGATGTTTTGAATAAGTCTATATATTTATTATTATGTGGATATAATTATGTGATTATGTAGTTTAAAGTAAAGACTTTTCTATTTATTAATAAAAAAAATTTAGGTTGTACTCGCAAAGGCTCAATATTAAATAAATATAATACTAAATTTAAAGGAGTAGAGGTAAGTAGCACCTGGACTTTTAGTGCGATCATGACGTGCCAAGTTAGCCTTTCCTGGGTGGTAATTTAGAACAAAGTCATAATCTTTAAGAAACTCCATCCACCTCCTTTGTCGCATGTTGAGTTCCTTCTGGTCGAACAGGTACTTTAAGCTCTTATGATCGAAGAATACTCAACTCCGTACAAATGATGCCTCCATGTCTTCAGCGCAAATACTATCGCGGCTAGTTCGAGGTCGTGAGTTGGATAGTTGGCTTCGTGGGTCTTTAGTTGTCTTGATGCATACGTCACTACCTTTTTGCATTGCATTAGTACGCAACCCAATCCTTGTACTGAGGCGTCGCAGTAAACTTCGAAGGCCATGTCGGGGTTAGGTAAGGCTAGTACTGGGGCGGAGGTCAAGCGACACTTTAACTCTTGGAAGCTTCTTTCGCAGTCTGGCGTCTAAGCAAACGGGGTATCCTTCCTGGTTAAACGGGTTAACGGCAGGGCTAGTTGAGAAAACCCTCTTATGAACCTTCTATAGTAGCCCGCCAATCCTAAAAAACTCCTTATTTCTGTGACTGACATCGGCCTTTCCCAGTTTAGTACCGAGTCTATCTTACTGGGATCCACTGATATTCCGTTGCCGGAAACCATGTGTCCAAGAAATTGTACCTCCTTCATCCAAAACTCACACTTGGATAGTTTTGCGTACAACTTTTTCTCTCGAAGGGTTCCCAGTATTACACGCAAGTGCTCCCTGTGTTCTTCTTCTGTCTTGGAGAAAATCAAAATATCATCTATGAATACCACCACGAAACTGTCGAGGTAAGGTCAAAAAATTCTATTCATGTAGTCCATAAAGACGGCGGGGGCATTGGTCAACCCAAAAGACATTACTGTGAACTCGTAGTGTCCGTATCTCGTTCGAAATACTGTCTTTGGAATGTCTTCCTCTCTTACCCTTATTTGATGATACTCTGATCTCAGGTCGATTTTTGAGAACACTGTTGCACCTTGTAGTTGGTCCATTAAGTCATCTATTCTTGGGAGGGGATACTTGTTCTTCACCGTGATTTTGTTGAGTTGCCTATAGCCCACGCAGAGACGCATGCTGCCGTCCTTTTTCTTCACAAACAATACTGGAGCTCCCCAGGGAGAGACGCTTGGTCTGATGCATCCTTTTTGCAGCAGCTCCTCTAGTTGGTTCTTCAGTTCAGTGAGCTCCACTGGAGCCATCCGGTAAGAGGCTCTGGAGATTGGCCCTGTCCCAGGTATCAATTCTATGGAGAACTCAACCTCTCGTGTTGGGGGAAACAAGGGTATATCTTCGGGAAAGACATCTGAAAAGTCATGTACTACTGGTATCTCACAGAACTCCTGATGGGAGTCTGCTTTTACCGAATTTAGCAAGGCATATTCTTGCCTCGTACTGGTGTCTTCGGAGGATCTTGGAAGGTCACGTGTGTCTCGTATGGATTGAGAAGGGAAGATGGCTTTTCTCTCAAAACAATCTAACAAGACTCGGTTTTCGTTGAGCCAGTCCATTCCTAGGATGATGTCTAATCCTACTAAAGGGAGGCACACTAGGTTAGCAAGGTATGATCTACCTGAAATGAGGATGCACACCCTCTGACAGACCTGCTGAGGGCAAAGACTCGTCCTTGACGTTGGGGTGCATCGGCAGAGGGTGGGGGAACTGCTGGACATTCCCTTTTTATGGATAACCATAGGAAGGGGCTTCATTAGTCATATCTCCTAGGATTGACTTTGCTCTGATACCAATAATGTAACACCCTAAGTTCTTATACTATCATGGAGGTTTTTAAAATAAGGTGCCACACTTGATCCAAGAAAAAGAATGACTTAATCGTTACGCGAGGCAGGAGTAAATACGTGTAGAGCGGAAAACGAGTAGCGCTAAAATGTTGGAATTTGAATTAGAGTGAAATAAACATCTTAACCATGAGTACGTTTCAAAATACTTATAGGGAACTAAAACAGGAAAAGAAGCTAACTACGTCCTAAACTAATCTCGTCGAAGAGGCTCCCCTACTTGCATCATATCCTATCCTTGATCAGGAGTCTTTAGTTATTCATGAATCGAGGTACCAGGGGTCTCCCTCCAACACCCTTTCGCGCAGTGAAGACCTGGTTCCATTGCGTGGGATGAACCAAAACTCGACGGGGTGCCGAAATGGGGGAGTAGGGCACGTATTCCACCTTTGGGCCTCCACAAGGGTTCAACTTCTCCCCTGGGTCCTCCTCCATGGTGTCTTCCTTCTGGCCAGGGTTGTCGGATTTCTCTTCTTCGGTCTCGGGGTCGGACTCAAGGTGTACCACCTTGGATGACCGCTTCCTAGATGTTGAAGCGTCCCTATCTAGGAAGGTTATGACGGGCAGCTGGGGTTCTTCTTCCACGAGTTCTCGACCTAAGTAGATAGTTTGGAGCACGGTAGTAGTGGTCGCAACTACCTACGCGTGCTTCGAGGGGTCATACTCAGAAGTTACCCCTCGAGGGGGCACTGCGTCGTCTCTATCCGCTGTGCCATGTTCCTTTGGAGATAGTATGGGAAAAGAAAGGGAGTGAGAACCTAACGTCTCAGTAGGAGTGCTATGTAACACCTCCATATCCATCTCCAGCCCACGTGCGGGATTTTAAAAACAAGCGTATAACATGGCATGTAATATGCATCTTCTTTTTTTGTAAAACATGTGTGTAAAAGAAAGGGGAAACATATAGGAAAATAGAAGGATAACATCAACATAATCATAATTAAGTCTAAGGAAAACATAGAACTCAAGCTTTCATTCGTGCCTTCTTTCTTTCTTAATTTATAACTTATATGGAGGGTATTGAGCTCAAACCGGTATAAGTGGGAGTCCCCTTCCCTTACCGAAGGTTCTTATCCCAAACGTTTTGGCGATCACCTTCCCTTACCGAAGGATCATCTCGATCGATCACCTTCCCTTACCGAAGGATCATATCGATATCTTGTCTTTGGGGGTCACCTTTCCTTACCGAAGGATCATTCCCTCAGTTTAATTTACAACCAAGGTTATTTAGACATACACAAGAAGGGAGTCATATAGAAAAGATATATTATTATATAAAATTGATGGGATAGTATATCTTTTATATGATAATATATCTTTTTATATAATAATATATCTTTTTATATGACTCTCTTCTTGTGTATGTTTAAATAACCTTGATTGTAAATTAAACTGAGGGAATGATCCTTCGGTAAGGGAAGGTGACCCCCAAAGACAAGATATCGATATGATCCTTCGGTAAGGGAAGGTGATCGAAAAACATTTGGGATAAGAACCTTCGGGAAGGGAAGGGGACTATCCCATCAATTTTATATAATAATATATCTTTTTATATGACTCTCTTCTTGTGTATGTCTAAATAACCTTGATTGTAAATTAAACTGAGGGAATGATCCTTCGGTAAGGGAAGGTGACCCCCAAAGACAAGATATCGATATGATCCTTCGGTAAGGGAAGGTGATCGATCGAGATGATCCTTCGGTAAGGGAAGGTGATCGCTAAAACGTTTGGGATAAGAACCTTCGGTAAGGGAAGGGGACTCCCACTTATACCGGTTTGAGCTCAATACCCTCCATATAAGTTATAAATTAAGAAAGAAAGAAGGCACGAATGAAAGCTTGAGTTCTATGTTTTCCTTAGATTTAATTATGATTATGTTGATGTTATCCTTCTATTTTCCTATATGTTTTCCCTTTCTTTTACACACATATTTTACAAAAAAGAAGATTCATATTACATGCCATGTTATACGCTTGTTTTTAAAATCCCGCACGTGGGCTGGAGATGGATATGGAGGTGTTACATAGCACTCCTACTGAGACGTTAGGTTCTCACTCCCTTTCTTTTCCCATACTATCTCCAGAGAAACATGGCACAGCGGATAGAGACGACGCAGTGCCCCCGAGGGTAACTTCTGAGTATGACCCCCTCAAAGCACGCGTGGGTAGTTGCGACCACTACTACCGTGCTCCAGACTATCCACTTAGGTCGAGAACCCGTGGAAGAAGAACCCCAGCTGCCCGTCATAACCTTCCTAGATAGGAATGCTTCAACATCTAGAAAGCGGTCACCTAAGGTGGTACACCTCGAGTCCGACTCCGAGGCCGAGGAAGAGGAATCCGACGACCCTGGCCAGAAGGAAGACACCATGGAGGCGGATACAGAGAAGAAGTTGAACCCTTGCGGAAGTCCAAAGGTGGAATACGTACCCTATTCCCCCACTTCGGCACCCCGTCGAGTTTTGGTTCATCCCACACAACGGAACCGGGTCTTCACTGAGCGAAAAGGTGTTGGAGGGAGACCCCTGGTACCTCGATTCGTGAATAACTAAAGACTCCTGATCAAGGATAGGATAGGATGCAAGTAGGGGAGTCTCTTCGATGAGATTAGTTTAGGACGTAGTTAGCTTCTTTTCCTGTTTTAGTTTCCTATAAGTATTTTGAAACGTACTCATGGTTAAGATGTTTATTTCAATTTAATCCAAATCCCAACATTTTAGCGCTACTCGTTTTCCGCTCTACACGTATTTACTCCTTCCTTGCGTAACGATTTAGTCATTTCTTTGCTTAATCAAGTGTGGCACCTTATTTTAAAAACCTCCACGATAGTATAAGAACTTAGGGTGTTACATTATTGGTATCAGAGCAAAGTCGATCCTAGGAGATATGACTAATGGAGCCTCTTCCTATGGTTATCCATAAAAAGGGAATGTCCAGCAGTTCCCCCACCCTCTGCCGATGCACCCCAACGTCAAGGACGAGTCTTTGCCCTCAGCAGGTCTGTCAGAGGGTGTGCATCCTCATTTCAGGTAGATCATACCTTGCTAACCTAGTGTGCCTCCCTTTAGTAGGATTAGACATCATCCTAGGAATGGACTGGCTCAACGAAAACCGAGTCTTGTTAGATTGTTTTGAGAGAAAAGCCATCTTCCATTCTCAATCCATACGAGACACACGTGACCTTCCAAAATCCTCCGAAGACACCAGTACGAGGCAAGAATATGCCTTGCTAAATTCGATAAAAGCAGACTCCCATCAGGAGTTCTGTGAGATACCAGTAGTACACGACTTTTCAATGTCTTTCCCGAAGATATACCCTCGTTTCCCCCAACACGAGAGGTTGAGTTCTCCATAGAATTGATACCTGGGACAGGGCCAATCTCCAGAGCCCCTTACCGGATGGCTCCAGTGGAGCTCACTGAACTGAAGAACCAACTAGAGGAGCTGCTGCAAAAAGGATGCATCAGACCAAGCGTTTCTCCCTGGGGAGCTCCAGTATTGTTTGTGAAGAAAAAGGACGGCAGCATGCGTCTCTGCGTGGACTATAGGCAACTCAACAAAATCACGGTGAAAAACAAGTATCCCCTCCCAAGAATAGATGACTTAATGGACCAACTACAAGGTGCAACAGTGTTCTCAAAAATCGACCTGAGATCATAGTATCATCAAATAAGGGTAAGAGAGGAAGACATTCCAAAGACAGCATTTCGAACGAGATACGGACACTACGAGTTCACAGTAATGTCTTTTGGGTTGACCAATGCCCCCGCCGTCTTTATGGACTACATGAATAGAATTTTTCGACCTTACCTCGACAGTTTCGTGGTGGTATTCATAGATGATATTTTGATTTTCTCCAAGACAGAAGAAGAACACAGGGAGCACTTGCGCGTAATACTGGGAACCCTTCGAGAGAAAAAGTTGTACGCAAAACTATCCAAGTGTAAGTTTTGGATGAAGGAGGTACAATTTCTTGGACACATGGTTTCCGGCGACGGAATATCAGTGGATCCCAGTAAGATAGACTCGGTACTAAACTGGGAAAGGCCGACGTCAGTCACAGAAATAAGGAGTTTTTTTAGGATTGGCGGGCTACTATAGAAGGTTCATAAGAGGGTTTCTCTCAACTAGCCCTGTCGTTAACCCGTTTAACCAGGAAGGATACCCCGTTTGCTTGGACGCCAGACTGCGAAAGAAGCTTCCAAGAGTTAAAGTGTCGCTTGACATCCGCCCCAGTACTAGCCTTACCTAACCCCGACATGGCCTTCGAAGTTTACTACGACGCCTCAGGACAAGGATTGGGTTGCGTACTAATGCAATTCAAAAAGGTAGTGGCGTATGCGTCAAGACAACTGAAGACCCATGAAGCCAACTATCCAACTCACCACCTCGAACTAGCTGCGATAGTATTTGCGCTAAAGACATGGAGGCATCATTTGTACGGAGTTAGGGTTTCAAGTATTCTCCGATCATAAGAGCTTAAAGTACCTGTTCGACCAGAAGGAACTCAACATGCGACAAAGGAGGTGGATGGAGTTTCTTAAAGATTATGACTTTGTTCTAAATTACCACCCAGAAAAGGCTAACTTGGTGGCTGACGCTCTGAGTCGGAAGGTACTCAAGGCATCATGGCTGATGATAAAAGCAGAGTTGATAAGGAATTTTAGAGACATGAACTTACAAGTTACCCTCGCTCCAAAAAGCATACGTCTGAACCACCTAACAGTGGCAAGTCAATTCAAAGAACAAATAACTAAGGCACAGAGTTCCGACCCCAACTTTCAAGAAACCCTGCGCCTTGTCAAAGAAGGAAGATTGAAGGGCTTCACCGAAGGAGGGGACAAGGTATGGAGATACCAAGGTCGAATCTGTGTCCCAAGGGAAGGAGACCTTCAAAGCAAGATTGCGGAAGAAGCCCACAGAGGAGATTTTACCATTCATCCTGGCATGACGAAGATGTACCATGATTTGAAGAAGATGTTCTGGTGGCCAGGGATGAAAAAAGGATTTAACCACGATTGTGAATAAATGCCTGGTTTGTCAGAAGGTAAAAATCGAACATCAGAAACCATCAGGGGTATTGCAACCCCTTGGCATCCCGAAGTGGAAATGGGAAGACATATCGATGGATTTTGTCATGGGACTACCCCGTACTCAAGCAGGGCGTGACGCTATATGGGTCATCGTGGACCGGCTTACAAAGACTGTCCATTTTCTACCAGTTAAGGCGACCGACTCATTGGAAAGACTAGCCACGCTATATATCAGAGAGATCGTGAGGTTACATGGGGTACCAACGACCATAGTCTCGGATAGAGACCCAAGATTCACCTCGAGGTTTTGGAATGCATTGCAGAAGGCATTCGGGACGAAATTGTGCCTAAGCACGTCATACCACCCGCAAACAGATGGACAAACGGAGAGGACCATCCAGACGTTGGAAGACATGTTACGAGCTTGTGTCCTAGACAGACCAGGAAAGTGGGAGAGTCACCTACCACTGATCGAGTTTGCTTATAACAACAGTTACCATGGTAGCATCGGGATGGCACCATATGAGGCACTGTACGGGCAAAGATGTCAATCTCCTTTATGCTGGTACGGGCCAGAAGAGAAAGGCTACTTAGGACCGGAGTTAGTAAGACAGACCACGGAAGATATCAAGAGGATAAGAGAAAGAATGCGCACCGCCCAAAGTCGACAAAAGAGTTATGCAGATCAACGAAGGAAACCCCTCGAATTTCAGGAAGGTGATCACGTATTCCTAAAAAGCACCCCCACCACCGGGGTAGGGAGGGCTCTTAAGGTACAAAAACTAAGCCCCCGGTACCTGGGTCCATTCCAAATCCTCCGGTGTATAGGAAAGTCGGCATACCATCTTGCCCTACCACCAAATCTATCAAGACTACATGACGTGTTCCATGTGTCCCAACTCCGAAAATACCAGCACGATCCAAGCCATGTGTTGCAGCAAGAGGATGTAACACTCAAGGACGACCTGACTTTTGAACTACCAGCCATAGAGATTGTAGACAGAAGTACGAAGCAACTAAGGAGCAAGACGATACGACTGGTAAAGGTGGCATGGGGTAGCGGCAATTCCAGAGACTACACATGGAAAAAAGAGGTAGACATGAGACAAAAGCTCCCGGACTTATTTACAGGTAACAATCGTGGTGAGAATCTCCTTTTCTCCCCAACAGTAAGGATATTTCAGTAGGACCCCTAAGTTAGTTAAACGACCCTTATCGACCAAGTTCAGACATGGAATTTGGGGACAAATTCTTTTCTTATGGGGGTGATAATGTAACAACCGCCCCTTCTAGAAACAAAATTAAATTTGAAGTTTGAAAATCAGTTAGAAGATAAGTTTAGAATTTTGAAATTTTGGATAGGAACCTGGTAACCACCCTCAGTTTGAAATTTAAAATATCTCAACCACCCCATCTCCAAATGTATATAAATAGGGGAGCACCCATAGGTAGAAAATCACTTCTCTCAAACACTTATCCTCTCCCTTCTCTCTCTACAAAGAAATAACATTCTGTGGGTAAACACAAGAGGCAAGCTCAAAGAAGCGTTAGAAAAGAAGGTAGGGAATTATGCCTTTCTTACTTATGTTGGCATGTAGTATGCTTTATTTTGTTTTCTTTCATCCATGCATGGCTACCACCTTTCATGTATTTTATGGCATGAATTATTCTTTGCTTATCTCTCATCTACATTGAGCATGATTATCTATTTTGTCAATTATACCCTCTTGAATCCATTAATATGTATCCCATATCTTTTCTATGTGCATTTACATGACCCTTTAATCACTATTCCTTTTATGTTGAGAGTACATGCCCCTTTATAACGTTTTATTAAATTATTTAACATTCCCTAATTTTACTATGTGCCCTTACATGACCTTTGATACTGTTACATTATTATTATCCCTTTAATATTGAGAGTACATGCTCCTTTTTATATCTTGTTCAAGGAACCCTATTTTATTATATGCAACTAAAATGACCCCTTATATCATTATTGCTCCTTTATTTTAAAGATCAAGGGTACATACTTCTTATAATATCTAATCCAAGAATTTCAAATACTCACTTTCTTACTATATGCACTTAGATTATACTTTTTACATTATATCATTAATATCTTCTAAGGGCCAAGAGTACATGCCTTCTTATGTCTTGTTCAACATATAGGTATATGTGTGATCTCTTACATGGTTATATTATTATTTATAATATTTTAATTCAATTATTTAAATTACCCTATTCCATCATGTGCATCCATGTAACCTATTATACCATTATGTTATCATCATTCCTTTAAAGTCAAGAGTATATGCTTTCTCAAATATTTTATTTAAAAATTTAATCCTATGTGCATCTATGTGATCTCTTCTATCATTATTCCTTTAAAGTCAAGAGTACATGTTTTTCTTCAAAATATTTAATATCCTTATTATGTGCACTTATATGATTTTTCCCTTGTGTACGTTTAAAACACCTAAATGTAAATTAAACTGAGGGAATGATCCTTCGGTAAGGGAAGGTGACCCCCAAAGACAAGATATCGATATGATCCTTCGGTAAGGGAAGGTGATCGAAAAACGTTTGGGATAAGAACCTTCGGGAAGGGAAGGGGACTATCCCATCAATTTTATATAATAATATATCCTTTTATATGACTCTCTTCTTATGTATGTTTAAATAACCTTGATTGTAAATTAAACTGAGGAAATGATCCTTCGGTAAGGGAAGGTGACCCCCAAAGACAAGATATCGATATGATCCTTCGGTAAGGGAAGGTGATCGATCGAGATGATCCTTCGGTAAGGGAAGGTGATCGAAAAACGTTTGGGATAAGAACCTTCGGGAAGGGAAGGGGACTATCCCATCAAATTTATATAATAATATATCTTTTTATATGACTCTCTTCTTGTGTATGTCTAAATAACCTTGATTGTAAATTAAACTGAGGGAATGATCCTTCGGTAAGGGAAGGTGACCCCCAAAGACAAGATATCGATATGATCCTTCGGTAAGGGAAGGTGATCGATCGAGATGATCCTTCGGTAAGGGAAGGTGATCGCCAAAACGTTTGGGATAAGAACCTTCGGTAAGGGAAGGGGACTCCCACTTATACCGGTTTGAGCTCAATACCCTCCATATAAGTTATAAATTAAGAAAGAAAGAAGGCACGAATGAAAGCTTGAGTTCTATGTTTTCCTTAGATTTAATTATGATTATGTTGATGTTATCCTTCTATTTTCCTATATGTTTTCCCTTTCTTTTACACACATGTTTTACAAAAAAGAAGATGCATATTACATGCCATGTTATACGCTTGTTTTTAAAATCCCGCACGTGGGCTGGAGATGGATATGGAGGTGTTACATAGCACTCCTACTGAGACGTTAGGTTCTCACTCCCTTTCTTTTCCCATACTATCTCCAGAGAAACATGGCACAACGGATAGAGACGACGCAGTGCCCCCGAGGGTAACTTCTGAGTATGACCCCCTCAAAGCACGCGTGGGTAGTTGCGACCACTACTACCGTGCTCCAGAATATCCACTTAGGTCGAGAACCCGTGGAAGAAGAACCCCAGCTGCCCGTCATAACCTTCCTAGATAGGAATGCTTCAACATCTAGAAAGCGGTCACCTAAGGTGGTACACCTCGAGTCCGACTCCGAGGCCGAGGAAGAGGAATCCGACGACCCTGGCCAGAAGGAAGACACCATGGAGGCGGATACAGAGAAGAAGTTGAACCCTTGCGGAAGTCCAAAGGTGGAATACGTACCCTATTCCCCCACTTCGGCACCCCGTCGAGTTTTGGTTCATCCCACACAACGGAACCGGGTCTTCACTGAGCGAAAGGGTGTTGGAAGGAGACCCCTGGTACCTCGATTCGTGAATAACTAAAGACTCCTGACCAAGGATAGGATAGGATGCAAGTAGGGGAGTCTCTTCGACGAGATTAGTTTAGGACGTAGTTAGCTTCTTTTCCTGTTTTAGTTTTCTATAAGTATTTTGAAACGTACTCATGGTTAAGATGTTTATTTCACTTTAATCCAAATCCCAACGTTTTAGCGCTACTCGTTTTCCGCTCTACACGTATTTACTCCTTCCTTGCGTAACGATTTAGTCATTTCTTTGCTTAATCAAGTGTGGCACCTTATTTTAAAAACCTCCACGATAGTATAAGAACTTAGGGTGTTACATTTTTTCCTAATATAAAATAACCATCAATGTTTAAAACTAAATTAATTGGTCAAATAAACATTGAATTGAATGACTTAATTCATGTCTACTTCAAAACTAGTCGTTGACATTTTTTAAGGACTAAACGTCCGAATAAAATTTTGGAAAAGTTTTTTTTTAATGAAACTTTTTGGATAAATTTTTTTATTCACGATAATCCCCAATCCGACAAGTTAAGGACTAATTCGTTGCGAATCTTAGTTCAATTTAGAGTTTGTCATTGACCAATGAATAGTTGCACATGCATAAAGTGAAATTCGAACTTTAAACATTTGTTTAAGTAGACGAATGAACTAACCACTTGATTATTTTTGAAGAAATTACTTTGTGTGTTTACATTTAGGCCCAGTTTGGGTAACCAACTTAATTAAGCTCCTTTTGATAAAATAACTTAAACAATAAATGACTCTGTTAAAAGTAACTTATAAATAAGTTATTTTGTATTTGGATTTTTAACTCTAAAAGTGCTTATTTTATAGAAATATAATGAAAAGTAGAAGTATTATGAGAGAAGTCATTTTTTTTAACTTCTCTATAAGCTCCAAAATAGCTTCTTAGAAAGTTGCAATTTGATTTTGAAAATTGCACCAGACATTAATACTATTACTTTTCATAAGTCAAAAGTAAAAAAAAAAAAGCTACTTCTAGAGTTTTCCAAACGGCCCTTAATACCTTTAAATTTGAACATTAGAGATAAATAGATTTCTTGTTAGAAGAGACAAACATAGTTACTTGAGTTGAATTCCTAATGATAATAATTTTTTTTTGTTAGATTGGGATAATAATAATTGTGATGTTATTAATTGGTACAGGGTGATGATAAGAAGAACATGCTAACAGTGCAAACTGCAAAGCATGAGAAACACTCTGATGGAAGCCATATTCATAGCTTCCATAACCATTCTAATAAACATGGCTTTGGCAGCTCTAACCAACAATGCCTATAGTGCAAGGCACTCAGTCTTCACCAGCAAATTCTTTGGTTCAAAATCAGACAAAATCATAACACTAAAAATATGGCTCAGCATCACTATGCCTTGTTCTTAGCTTCTTATTCAGCTCAATGGCCATAGGGTTCTTAATTGATGCAAATTTTCTTATGAACACTCATGGAAAATTTTTGTCTTGGAATTACACACAAACAATTCTAGAAAGAGGGTTCACATTGGCTCTAATTGGGAATATATTTTTTTGTGTTAGTGTTCCTTTGATGCTGTGGATGCTTGGTCCTGTCACAGTGTTCTTAGCTTCATTGGGATTGGTTTATTTGTTGCATGAGTTTGATTTTGTTAGTAAAGTCTCCAACTTAGCCATAAACAATGTATCAATATAATAATGTAACATAAGATACAAAGTATGAAGTAATTAATGGTGTGCAAGTGTGTATATAATTAGTGTTATATTTCAAGATTATTCGATGACAATTAAGAGAAATAATTATATTCAGCGCTCTAATTTCTTTTTTTAGAAATTATTTTCATTAAAAACATTTTTTTTTCTACGATTGGAGTATTCATCAGGTATATATGTAGACATCTTATTTTTTAGACATTTTTTACTTGCACAACTTAATAATTTACGTGTTCAAAAATCAAAATCGAAAAATGAGTAGCGTGCGAGGATTGACCTTAAACTAGCTAGTATCAACTCTTGGAAAAATATTTTTCTTCTCAATTTCAATGTTTTTTAAACAACTAGGACTTAATTTAAGAACTCATGTTTGATTCTCTTTTTCTTGATCGATTTCATTGATGTGGAAAAAAAAAAGCTCATAACATATAACTAAGTAAATTTATATTTGTTGCTATATTTAAACATTTTATATTTGTCTAAGTTAAAACTAAATTACATACTCCAAGAAAGATTACATAATTATCTTTATGTGAAGATATTTTATTTTAATTATTAGATAGTGCATTATAAAATTTTAATTTTAATATGTTATAAAAGTATTATATTTATTTAAGTTAGCTAAATAAATAAATTACATTTTTAAATAAAATCTTCATGAGAAAATATTTCTAACATCTCCAGTGAAATAGGTACTAAAACTAAACCCCCCACATTTTACATTTGAGAGCTTGAGACTATGAGAGAGGGCTTTAGCTTTATTTCTTTTCTTTGTAAGAGTGGGCTTGATACTAATTAACTAATTAATATGAGCTATGGATCTTTTGGCCCAACGATTGTCAATTGTGCCAAACAAATTATAATAATAATATA
Organism: Arachis hypogaea; assembly: GCF_003086295.3. Classification (NCBI taxonomy): domain Eukaryota; kingdom Viridiplantae; phylum Streptophyta; class Magnoliopsida; order Fabales; family Fabaceae; genus Arachis; species Arachis hypogaea. Next base: position 25,109,559 of record NC_092055.1, on the reverse strand, counting down.
ATAAATCGAAGTCTATTGGGACAATTCCAGGGGCTCAAAAATATAATGCAACAAGTTTAATAATCCGTGTTTCATAACCCAAAAACAAAAAAAAAGTGTCATCCCCATGATAAAATTAAAATTTACAATTTATTAAATTAAAATTAATGTAATCAACTTGAGTTGTTAAATAGTCAATTCACTCTTCCAACTTATATGAGTATCGAGGATTTAAATTATTTTTTATAGATTAATTTTTGGCTTGTCACACTACAACAATATAGATCATAACATATAAAAATTCAAACTCTCAAAATAACGCTAGATACTCCTATTTGATATGAACTTATGATTTAGGAAAAAGGATTAGAAGTTAAATTAGATAAAACATAAAATGAATAAAACTCTGAAACAGAACAAACAATAGCATTGCATCACCAAGTTACAGTTATCTTTTTCTCATTTTTTTATTATGAATAAAAAATAGAAAAATCAAATGAGAAAGAGCAAAAACTTTACCAAAATTTCAGATCAATTTACATAAATCAGATATGAAAAACAAATTCAAGAGCAATTAGATATGACGAACAAATAAAAAGTACGAATTATAGAACAACTCAATAAGAAGCCAAATCAGAAAATATAAATTAGGGAATAGATCTGAGAATCTGAACTTACCTTAATACGTACTGTTAGAGAATCATTAGAATCATTTTAGATTAGTTAGTATCATTTATATTTATATAGCATATCTGTATATTAATTGTAGGATTCTATACTTTTATTACTTTGATTCTTCTGGCACATATATATACCCCTTGTACATTGTACTTTCGATCAACCTGAATAATACACAGAAACACTTTTCTCATATTTCTCTCTTATTTCTAACATGGTATCAAGAGCTTAGGTTTTTTTTTTTCAGAAACAATTGGTTCCTACCTCCTTTATCTTGTTTCACCGGCAGTACTTTATCCTCCATTTTCGACTTCTTCCTGACGTCTTGGTTCGTCACTGCCGCCACCTTCGTCTTCTACTCGTTGCAAGCTTTCCAACGCCGCCTACCTCGCCTCCTACCACCGCTGGACGCGCCCTAACGCGCTGCCAGAAGTCCGGTCACTGCTTCAGGTTCTCTCTCCCCAGACGCCATCCAGAACCGTTGGATCCACGCCCAGGATCAACGGTCCCAGACAGCGCCACGTGTCGTCGCCAGCACCCACGCGGATCTGCCCAGACCGCGTCCGACCCGACCCGGACCGACCCGCATTCTCTGACCCGCTGCTAGCTCTGTGCTCGCGTCAGCGCTGACGCGTCTCCTTCCTCCTATCGCGTGTTGTCACGTGTCTTGCTCTGCTGACGAAGCAGCTGACGTGGCATCTGACGTAGCTGCTGACGTGTCAGACAGTGGTTAGAATCATTTTAGATCAGTTAGTATCTTTTATATTTATATGTCATATCTGTATATTAATTGTAGGATTCTATACTTTTATTACTTTGATTCTTCTGGCACCTATATATACCCCTTGTACATTATACTTTCGATCAACCTGAATAATACACAGAAACACTTTTCTCAGATTTCTCTCTTGTCTCTAACACGTATTAGTAATAAGAAGTTTGAATAAAAAAAATTTGAAATCTAAAGCATCAAAACAAAAATTAAATCAGATTTATGAAAGAATAAAAAAATTGAGAGAGGAAAAAGAAATACCTAACAAGACCAAGTTGATTTTGGAGCTGCAAAATGAGATGAGATCTTGAAACTGAAGAGTAAACTGAGATTTTGAATATGAAGAATGAGTAGTGGAATCCAAAACTGAGAGTTGGAACCAAAGAAAGAAGAGGAGCAGGTGATCCCAAATTTGACGGAAGGGAAAAAGAGGAGCAAGGTCGTCAACAAGAGAAGAAGAGGAATAGTGGTAAGCTAAAAATAAAGACCGTCAAAAATGAACAATAATTCTTTACGGTCAAATTATTTATCAGAACAAATATGATAATTTGACATTTATAATATTTGTCAAATATATATATTAATTTTTACACTTAATTATGATTGTTAAAAAAAAGATGTTAAAATAGCTCTCTTATTTTGTAGTGTCGGATTGAAAATAACCGTACAAAAAAAATTAAAATTAATGTGCTAATAATTACATAAATTATATATATATATATATATATATGATTGGTGCAATATAATATATATGATTGGTGTAATATAATATTTAATGTTCATTTTTAATAAGGATTAATAGTCAAATTCGTCCCTGAAAGATCAATTATTCTTTAAATTAGTCCTCAAAGGATTTTTTTAGTCATATTAGTTCCTGAAAGATAAAACGTAAGTCAAATTAGTCCTTCCGTCAGTTGGATGATAACGTGTCATGTTAAAGGCCATGTGGCATGATGACATAGTAGGTTAATGCCACGTATCATAAGATTATTGGTTGACGTATCAGGTCAGTGATACCTAGCATGCCACGTATCACTTGACATTTAAAAATGTTATTTATAATCAAAATAGTCATTGAAAGTCCAAAGGTAAGTAATTTTCATCCCTAAAATTTTAAAAATTAATCAAATTAGTACTTATATAAATTTCTTTTATTTTTTTATAATATTAAATTTAAAATATTTTTTGATACTACTAATTTTAATATTATTTTTTAAAACTTAATAAACAAAATTCTCTTTACATAAAATAATAAAAATAATAAATTGTTATAAAGTTATTTTGTCATTTGTATTTTAAAATTTTATATTTTTAAATTATAATTTTTTATAGTATTTTTTTTATTTAAATGAGTTTATCAAATTATTGTTGATTATATATTTACAAATTTAATATTTTGAATTTTACTAAATAATATAGTAATTATTTTAAAATTTAAATCTTTTAAATTTTTAAAAATTATAATTATTGTTTACTTTATATATTAGAACTCAATAATTGAAAAACTGATTTGTGGGATCACTTTTTGAATCTTAATATTTTAATATAATTTTTTTTAAAATAATTATTATATTTATTTAGTAATATCTAAAAGATTAAAATATTTAAATAACTACTATATTTATTTTAATATTCTAATATAGTTTTTAAATATTTTATTTAAAACACAAGGAATTTTATTTTAATACGAAGCATATCTATTTATATAATGTACTAGTACGGAGTAGCCTCTGCTATGCATATGTATAATATTTCCTATTTCATTTTATCTCATTGATTTGTGAAATAAAAAGAAAAATTATATAATCTATCTCAAACATATGAAACACACACAAAATTATTATGATCTTTGCACGTATTACGCTTAAGAAGCAATTCGTTTAGCATATATAATAATAATAATTAAGCAACAAATTTTTAATATTTTGTAAAGTTTAGAATTGGAATAAAATCTGTGGATTTTCTTAAATTTTTACTCTAAGTATCATTACAATTGGATTCTATATGTAAGTAATATCGTAATGAAAAAAAAAAGATGTAGTAGAAAAAAAATAGTAGTATAATTTTATTTAGGTTAACATACATCAATTTTGATTTTGAGCATATAACTTTGTTTAGGTTAATAAATACATACATTTTAATTTTGAGCATATATATATATATAAGCAAAATGTAATAATGTAAGAGAATGTTTTAGAATAGAAAAGAATAAGAGAGATTTTAAGACAAATTAAAGGAGAGAGATAACTCTATTGAAAGAATTTTTAAGAAAAAAATACAATTACTAATTTTTTGTTTGTCAACTATATTTCTATTAAAATTAATAGTATTAAAAAATATTTTAAATTTAATATTATGAAGAAAAAAATTTATATAAGGATTAATTTGATTAATTTTTAAAATTTTAAGGATGAAAATGATTTATGTTTGGACTTTTAAGGACTATTTTGATTATAAATAACTATTTTACATGTTAAGTGACACGTGGTGTGCTAGGTGTCACTGACCTGACACATCAACCAATCATCTTGTGACATGTGGCATTAACCTGCCACATCATCATGCCACGTGGCACTTAACGTGACACGTTATCATCCAACTGACGGAAGGACTAATTTGATTCACATTTTATCTTTCAGGAACTAATATAACTAAAAAAATCATTTGAAGACTAATTTAAAGAATGAGTGATCTTTCAGGGACAAATTTGACTATTAACCCTTTTTAGTAACCTATTACTAAAACTACTAATTCGAATATGGTTATTATTCATACCCTGATCTAATACACAGTCAGGCTCACATTGAATAAAATCTGATCTACAGATATTAATCAGGTCAACAGCAACCTGACCTCATGAAGGTCGGTTATATCAATGTCAAACTCGATATTACTTACCCGAATAAGTAACCAATCTCTATAATTTTTGCTGCTAATCTAGAAAGAAAATCTTAACAACCTCCCTAACAAAAGAAAACGACTACCCACCATCAAAGATAGAACAACTTTAAAAGATGGTTATCGGCTCTACATCTACACTTATAAATACCCTGATATGCTAAGGTATAATTCGAATCCAATCTACTAAAAGCCTACCTAAAACCCTTGCTAACTTAAGCATCAGAGTCCCTTGTAGGTACCACCCCCACCTCCTCACGAGGAACATGGACTGCTTTATCCCTGCAGGAGAAGACATCATACCTTTCACTAGAAGGTGTCTGGACCTCACCTTCAGGTCCAATCATCCTGATTCAGGTAACCTTCGAAACATTAGCACCGTTGCCGGGAATCTGAAAATTAAGACCATGTGATGACGGATGACATCCTTGAATATGGATACACAGCTTCCGATTCGGAAGTCCGAGAGGAAGAACAACACAACGACGAATGAGCGATAGTCATACCTCCCCAAGCCAATAGGGGGAGAGGTGCGACCAAAGATGCCCACACTTCAAACCTGGAAGGACACATGATCGGCTAGAAAATATACTGATCTGAAACATCCGAGCTAAGAGATCCCACAAAGATCATGGAACTTGTCCACGAGCATCAATGTTCGCTGGAACGACTCGAAAAGGAGCAAGAGCGATAGCGGGAATCTGAAAGATCCCTGAGAAGGGAAGTTTGACGAGGAAGGGATCTAGAAGAAAAGCTCTTGAAACTAGAGTCCGACTTTAAGATCCGGAACATGCAGGCGAAGAAAACCTCTAATAGGCGAAGATCTATTTATAGAAAAAATCATGCAGGCTAAAGTTCCTAGAAACTTTAAGATCCCAGACAATGATCTTTATGATGGAACCACTGATCCAAGGCATCATCTGAGCAATTTCAAAAGTCGCATGTACTTGGTAGATGCATCAGATGCAATCCATTCCAAGGTTTTGACGCAGTTGAACTGTGCCCCTTCCCAACTGCATCCAAATTCATGGGCTTTTTTATGGGCCTATGAATGTTTGATGCAGTTTCTTGAATTTCCTTCCTCTTTGAATATCTTTTTCTTGTTGTTTCAATCAAAGTGTGTATGAAAGGGTCTCTGGGTTAACCTCAGTAGTTATCCTGGTCGATTGCTGTTTGTTTTGTATAAATCTCCCTTAAAAAAATTTCAAATTCATGTTTGTAAAGTTTCGGTCATCGGAAACTGAATACCCCTTCTATTTGGATGATAAGCTTGTTGAAAATTTTTCTCTATATTGGTGTCCAAAACCAATGCAAATTTTAGAAGCTATTGAGAAGAGTGACAAAGAGAACTTGTTTTTAGACTTCTTAGTGGATTGCAAATTTCCACTAACATTTTAAAGTATAACATTTTTTTATTTTCTTTCATTGGTTGCCTATGTATTTTTTTTTGTTTGTTATAATATGATCATTCATCTATAGATAGTTGCATCAAGGCTGTTGTGTATGGGCCGCACTGCTGAGTTGTTAGGTGCTGAAGAGAGTGCTGCTATGAGAAAGTGGTGGCCTTGGAGAAATCCATCAAAGAAAAAGAGAAAGTCATCATAGATGTTACTGCTAAAATGAAGGATAGGAAAATGAAAATCATAAAGCTTTAGGATCAAATTCATCTTCTTCAGAATCAGATTAAGAAGAATGATAATGACAAAGGTAGAATGACATCCAGAATTCATGAGCTTGAGAATGATGTACTAGAGATGTTTGCCACATATTTTGATCGAGCTATGAGCCATGTGGCTGCCTTTGCACCCGAGTTTGATATCAGCAAGCTTGATATCACAAAGATCGTTCTCAATGGGGAGCTTGTAGAGGATGAAGCTGGTGAAGTAAAGAATGAAAATATTGCCCTTGTGGATAAAGATATCTAGGATTTTGAATTTGTAATGTTTTTACTTTGAAAACTTTGAATCTTGTGAAGTCTGGACTATTGACCAACCTTTTGGATGTCAGTTTTTATGTTTGTTGGATTATGGCCGACTTTTAATGTCGGGTTGTTTTGAAAGATATTTATACATGGCAGTATGATCATCTTCATTTGTAATTTCCAACTTTTTATGTGTTGGTTTGCATGAAATGTAGAAAATAGGCTTGTTTGTATTGAAATAACCTTCAATTGCGGAAGGTGTGGGGTGATCAGCCTCGTTAAAACCTGTCCGAGTAAAATCCAATGTGGGATAAAACCTCGTGATCAGGAAAAAACTATGATACAATATTAAGGATGATATGTTCTAAGTGTTGGGTAACACAATTCTAACCAGTGTTTCTAGAGAATAGGCTCCTTTTTCATGAATCTTTGATACTCTATAAGGGCCTTCCCAAAGTGCAACTAATTTTCCATGTCCTGGAGGCTTTCGAAACCTATTCAATCTTCCTTAGTACTCGGTCTCCTTGTTGCAGCACTCTTGGCCAAACTTTCTTGTTGTACTTTCGTTGTATGGTGAGTTACATAGACTGTTCTCGTAGATTAGCTAAGTTGCATTCTTCCTCCAAGATTTTGAGTTTCGCAAGTCATGCCACGCTATTAGTCTCATTACCCAAAAGCTCAGTTCGTAGTGATCCTTGTGAGACCTCTACAGGCACCATCGAATCTGCGCCGTATACTAGTTGAAACGGTGTTTCTTTTATTGATGATTATGGTGTTGTGTTATAACTCCATAAAATTTTAAGAATAAGTTCGGCCCAACATCCTTTTGCCTCTGTTAATTCTTTCCCTAAAGCCTGCAAAATAACTTTATTAGCTGCCTCTGCGAGCCCATTGCTTTGTGGGTGCTCTACAGAGGAAAAATGGTGTCTGATGTGAAGATTGGTTAAAAAAGATGAAATTCTCTTATTAGTAAATTACCAACCATTATCAAAAATGATTTTTTTGGGAAAACCATATCTACATAATATGAATTTCTATATAAAAGAGCGTACTTTGTTCGAAGTTATTTTGGCAAGTGGCTGTGCTTCAATCCACTTTGTGAAGTAATCTATAGCTACCAGTAAAAATTTTACCTGTTCCACCGACGTTGGGAATGGTCCGATTATGTCGAGTCCTATTTGTGGAAAAGCCATTCGATTTCAGAATCATGTAATAGCTCAGCTTGGCTATGAATGATTGGTGCACATTTTTGGCAATTGTCACAGCGCTAAACTTTTTCCATGCAATCTCTTCTTAATGTCGGCCAGTAGTATCCTGCTCTTAAGAGTTTCGAGGCTAGGCTTCATCCTCCTATATGCGTTCCGCAAATACCTTCATATACTTCAGATATTGCCGAATCTTCTTCCATAGGCTCGACACATTTAAGTAATGGTTGGGAGAATTCTCTTTATACAAGTTATCCCCCATGATGGTGTAATAGCTTGCTTTCCTTTTAAATAACCTCGGATTCACCTCAGATGGTATATTTTCTGTTTTCAAATAACTTATGTATGGGTTTTTCTAATCTGCCTGTTGAGACAAAGTTAGAACATCTTTGTTAAATATGGTCGGCGCATCAAGAGTTTGTTATGATAAAGTATTTGAAAAATCCTATACCCTAGAAGTAGCTAATTTGGATAAGATATTTGATTTATTGTTTTGTTCTCTAGGTATGTGAGATATGTCAAAATGTCTGAAATGTAGGATAAGATCTTTTACAACATTTAAGTATTGTTCTAAAAGCGGGTCTTGTACCTGGAAGTTACCAATTACTTGTTGAACGACGAGGAGGGAATCACAATGACTTTAAGGTTTTGAATGTTTTCTTCCCTTTCCAGCCGAAGTCCAACGAGTAAGGATTCGTATTCAGATTGATTGTTGCTCACCTGAAATGAAAATCTTATAGATTGCTCTGCATGGACACCAATGTTATCTTTAAGGAGGATTCCTGCCCCACAACCCCATCATTAGAGGCTCCATCGACATATAGTTCCCAAAATGGGAGAATTTCTTGTGTAGTAAACTTAGCGAGAAAATCGGCCAATATTTGATTCTTCAATGAACTTCTTGATTGGTAGGAGATGTCGAACTCTGATAATTCAACCGACCACTTGATGAGTCGTCTTATGAGGTCTAGTTGTGCTAGTATCTGTCGGAGTGGCTGGCTCGTCTAAACTATGATTTGGTGGTTCTAAAAATAGTGTTGTAGCCGTTGAGCTGTGATTACTAAGGCAAACGCTAGTTTCTCTATGGTTGGTCTGCATTCTTTAGCACCTTGCAAACAAAGTAAACTGAATGTTTTTCTTTGCATGTTTCTGTGACAAGTACAGAGCTAACTAAAAGATATAAGTAAAGAGATTTACTATGTTGTGGCTTCCAAAGAATAGGTGGTGAACTAAGAAGATTCTCAAAGTTTTTCAATGCATACTTGCACTTGTCGATCCAGGTGAATTTGTTGGCTTTTTTTTAAGATTATTAATGAAATGATAAGATTGTTGGTACACGAAATTGTGATTCACACTTTTCACAACTCCACACAACTAACCAGCAAGTGCACTGGGTCGTCCAAGTAATACCTTACGTGAGTAAGGGTCGATCCCACGGAGATTGTCGACTTGAAGCAAGCTATGGTCATCTTGTAAATCTCAGTCAGGCGGATTCAAATGGTTATGAGGTTTTGATAATTAAAAGATAAATAAAACATAAAATAAAATAAGATACTTATGTAATTCATTGGTGGGAATTTCATATAAGCGTTTGGAGATGCTTTGTTGCTTCTGAACCTCTGCTTTCCTATTGTCTTCTTCCAATCATGCGTGCTCCCTTCTATGGCAAGCTGTATGATCCTCTCGGATAAAAAATACCAGGTACGGCTTCTGCACGGCTAATCAACTGTCGGATTTCTCGTCTCGGATGAAAAATACCAGGTACAGCTACCACACGGCTAATCATCTGTCGGTTCTCGCTAGCGTAGGAATAGGATCTCTCTATCCTTTTGCACACTGTCACTGCGCCCAACATTTGCAAGTTTGAAGCTCATCACATTCATCCTTTCCTAGATCCTACTCGGAATACCACAGACAAGGTTTAGACTTTCCGGATCTCAGGAATGTTGCCAATTGGTTCTAGCCTATACCACGAAGGTTCTAATCACGGATTCGGATGCTCTGTTGTCAGGAGAGACGATGCGAATTGTGGCTTAGAGACCCAAGAGAATATACTCCGACTGTCATCCAATGACTACGTTGAACATCATGTAGACCGCTTGTGGTTGTCAGGCACGCGGATCTTGGCTAAGCAAGTAACGAAGATAATGGGTGATTGTCACGGGTCACCCCTTCATTCTAACTTAACTGAATTAAGTACGAGAGTACATCTTAGAGAAGAAGTAGGCGTGAATTGAAAGAAAAACAATAGTACTTGCATTAATTCATGAAGAACAGCAGAGCTCTGCACCTTAATCTATGAGGTATAGAAACTCCAGCGTTGAAAATACATAAGAGAAAGAGGTTTAGGCATGGCCGTGTGGCCAGCCTCCAAGTCCAAAAGTCTCAGATGCGAATACAATAGTAAAAAGTGCTATTTATACTAAACTAGTTACTAGGGTTTACAGAAAATAAGTAACTAAGTGCAGATAGTGCAGAAATCCACTTCCGGGACCCACTTGGTGTGTGCTTGGGCTGAGCATTGAGCTTTACACGTGCATAGGCCATTCTTGGAGTTAAACGCCAGCTTGGGTGCCAGTTTGGGCGTTTAACTCCAGTTCTGGTGCCAATTCCGACGTTTTACTCCAGAAAAGGGTCTCTGATGGGCGTTTGAACGCCAGTTTGGGCCATCAAATCTCGGGCAAAGTATGGACTATTATATATTGATGGAAAGCCCAAGATGTCTACTTTCCAAAGCAATTGAGAGCGCGCCAATTGGGCTTCTGTAGCTCCAAAAAATCCACTTCGAGTGTAGGAGGGTCAGAATCCAACAGCATCTGCAGTCCTTTTTCAGCCTCTGAATCAGATTTTTGCTCAGGTCCCTCAATTTCAGCCAGAAAATACCTGAAATTACAGAAAAATACACAAACTCATAGTAAAGTCCAAAAATGTGATTTTTGCATAAAAACTAATAAAAATATAATAAAAAGTAACTAAAACATACTAAAAACTATGTAAAAACAATGCCAAAAAGGGTATAAATTATCCGCTCATCAATTGTGCAGAGGCTGCAGGCAAAAACCTTGATAATGCTGTGAGACGATCAGTGAGTTATTAAACTTCTTTGACTATTCGGGGTGATTGCATTTGTATGACAGCTTGGCATTTATCGGAGTTTGCTTCAATTTCCCAATGTGTCAATAGGAAACCGAGGAATTTGCCCCCGTGTACCCCAAACGCACATTTCTCTGGATTTAACCTCATGTTATATTTTTGAAGTTGTTGAAATACTTCATGGAGATTGTCTTGGTGGGCTTCCTTCGAATCCGACTTGACGACCATGGCGTCAACATAGACTTCCATGTTCTGACCAATTTGTTCTTTGAAGACCTTATCCATCAACCTCTAATATGTTGATTCTGCATTTTTAAGTCCAATGTGCATTACCTTATAGCAAAAATTACCGTAATCTATTATGAACGCTGTCTTATCTTCATCATCCGGGTGAATCAGTATCTGATTATATTCGGAATAGGCATCCATAAAACTTAACACCTTAAAACCCGATGTGCCATCCACCAGTTTTTTTATGCTCAGAAATGGATAGGAGTCCTTGGGACATGCTTTATTTAAGTCTGTCAAATCCATGCACATACGTCATTTTCCCGAGATCTTTTTAACCATGACCACATTTGCCAACCATGATGAGAATCTGAGCTGTTGGATGAATCTTGCATCAAGCAATTTTTGAGTTTCTGCTATGGCTGCATCTCTTCTTTTTATCCCTAGGTTTCTCTTTTTCTGACGCACTAGTCGGACACCAGGATTAATAGCAAGTTTATGTCATATGATATTCGGATCGATGCCAGCAGGTATATCTGTTGATGTCCATGCAAAAAGGTCGGCAATGGACTTGAGCAACGTGGTGATGTTTTGTTCATGTCCTGCAGAAAAAGCGGATCTGATGTTAGTGTATTGGTGTTCAAGTTCGGTAAGTTGTACCTTACTTAGCTCATCCATTGGGGAAGATCGGCTGGAGATGTTTCCTCGGGGATCTAGTTCGGCCAGGGTCAGGATGTCCTCTGTGTTGTAGACAGAGTTGACCTATTGAATAGTTTCTGTTGGCGGTGGTCTCAATTTCAAGCCTGCATTATAGCATTGTCGTGTGTCCTTGCGGTCGGCATGCACTATCGCTATGATGTTACCCTGCACATGAAACTTTATACACAGGTGAACTGTAGAAACAATAGTTCCAAAGGAGTTAAGCGATGGTCATACCAAGATGCATTATAAGGATTGACATACTCAACTACTAAAAATTGAATATCTAGGGTTTTCGAGTGTGATGGCTCCCCTAGTTTCATTCTTAGCCATACATAATCTGTCACGGATACCCTTTCTCCGGAGAAGCCTACCAATTCTCCGATTGAAGGTTGCAAAGCTTTTTCACTGAGCTGCATTTTTTTAAAAGTTGAGTAGAATAACATATCAACGCTACTCCCTGGGTCAAGTAAGACTTTCTTAACTGTCAGGTATCCCATGTTTACCGAAATTACAACAGGATCGTCCAAGTTCAGGCACTATTACTTGAAGTTAGATGCATCGAAAGAAATGCATTCTGTGGGAACCGAAGCTTGTTGCGCTTTGGAGGATCCTTCCATGGTCAGCATGGTTTGGTAACTTCTTTTCCTGGCCGTGCTAGTGATTCCTCCTTCTGCTAAGCCTCCCGAGATATAGTTGATAACTCCCCTTGATGTGGTAAGTTCTGATGGAGCATGCCAAATTCCTTTATCTTTAGAAGTTGAATCATATTTTGGCTGGTTTAGGGTTTAGGGTTTGTCATTTCTTTCTGGCCTCTACTACTACTGACGTATTTATCCAGTAAACCTTGTGTTGACAGTCTTTTCAATAGGTCCTTGGCTATTACTTATTCATCAGTGGTGTGACCAAACTTTTGATGGAATGCGCAGTGTTTGCTTTTGTCCACATATTTCTCATCTTGATAGGTTCCTGCTTTGCTGGGCGGCTTTATAAGCTTAGTGTGGAGAATTTCCTTTATTATGTCCTCTCTTTTTGTGTTGTACTTTGTGTAGGAGTCAAACTTCAGCGTCAATTTAAGGTTTTCTTTGTTCACGCGTCTGACTATGTCTTCCTTGTCTATCCTTTTCTCTTTGGGATGTTTGCATTATTTGTTTTTTTTGGCTTTGCTGGATTTCCTCAGCTCTTCGATCTCTATTTATCCTGATGCTTTATCCCTGAATTCGGTCAGTGTTTTAGGTTTAGTGACAGCAATAATCTCCTAGAATTTTTCTGGACACAGTCTACTTTTCAGCGCATGAAGATGTACATCGGGGCTAAGGTCGGGAATTTTTATTGCGACTCTTGCAAATCATGTCATGTAGTCCTTGAGGCTTTCATATTGTCCTTGCTTGATGGTGCTGAGGAAATCGGAGTCATGGACATAGATCTTTGAGGCTGCAAAATGGTTGACAAATAGATCGGCAAATTTGTCAAAGCTGGAAATTGAATCTGCAGGGAGACTAGAAAATCATAATAAGACAGTTCCATCCAAAAAGGTCAAAAAAGAACGACATAAGATTGGGTCGGAAGCACCATTCAAAAACATCATGGATTCAAGTTTAGTGACGTGAATTTTGGGATCACCGAATCCCTCGTAGGGTTTTAATGTGGTTGGAAGTGTAAAATTCTTTGGCATTTAGAAGTTCATTATGTTGTCAGAGAAAGGATTTGTTCTTTTCATGTTAGACTTCGGGGGTTACTTCCATTGCCGTGTTTGTTTTAGAGTGATGCTCATCTTTAAGGGTTTTCTTGCTTGCAGTCTTTTTATCACCCTTCCTTGTCTGTCCTACCTGCCAGAAGGTCGGACATTTTTTTCGCTTTTGCTTGAAGGGTAGCATTCATGGTCACTAATTCAGCATGAGTGGGAGGGGGTGGCGACAATGAGTCATCAACCATATTCGGAATCCTGCAAAAAGGAGATGGTACCAACAAAGGAAAACAGATTATGGGGGCAATATTAGAAATCGGCCCACGGTGGGTTTCAAATGTTCTATCAAGAATACTCTCTAAGCTATAACTCGCTGGTGCTATGTCGTGAATGCTTCCAGCTTCCCGATCACTAGGGATGAGAGGTCCTCAGAATTTCATATTGAACGTGAAACCTACAAAAAGCATTCTGACACTCAAATCAGTGATATATTTATTAAAGTATAAAACAGAACGAAAGTATTGTAATTGCCAATTGTGTTATTGGCCTGCCTTATTGTCCAGCAAATACTGCTATTTATTGTTGTATATATAAGGTAACAAACGTTATACTATTATGTCCGAACTTTGAAGTTAATTCGAGATATGGAAAAAGGTGATTTCTTCCATACCCAATTAATTTAAAGATATTACATACTCTTCTTGTATGTTCCAATTAATTGATGACATGTATATTCATTAATTTCAATCAGCAAATAAATTTTTAATTTTTAAAAATAAAAATTAATAAATTTAATATATATATATATATATATATATATATATATATATATATATATATATATAAAGTAGTCTTTGAAGTGGACGGTTATTTATTTTGAAAATGGAGTAGAATCCAAAGTATAACGTTATTAGGTCGAAATATAACAATTATAGAACATGATATAATAAATTTATAATTATAAATAGGAAAAGTATAGGGTACCAGCATATTATCTGCCAACTTCTGCCAACTCTTATTTATAATTGTGTTTCATGAAAGTGTGTTCGTGGATGTGTCTAATAAAAATGTATTTTTTATAGCTGTGTTTAATAGAAGTGTCTTTATAGATATATTTTCTGGATGTGTCTCTTTATATAAAAAATACATTTTTATTAGACACATCACAAACACACTTCCATAAAACACAATTATAAATAAGAGTTGGCAGAAATTGGCAGATATGCTGTTGGTAACGTAGCGAAACCGTTATAAATATTATATACACTAAAATTACATCTATTAAATTGAATAAAATAACTTTAAATTATTATGTCCAGCTTTACCATTTCTCCATAACATGTCATACTACTGCGAGACGACTTCTTGATTTATGGGTTAGACAAGGAGAAATAATTGAGAAGATGATCGCTATCTTTTTTAGAAAAAATGTGTTTCTTCTTATTACTTCATTTTGATTTTGCTTTCTGTTTTCGATAATTGATCCATCAACAAACAAAGCACACAAAGAGTGAGGTTGTTGGCAGAGAACGAATTTGTGTAGCTATATGGTAGTATAGAGGAGCTTTATAGGTTCATAGATCAGAATGTAAATTATATTGAATGAATGAATAATAATAATAATAATATATAGAAGAGAACAAAGAGAACAAATGCTATTTAATAACATGTATTATCAAAGTTGACAGTAACAGTAGGCAGCAAAATTATTGTGTAACATAGTCACGTATATATAGAAGACAAACTAGTATAGCTGTACAAATTAAAGTGCAAAGATTTCATATAGTTACAGAACTATAGTCCATGGAGCACGCAATAACAACATAGTGTTCTAATTAAGTAGGTGATAAATCTACCTCGCTCTAGTTGCACAATAACATTAAGGTGCTGATAATTATACTAGGGTTGTTTAAAAACAAAGCAATTAAAAACCGATCAAAATCGTAAATAATTTGAATAGGATTGAATTTTATTTTTAAAAAATGGCATGAATTGAATTGAATTTTGAAATTCACTTTTGTAAACGGATCAAAACCAATTTAATTGTATAATAATATTTTTATTATTTTGTTATTAGATTCAAGACTTTACCTAATATATTTAACAATTATAGCATATATATAAGTTATAACCAGTTGTTGTGCCTAGATTACATATACATACATTTAATATCTCGTAAAAAGTTGTTACACTACTGTAAATAAGTTTAATTATTTGTTTATTGTAGATTAGATTATTCTATTAGTTTTTTTTGAAAGATAAATGTTATTTTATTAATATAAAATAAAATGTTTCCATAAGGAAGTACAAAAGAATTGGGTATTTCTATTTATCACCAACTGTGACTGAAAGACTAAGAGCTTAGAAAAGAGTAAAGTAAGAATAAAGAAAATTAGCAGCATCTATCAAGTATGGCTCACGAGTTCACGCACTAAATTGCTGGCTTCTTTCACTATCTCTGGTGCCGGGCTTATTACCTTCTCAAAATCACACCGATTCCTTGCTTTTCAAGTGCTCCAACATATTTAATTAAAAAATATCTAAATTAATATAAGTATATACAAACTCATAATAACTACTTTTTAGTATAAATGGAGCATTTTTATTTAAATAAAAATTTTTATTTAATTATTTTTATCAATTTAAAGTTATTTTTAGTCTTAATACATACTTAATTTTTAAACTTAAATTAAAAATAAAATAAAATCAATTCAATTTAAATTTTAATAATTTTTGAAATTTAATATCAAAATGTTGATTTTGATATTGAAGAATGTTATAAGATTATCAGAATTTATTATTTTTGACCATTAGTTAGTTTTGTTTAAAAATTAAAAATATGTGATAAAATATATATGTTGTTAGATTATTAGATTAAAGAAATTAAATTAATAATTAAATAAAAACCAAAAATAATACTCTCATGGTCCTCTAATATTATTTTTTTATATATATTTTCTCTATAAATATTATGTTGCAAGATTTGTACTGTCAAAAGACTTTTATATTATATGAATTCAAAAATGCTATTTAGACACTAAAATTTAGTCATCAAATTAGTCATTATATATTTATATATACGTATAGTGTTTAATTTATTTTCAATGCGTATTTTATATTTTAATATATATTTTATGCGAGTAGTTAATTCTTAGTATACATATAAGTTAGTCGTTGAATTTTAATATTTAATTTTACTATATAAATCAATCTAATAAAATTTTATAAATTTAATTAATTTGATATATCATCATAATATATATATTATAATTTTAAAAATAATGCAAGTAACTATAATGATTAAATTACATATTTATTAATATCCAAATTTTTATAATTTCGTAAGTTTTAATTATCAAGATAATATGACATAATTCAACTATGGAATTAATAAAATTTGTTACACATAAGAAGTTATGAGACGGTATAAGTTAACAAGACTTATATTGGATTTACTCCTAGTGTAAACCGATTTCTCGTCAATTTATTTAAGCCTGTTATTAAATAATAAAAATTTTACATACCGGCCGATTTTAGTAATTTTGATTATTATTTAATTAATATAAATATTAAATTATTTTTAATATATAAATTTTATTAATTTATATGTATAAATTTTAAAAAATATGAATATAAATTATATTAATTTATGTGTGCAAATTCTAATAAATATAAGTGTAAATTATATATTTTTTATGTATAAATATTTACAAATATGAATATAAATTATTATTGACTAAGTACTAATCTAAAATAAGAATATTTATTGATCACGTAATATTGTTAATTAAATAGTATCCTAAAGACGTATTATTATAAATCCATATCTAGAGGAAGAGCTATAGTTCGGACAATAGGGATTATGGTCCCTCCAAAATTTATATAAAAGAATAAATAGTATCAATACAAAAGAACAAATATAGTTCAGTTGGTATAAGAAATAGTTTAGATAGATTCATAAGTAATTTTTTATTTTTAATTTATAAAAATATATAGTATTAACGTTTGATATAATTTTAAAATTAAATTATAACTTATTTTTAAAAAATGACTTCTCCTATAATAATTTTTTTATTATTCTTTTTTTTAAAATAAATATTTTTAAGACTAAAAAACTAAATACAAAATAATTTATTTATAAGCTACTTTTAATATAAATATTTATTATTTAAACTCTTTTTTAAAAGGAGTTTAATTAAGTTATTTACTCAAATTGGACTCATACTTTTAGATTAAATTTGTGGGATCAACTCTCACTTTTTGCATTTATTCAATCATTTTTAATTTTAAACATTAACATTTTAGACTTAGATTTCAATAAATTGTCAAAAATTAAAAGTCTTATTGACTTATTCATATAAATTAAAATCTTATTCTCATTATCATTTATTATTTTTATCATCAACAAAAAATTTTACAATTTTAATATTAGAATTAGTTGTAGTAAATTTAATTTTTTATCTATATAATTATTTATTTTACAATAACATCTTAGATTTGAAGTTCAATAAATTTGTACAAATTAAAAATTTTATTGACTTATTTATACAAATTAAAATCTTAGTCTTATTATTATTTATTATTATCATTATTAATTGGGTTATACAATTTTAATGTTAAACTCAGTTGTAGTAAAATTAATTTTTTTTATCTATATAATTATTTATTTTATAATTTTAATTCTAAAATTTTTAAAATATTTTATAATATCAATCTATATAATATCATATTAATAATAAACTTAAAAATAAATAATTGTATTTATAAGTTTTATTTTAATATAAATATTATTATATAGTTTTTATGTTAAACTTTTTTTGTCTCCCCAATAAATTTTTTCAAGGTCTGCCACTGTTTATATCCACATATTTCGTACATGCATACATACACATACATACCCAATATATTTATTTTTTCTTCATTATTTATATATATTATCTTTGATAGATTCCTGAATAATCATCACCAATGCTAACATACATCCTTTTTTTGTTCTCTCTTTCTACCTATCCATGATGAACAACAGAAGCATGTATCACACAACTTTATACTTTAAATGAATTTTGTTTTCCGTCTTCATATTAGCATCATGCATGTGAATATAATGTACTTTTCCAAAGTGAAAACTCACGTGAGTTTTGATAGCTAGCAAAGTCACAAGCATCCTATAGAACACTGCTATACAAAATTACAAACACAAAAATATTTATCCATAACAACAATATATATATAATTAAAGAAATTAAAAATGGGTGACAGAGAAGATAAAATTCCAATTCAAAATTGGAAGAATCATAGCTAGAATAAGATAAATAATGCAGGCTGGCATTAATTCATCTTATTCTTCGGAACACGCACATATATAAATGTACTACTAATAAGGCAGATAAAAATACAGCAGGCACTGTAAAATCTGTGAATCTTCAATCAATTTCATTTTTATATAAAGAGACAAATATTTCATGTCTAACTATATATTTCTTTCCAATAATTTAGAATGTCACGAGAAACTTTTCTGAATTTGAGCAATATAATTCTCTGCATAATTGAACCCCCTATTTTTTTTTTTTTTTTTTATTCTCTGCCCATTAAGTTGGTCGCAGGATATATAGAAATGGACACAAAAACGCGTACAGATCAGCAACGTTACATGTATTGCACTCACATTCAATTATTATTATTCTTCATCATATCACCACTCACTAATAATAATAATAATAATAATAACTTTATGTAATTTTCTACATGATAGGAGGGTCCGTTTAATTAATATTTATATGATCTTGTATAATTAGGCAGCATACATGCGATATAAATTAAATTAATTACCATATATTATATTATTTATTATTATTATTATATATATATTGATGCCTGACCCTAAGAATTATACTAAAGCATTCAGCCGTACAATATATTTTTTTTTATATGATTTGATCATTGAACATGTGAGTAAGAAGTAAGAACAATCAAATCCAAAACAGAATCTTCTCAGTTTTCCAACTTTATTGGCAACTATATATCAAGTATAGTCCTCCAAGAAGGGTACATACACTACTTCTCAGTTATCACCCTAGCTAAAATAATGGGCTATCATTTTTAGGCTCCATTAATAAGCATAACCTAAAATTGTAACCTAGCAAATAGTAGTACTAGCTAGTATATATAATGGTGTGGCAAGCATTTTATTTTAAGGGTTTAAGTTAGATTCACTCTTCCTTTTATTTAAAAAAAATTATAAAAATATTTAACTATATATTATTAAAAAAATGTAGCTGAATTATTAATTACCTGCTATTTCAAAAATATACAAATTAAATAGGACAATGTTATAAAGTGAGAAGAAGCTATTACTACAATCAAATAGTTTATTGCCACACTCAATTGTTAAATTGTCGGATAATCTTTCTTTTATACCATTTCTTACATAAATGAATAATTCTAAAGGATGCAATTATTTAATAAACATTTTATAATAATTTTTAGTTATAATATTTTTATTAAAGCAACAAATTCATATTATTATAATTATTATCATTATATGTCAATGTAATAAATTCTTTAATTTTTGAACTATACAAAAGGTGAAATATTAGATATATTTATTAAATGTTAATACATTTTTTTAGTGTTTCCCTTATTTTTAATTTAGAATTGTGTAGTATATTTAATACTTTTTATTTTAATTTTAACAATTAAATAAAAATAATTTGGTTTCATTTTAATTTATTTTTTTTATTTATTAGGTTAAATGTACATTCGTATATATAGTATTTAACATGGCGTAAATAATCAAATAGAAAAAAAAAGACAAATAGAAACTATGAAAACACAAATTAATAAGTCATTATATTTAATTTGTTAGACACATAATTATTTTATAGCTGGCAATGGAGGCTTGCTACACATACAAGTCTTTTTGACTTACAAGTTTTACAAGTTGCTACATATACGGGTCTTTTAATGCGTTATTCAGTTTCCAAAACACTACACTCACCGTGTATTATGAACGACTCATCTTCCTCTTCCTCTTCCTCTTCCTCTTCCTCCATGTATTTCTTCG
Organism: Arachis hypogaea; assembly: GCF_003086295.3. NCBI lineage: Eukaryota > Viridiplantae > Streptophyta > Magnoliopsida > Fabales > Fabaceae > Arachis > Arachis hypogaea. The sequence continues at coordinate 25,089,336 of NC_092055.1, read as the reverse complement.
TTATTCTCTTTGCCTTTTTATTAGTTGTTTTACTTGCGTTTATTACTGGTATTCTTGCTTCGTTTTTTTTTTCGATTTTCATGGTTTCTGAAATCAAGCTTTGAAATCATTTTGAAGATAATGAAACTTCAGAAATACACCCAAACGATTACAGAAATACACCCAAACGATTAGAGAAATACACCCAAAAGGTTACAGAAATACACTCAAATGGTTACAGGAATTTACCCAAACGATTATAGAAATACACCCAAACGATTACATAAATACACTCAAAGGATTTAAGAAATACACCCAAAATTCGTTGAAGTACAACGATTATAGAAATACACCCAAATTATTACAGAAATACACCCAAAGGATTACAAAACTACACCCAAAGGATTTAAGAAATACACCCAAAATTCGTTGAAGTACACCTTATGCATAATTTAGAACTCTTTCTCTTTCTCCTCCTTATCTTCTGCTACTTCTTCTTCTTCAAAAATGATTTCAGAGCTTGATATCAAAAAATAATGGAAATCGAGAATAACAAAGAAAGAAAACAGAGAGAAAAGCACGTAAATGAAGAAGGAGAAAAAGAGGAAGAGGAAGAGGAAGAAGAATGTGCAGCAAAAAGAAGAAGAAGGTGCAGTGAAATTGTGCAGTAACGGTTGAAGAAGGAGAAAGAGAAAGGAAGAAACGAAAGAAAAGAAGAAGAAGAGAAAGAGGAAGAAGAACGTGCAGTAACGGTTCAAGCGCGTTAATATAATGACTTGTAAAGACTTGTATAAAAAAATGCTTGTATGTGGAGAATTTCTCATTTATTCTATTCGTGGGTATCTAATCCGATCCAACCCGTTCGGATACTGTTGGCAACCCAATCCACAACAGCTTGAGCTGTGGATAAGGTCGGATACAGGTTTAGGTCTAACCATACCCGATTAACCTACACTTCAAATATATTATGGTTATTATGTAATTAAAAATTCTTATACATGTATAATAAAATTGATGATGGATATCACACCCACGTCTTCTTTCTTTTGTAATTTTAACATGAATTTCATTATGATTTTATTGCTTTTAATTTTAATATAGATTTAATTTTATATTTTTTGTTTTATTAGTATATATGTTTATGAAATATGGAATAATTAAATATTATCTTTGACTAAAAAAATGATTTGTTGCAGTTAGACACTACAAAAAAAATACTGAATACCATCAAATTTAGCATCGGATATTAGCGGTAGGTTTATCGAAGGATTTGGCAATAAATTCGTCAGATAAAAAAATTACTGTCGGATTTGATTTTTCGATGATAAATTCGCCGATAATAATTAGAGAGAAAAAAATATTGGCGCGATCATTACCGTTGAATTTAGAAGCGGATTTATCTGCCAATAATTCAAATTAGTAGAATATTGTGTTTTGTTCATTCGCAAAAAATAAATTCGACGGTAATCTTGCTCTAAATTCAAATTGTGAACCCTCTCTCCCTCATTTCTAAACTACTCTCTCTCTTTATTAACATTCTCCTTTCTATCTCTCCCCCTCTCTCCCACACAAACCACCTCCGACAGCCACTCCACTAGCGTCGGCCACCATCAACAGCATTCAAAGACTGTGTGAACTCTTTACGTTGTATTGATCGCCCTATCGTCGTTGTTTTTGTCGCTTCTGCCACTGCTGTCATCGTTGTCATCATTGTTCCCTATGTCGTCGAAGTTGCCTCTTTCCTCCCTCCAAGTATGTTGTCCTTCTTCTTGTTCCTACTATTTTTTAATTTATTTTAAAAAAAAACTAATACAGCCCTGTCGGTTAGTCACTGTTGCCACCACTTCACCGTCCGTGCTGCCACCATGCTAGAAAAGTCCTATGCGCTACCACTATCTCTAGATAACTCACCAATTAGTTTTAGGTAATTAAATCCTAAATCTTAATTTATCTAATTTTAATTTTTTTTGTACTAGAAAATTTACAATTAAGGTTTTGTATTAGAGATTTAATTGCTTCTTACATTTAGCTCATGTATTAGTTTAGATTTAAGATTTTTTTAGTTCTGTTTTGATTTTGAGTTTTTTTAATTCTGTTTTGATGATTTTATGTTTGAAAATTTATTTATGATTTTGATTTTGAATTTTGTTTTAATGATTCTGTGTTTATTATTCTGATTTTTGTTTATTGTTTTGATTTCTGTTTATTGTTCTGTAAGTGTAAGATCCCCAACTATATTGTTTTAATTTTTGTTATGGTATTGTTCGAGTTAATTTTTTTAAGATAATTAGTTGATTGTTGTTAATTGTTTTAGTTAATCTTAATTTTAATTTATTTATTTTCTGAGTTAATTATTGACTTATTGTTGATTGTTGTTAATTTTTAAATTTGTTATTATCTGAGTTAATTATTTTCTAAGTTAATTAGTTGATTGTTGTTAATTGTTTGAGTTAATCTTAACTTGTTTATTTTCTGAGTTAATAATTGTTGAGTTAATCTTAACTTATTTATTTTTTGAGGACTTATTGTTTATTGTTGTTAATTTTTTAAATTTATTATTATCTAATTTAATTATTTTCTGAGTTAATTAGTTGATTATTCTTAATTGTCTAAATTAATCTTAATTTGTTTATTTTTTAAGTTAGTTATTGACTTATTGTTTATTATTGTTATTTTTCAAAATTTATTATTATCTGAGTTAATTATTATTATTTATTTGAGTTAATCTTAACTTCTTTATTTTCTGAGTTAATGATTGACTTATTATTTTTTATTGTTAATTTTTTAAATTTATTATTAATTATCTGAGTTAATTATTTTCTAAGTTAATTAGTTGATTGTTATTATTTGTCTGAGTTAATCTTAAATTATTTATTTTCTGAGTTAATTATTGACTTATTGTTTATTGTTATTAATTTTCTAAGTTTATTATTATCTGAGTTAATTATTTTATAAGTTAATTATTTTTAATTATTTGAGTTAATCTTAATTTATTAATTATTTGAGTTAATTATTGACTTATTATTTATTGTTGTTAATTTTTAAATTTATTATTATTTGAGTTAATTATTTTTTGACTTAATTAGTATTGTATTTTATGATTTATTAGTTTAGAAATGATTGAATTAAAATTTTTAAAATTATATATTAATTTTTAAGCAAATTTTTTAAAAAAATTAAAATTTAAGTTTTTTGTTGGTTAAATCCGTCGATAGTTATTAATTTAATTATCAATTAATAATAGATTACGGTCGGATGTATTGGAAAAAAATCTGACGGTAAAAATTACTAACATAAATTTTTTGACGATAATTAATGGAGGATGAAAAAATTCGTTGGTAAATAATTACCGGCGAAGTTTATTCTGGCAGATTTTTTTGGTAAATTTGCCGATAAATTTAACGGTACTCAACTTTTTTCCTGTAGTGAGAATCAAGTGGAGAAGTTTAAAATGTGGGTAGGATTAAATTTGAGAGATTTTCAACGCGCAAATAGAATAGGGTTGAGTTTTAGAAAAAATTTAAACATATAGATAGAACTAAGATAAAATCTAAATCCTACACTATTCTATTCATTATTAGCCCTAAATCATTCATGTGTCTCCTACTCCAAAAAAAAAAAAAAAACTAGGACTAGCAATACTATTTGCACCTGAATCTAACTCGTTCTAATTCGGTTGGAGTCAATTAGTAATTCAATCCGTAACAAATAGGATCGAGTTTGAATATCAAGTCAATTCTATTCGTCTAATCCGTACTTTAAGGTATCATTTGTTTTGTGGATAAAACACAGAGGCATAAACATTAAATATCTAAAAGGTGCTTTGACAAAGAGACATGGACATTAGACACAATGTCTTCATACAATTTTTTTGTCCACTTTTAAACGAAGGACAATGATAAACACGAAATTTAAGAAAGTGGAATAATTTTTTTTTTCTTTTTGTCCATAGATATTTTTTGTTATTCTACCGTTATCCTTCTTATTTTTCCTAATTTGAACTTTTTCTATGCATCATCGTTCTCAAAAAGGTACACCTTTTTCTTGCCTTTTCAATTCTCTATTTCTACGTTCTTCTTCTTTTTTTTTCAGGTATTCTCTTCTTCTTGCAGAATTTTCGTTCTTGACTTTGATATATTCATTTCTTTTATTGTTCATTCGCTTCTTTTCTTTGGCATACTGCAGGTTTACTCAATGAAAGTTTAATTCATTCTTCTACTTACGTTATTTTATTTATTCTTAATTTTCTTACTTCAATACCATTTTTATCTTGTTGGTTTATAGACCAATTTTTCTTGTAGTCTCTTATATTCCCAAACATAACACAAAACATTACATTAGTATCTTATACATTATATCTAATGCAATACACAAAAAATAATTTTTAGTACTCATATTCTATTATCTCAGTATCTTAGTGTTATATTCTGTAATATCTACAAAAATAAACACAGTCTAATATATAACGTGTTTGTTCATATTTAAACACAAATTTCTTTTTTTTTTTAAATATTTAATACCACCAAACTAATAATTTTATTTGCGAATAATACATAAATAATATTTGATATTATAATATATAAAAGAATTAAATATTATATTATTTAAATAAAAATAAATTTATTTTTACAAGTTAGGTGGAATAAAAGGTTGAAAAATTTAGAATACATGAAAATTCAATTTGAGAAATTTAAAATTATGAATAAAATTAGAATAGAGCTTAACTCTATTCTATTCTATCTATTGCCACTTCTGTAAATTACCCCATTCATCAATTATTGATTTTTGAGCCAAGTGATATATGATTTTGATTGAAATGAACGCACCAAAACCATGTATATTATTACACAGTATAAGGTTACTGGAATTGATAAACTTTAACAGCATCATGACGTGTCAAGACAAGGAGAGCTTACCTGTATAGTTTTGTATTTTTGCTTATTTTTTTCATGATACCATCAAATTAAATGGATAATGACTCAGTCACGCTCATGCAACAATGAATTTCTGTTCAGTATTGTCAACTTTTCAGTGACGATGTATCATTCGATCAAATTCTGAGTTGCATATAATATATAAATGGATATGTTAGGAATTATATACTGCGGTAAATTAAAATAAATCACAAATGAATGGTAAATTACAGTTTGTCTATCGCTTTTTGTTATTCTAAGGGGAAACAAAGATATCCAGACATGTTTCCATTTATGAGAAATTTTGAATTAATTTAAGAATTCAATTTGAAAGTCATCTTTACTCTTTAGACAATATTAACTAGTTTTTTGAAATTATTTTTTCACTTTAAAGTTTAAATTCTACATTATAATTTTTTAAATATTAAATCTTAAATTTTAAATTTTTAAAAAATATGAATTAAATTAATTTTATAATAAGATTAAGTTAGTTAATATTAACTAATTAAAAGATAATTTTCTATATTTATTTTTTAATTAGTGTGTGTATATATAGAAATGCGAACGGTCAAAATTTAATTTTGAATGAACGGATGAACCCTTTTTTGATCATATATTGATGAACCATTTTAGATTCTCTCTCATTGAGTTTTATGTCTACTTAACACCGTTGAACACCATGATTATCTGTTTTATTATCTAACTTTAAGATTTAACTGAGTACTTTATTTTATGAACAACAACAACAACAACTATTATTTTTAACTGTGTTTAAAACATGCATAAGATATAAATACAGAAAGATAAATTTTATTTTTTTTCCCACAATGTTTAAAAGATAGAAAATATTTAAAAAATATCGTACCATAGGGCAAAATACATTATCTTATAACAATGCAAATTTAAGTAGTTCTTTTATTTGTTTCTTTTCCAAACAGTGACCGGATCGAAAAAATTTTGTTAGTGGAGATAATATATATATAATATGACCATAATTTTTATAATTATTTTTTGTTATTATAAAATATAATTAATTTTTAAATTGTCTAACGAATAAATTTAAATACTAAAATAGTAAGTTAAATAAGTTTTTTTTTTCTATATATGTTATTAAATAATTATTTAAAAATTTATCTTCCATATGACTACGAAATAGACTCTATAATATTTATAGCTAAAGAAGTTTCTTCAACTATTGTTGTTATTGACAAACCTAAAACTAATTTAAAAAAAACACCAATAAAAAAATAATATTCTTTCAAATCTCTGTAACAATATTTTTTTTTTTAATTTTAGAAACTAAACCATTTGATTTTAGATATCATTTTTTTGTTTTATTTTCAATTTTTGTTTTTTGGGTCTTTCTTCAACAACCAAAAATTTAAAATCATTTTTAAATATTCAAATAATTTAGATATTAAGTTTTTATTAATATTAAGCCAACTAAATATATTTTTGATGGATAAATTTTTAATCTTTCATAATAAAAAAATATTGGACAGAGTCAAATTTTGGCTCTTCATTACATTTATTTAATTTTTTTTTAATTTGTTAAGCACCGAATTAACAAATAAAAAATAATTTTATTTTAACATCATTTGATCTGTAGTGTATCAATTTTTAATGATAATAGATTTATCTATTAAAATTGAATTGATATACTTTGAATTGGTATTTTTATATATTCATTATTGATTAATATTTATGTTTTGAATTTTTTTTTCATTCTTATACATTGAGAAGTGTGTGAACTAAAAAAAATTTAGTGGGGTCAAATTTATTTTTTGAATGGGGCAAATATATTTTTTTATATATTCAATATAAAACTTTATAAAAATAATTCAATGGGGGCACTTGCCCCACATGCTTAAATGTAAATCCGTTTCTGGTTCCAAACCCAATTCTCGGGTCTCTCGCCGGAATAGTCTCCGAATTCGATTATTTGGTCCAGATTTTTCTTATGGTTTGAACTGACTTGATAACCTCAAATTCTTAATCAACATTCAAAATCAAATATTTTTCTTATCTTAGCTAACAAGATAAGATAAGATAACTAAGATTATATAAAAGAATCAAGGGCTCCTTTAGGTACGACATATTCTAAATTTTTATCTATACCTCTTAGATCCATTCTGACTTGAGTGTTAGAGTGTCTTTACAGGTACCACCTTCGCCGTTCCAGAAATCCAGTACCAACAACTTTGTGTACAATTTTCCATAGTATCTCCTAATTCAACATCTTAAGAACTAATTTGTTGCGGATTTAAGAATTTGTTATAGGCCAATAAATTATTATATACACAAGATGATATTTAAATTTTCGACACTTATTTTAATTGACTATATTATCTGTACACTAAAATCAGCCATCAAAATTAGCCACCAGTATAAAATATATATTGAAATATAAATATACATTAAAAATAAATTAACCCACATATATATTTATACACCAATACATTAATAATTAATTTTAATGACTAATTTTAATGTACTTATAGTATTTTTGTATTTTAATTCATATAGCGCTCTTTGCCGTTATGTGAACCGTTTTGATAAATGATCCTCAATTATTCTAGTTAGAGCAAGTTTTGGTCTTAGTGAGTTGACCATCGACACTCAATTCATCTAATTCATCTATTTTTTTTTAAATAGAAAAAATCAATTTAAACCTTTTTTAACGGGTAAAATAATTTAAGTCCTTTTATTTAGGTCTCTATATCAATTCTTTTTTTTTAGTTGGGTCTTTATTTAAAATTAAGCCAATTACTACTAAGAAGGACTTAATTAAAAAAAAAATTTTGGTGTAAGGACTCAATTAAAAAGAAAAAAAAGTATAGGGACCTAATTGAAAATTTCGCGAAACTATAAGGACCAACAGAATAATTAAACCAATAATTAATTCATAATTTAATTAAGAAATGAATTTTTTTTGGCCAATATAATTTAATTTTTTAAAAATTATTTTTTTTTAAATTCTAAATCATAAATTCTAGATTCTAAATTTTAAATTCTAAATCATAAATACTAAATTTTAACTCTAAATCCTAAATTTTCTAAAAGAAAAATAAAAGTTAAAAAAGAATAAAAATTTATCAATAATATTTACTAATTAAAAAAATGATCTTTTTATACTTTTTATTAATTATTCCTAGCTATATATTGAAGGGCTATAGTATGGGCCATATTATCTCATATAAGGGTCCAAGAAAGCATTGTGCTCGAGGTGGAATCGCCAAGAACTCTAAACTCTAAAGAGAGTTTGATCAGAGAGATAAATACCTTTTATGGGAAGACAAGAGACAAAGGTATAGGAGCAGAGATATGTATGTATGTATCAATGTATGTATGTGTGTGTATGGAAGATATTGTTTTGTTGTGATGATTAATGGGCACACATGTGAATAGAGAGTTGAGTACGTTATTTGTCATTCTGCAATGCAGACAACAACTCTCTTCAGCTTCGATTCTGTTTAGACATTAAACTTATTTTAAGTTTAATTTCAAATTAATTCTAATCGTCAAAATTCTTTAAAAATTATATTTGAAAGCAAAAAATAAAAAATAAAAATTATAACGGTAATTAAATCCTAATAATATGAAAATGTATTCTATCAGAGAAATCTTTGACAAAATTTCCTGCCCATATGCATGTAGTGATGGATATGTATATATGCTAATGAGGTCAAGAAACATGTCCACAGTCTACTAAACATTGCATGCTATTATAAAGCATTTTTAAATAGGTACTACTATATAGTGGTGAAGGTAAAGTATCTACTGTAAAATTTTACTGGTATATAGCTAACATGCGATTGAATATAAGACCATGATTAAGAGTTCACACACAACAGGACCCATGCAAATATGCAATGTTATAATTTGCATAGCATGATACAACACTAAACCTCGTTACCCACGACCTTTTTGACAGCTTGTTTTGAAGCAGAGATTATCGATCACTACTGAATATCGTCAGATTTACTATAGAAATAACAAAAATAATTTGAAAATAAACTTATTACTCTCGGGTTTATCACTGAAAATAAGTTGCCGGTAAAATCCTCATTGATAATTAATTATATAATTTGATGGTAATTATAATCAGATTTTGCAAATTCTGCGAAAAAGAGACCCAAAAAAGTATTTGATTACCGGCGGAAACCAATAACTTTAGTGTTATACAATATTGTTTCACACCAATTTACCGTTGAATTTTTCTCTCAAAAAATTCAACGATAAATTCAATTTTTTTAACACAATTAATAGTCAAATTCTAAATCATAAAAATTAAATAAAGATTTTATTAAATATTAAGTATACGTACAGAATAAAAAGTCAATCAAATAAATAAGATACAATCAAATAAAGCAGAACAAAATCCTAATTACTACGTATTTTGATAGTCGTCGTCATCGTTATTCCCTTGGTCCTGTTGAGGCGACGATTAAGGCGGTGATGTCAGTGCCCCTCCACCAGAACCGCTTCCACCAGCGGCATCTGCTCATGATACACTTCCATCTATTGTAGCATCCGTTGAATCTGCCCAAGCTCCTGCCTAAGTTCCAGCCTGAGGGAATCTGTCTCTGTCACCCGTGCGAGGATCTCGCTATACCTCTTCTCAGACTATTGCAGCTGCTAAGCCTGATCGTGCAGGCTCTAGGTGAGATTCTGAACTTGCTCCTGAAAATCGACGCTGTCCTCGGGATCAGCAGTAGGGCTGGTGACAGAGCCAGACAAAACCCTCATTGTGGAGGTGCAGAAGTTGCTGGCGAAGAACAATCCTAATTCGTAGACATAAATTTATGTATGGTTCAAATGCGGTCTCGAGCCACACCATATCAGGATTGACAATTGAAGCAGCGGAGTTGTTACCGTCCTCCCCACTCTGTTGAGAGTAATGCTGAGTTGCGGCCTCCAATCTCTGCGTGTAGAACTCTTCTTGGGTAACACATGTTATAATTAGGATGACAACATGTCAGTCTTTATACCACAGAATGTTTACTCACATAATAATCCGCAGACCCTAATAAGCAAATCTCTTTTTGTTCTCCTTCAAAGTGTGAGTATACTTGAAGGTTTCTGCCATCTTGGTCGATGCCCTGTTGGTCCGGTTTGTGGCTTGGCGATACCTAAACCCTTCCTTAATCTCCTAATAGATGTAGAGGTCCTGCTTAACATCCGGCCGGACCTATTGAGTAAAGTGGTCGCACGCTCTCACGTACATAAGGGTGGCAAACGGGCTATCCCGCCCTACCCCGCCCCGCCTAGTGAAACGGTCCCAAATTTCTTTCCTGCTCCACCTAACGGCGGGTTGGCGCCAATTCTCTTTTTTAATTTTTTTTATTTTTTATTAATAAATTCTTAAATATTAATCAATATATATAATTTCAAAATCATTTCAATAAATTTATAATTTTTAAAGACGTAAAAAAAATATAATTTCTAAATTCACAAATATTAAAGTTTTATAATTCTAAATATGTAATAAACATAATCAGCAACCAAATTTTTTGAAACAAAATAATAAAACCAACATTGTAAAAAATAAAACAAACATTGTCTAAAATATATAATTAAACATATTCAAGTCTCTAATCAATCAAACATAGAACATAATCCAAATTATGACTTAGAACATCTTCAATTACAAAAAAAATGGCCTGCTGGGAAGCCCGCCCTGCCCCGCCAAAGATCGCAGATTAGGCAGTACGGATTAGGCGGATTTTTCAATTATGGTGGTTTCAAATTCCAACCTGGGCCCACCTTTTTTACTATCCACTTCTGAAACCATTGCTCTCTGGTCTTAGCAAGGATCTTCTTGTGACTCGGTCAGGACTGGTCATATATCAGTTTAATCACATTTGTAATCTCCTGCGTACAAGTATGGTTATCCGATGCAAATCTATTAACAGAGAATTTAAGAATAGTGAATACAAATTTGATTTAAGGACTTCAAAATAAATTTTATTTAAACTAATTATAATAGTACTCACGCAAATACGCAATCAAACTATCAAGTCAAATCGTCATCCTAATCACCGACGGCTGTACTGTGAGATCTGAGTGGGATCCATGGGAGAATTTTGGCACTACGGTGTCCGTCACCAATGGTGGCGTCATGAAGTAGTAGGCCGCTGAGTGGGTGGAGGAGTACTCTGGTAAATCAGTAGGGCGACTGCCCAGAGGAGGGGGTGGCGCAGCAAAACCCACGTAGTTAAAGTTTGGGTCTTTGGGACCATGATAAATGGCTGATTCTTTGACAATCCTAGGGTAGCTGAGGTAGAAGGCGAGAACTGAATGGTCAGAGGAGAGCAGTAGTCGCCCTCCCTCTACCCCGACCACAAGAGTGGCTCATAACACCTCTAACTATAGTCATATTTATCTGAAACAATGTAATTATATTAAAATCTAATTGCCAAATCAATAAATATATTTTGAATACTTTTACTAACTAATTTCAACAATAATTTTAAAAAATTTTGATATAATCTCTCCTAAAATATAAACATATCTACTTTTATGGTCCTACAAATCTAACCAACCTGTTGTTCTACAAGTCTTCAATCTATAAACTTTCATCATTTATGATAGAACTTTTTATTCAACAATAATTTATTTATTATCAATGTAAAACTATACTCAAACCTTTAAAATTGTACTCATCATCATAATAATTATATATTTTGTCCTTCTACCAAATACAATATAATGCCTTTACTTTCACTCTTCAAACAAATTAAATTCGTGAACTCTTTATCTCAAATAATGTAGCCCCAAGTATTGAGGTACTAACAATTATTTGGTTTATATGGAGAATGGAGTATTACTTATTTACGTTTATATTCATAAATTAAGAGAGTGACATGTACTTGAAAATAATACTTAAAATAATATTTATTTATTTATTATATTTAAATTATTAAGTTCTCATTAAGATATGTTACTTTTTTTAAGCTTTAAACTAAGAAAAGAAATAAAGTTTTCATCAGTAATCTTACACTTTGTCATTAGATATGATATAAATCTAATTTAAATAGAATTTTATATTTTCATTTAAGAATAAATAACACATAATTTAAGGTAGTATTAATTAGAAAAAAATATATTATACATAATAACAAAAAAAATAGCATACAAGAATCACCAATACTGTAAATTATACAACTTTTTTCTCTTCCACTACATAAAAGATACATAACACAACATACTCAACTTCTACCAAACATAGCAATTGTAAGGTAGTAATTCCATACTCTAATTTACCAATAGCCATAACACAATCTTAAAATAGATGTCACTATACTCAATTATCCTTTAAAATTATATTCATCATCAATATAATTTACACTAACAAACCAAAATTTCTAAAATACATATTACAACTACTCATAAGTGGTAACAGAAGTGGAAGCGACGACGCGGCAATGGAGGCGACAACATGGTGGTTGGTAGAGGGGCCGATGGAGGTAGTTGCAGAAAGAAAGAGGAGAGTGGGGGGAGAGAGAATGGTGTTCTTGAAAGTGAGGGAGGGAGGACCATGCATTTTGAATTTATATCAAATTTATCATCGAATTTACTGGCGGATAAATCCAACGGTAATATTTTTTAGTACACAAAACCAGCGTGTCACTAATTGAATTTACCGATGGATAAATCTTACGGTAACTTCGCCCCTAATATTTAGTGTTTTCTTGTAGTGAACGACTGAAAAGACGTCTTTAAAATAGGCCAATTTTTTTGTCGAAATTTTTATGTACTGATGACCTAGTCTCGCTAAACTTTGGCCCTAAATAGCGCATATTAATATCATTCATGTGTAGCTTTATCGACAATTATATTGTCGGTAAGTATTTATGTTTTAAAATTTAACTATAAATACGTAAATTAATTAGGCGGTCAGTAATATAAATTAATTTTTTAATAAAAAATAATTTTATAATAAATTATCAAAAACTCAACCCGTGGTAAATTTTAACGGTTAAAATAATTTCGAAAACAATTTGGTGATACATTATTTTTGTACTGACGGTTTAATATAACGTTTACTTACCATGTCATCGATAACTTAATAGGTTTTTGAATATTACACGTGTTTATATATTTACCGACAGCCACCTGTCGATAAATGAGGATTAATGAGACGTTCTATTTCATGTTGTTGCCAATTTACCGATGGTAAAAGACGCATTCAAATTTAAATTGGTGCTCCCTCTCTCCCCCTCTCCCATTTTCATTTCCCTTTCCCTCTCTAGCATTTTCACTCTTTCATCTCACCGCGCTTTCTTTCTAACATTTTTTTCTCCTTATAACTCTAATCAAGATTCTGACACCGTCACTATGTTCGTGCACTACAAGAAAATTGCTGAATACCCTCAGATTTACCGTCAAATTTAGCATTGCAGAATAGTAGCGTCTTTACTGGTGGTATAGGCGTCAAATTTGTTATGACAAAATATTGCCGGCGGATTCCCATTGTCAACGGTAATAATTGGAGGAAAAATGGGAAAAATAAGCGCAACATTTAGGATGGGTTTACTGGCGAAAAAATCCGACGTTAAACCCACTTAGTGGAACGTTGCCTTTCAGTAACCCGCAATATTTGTAAATCCGACGGTAATTGTGCCCTAAATTCGAACCGCGAACTCTCTTCCCCTTATTTGAATTTCTCTCTCCTTCTCTAACCCTCTCACCTCCCACTCTCTCACTACCCTTTTCATCTCTCCTGCAGCCCCTTGCTCTCTAGAAGCCCCCGCCGATGCCGGCAGCCCCTCCTTCTTTGGCGCTGTTTGTCGTTTTAGCCGTCTGCCATTGCTGTTGCTACCGCTTCTGCCACCCTCTTCTTCTCGACGCTAGTGCTCTTCTTCAGGTAATGCTTCTGAACTTCCCTTTTTCTAAAATAGGAATAAGGTCTGATTTGTTATTATAATTTTGGTTTTGATTTGTTATTATAATTTTGTGTTCGTTATTTTAGTTCTAATTTGTTCTTATTTGTTATTATAATTTTGGTTCTGATTTGCTATTATAATTTTGTGTTTGTTATTTGGTTCTGATTCTAACTAAAATATGTTTTGAGGAGTTGTTGATTAAATTATTGGTTTAATGATGAATAAATTAAAACACCTAAGTAGTTAGGAACTCATCTAATTAGTTAATTGATTAAGTTATTTTGGATATGTTATGGTTGTTTTTAAATTTTAATTTATGATTAAGGTTGGTTGGATTTGTAGGAACCATAAAGATGGATATATGTCCAACTTTAGGGGAGGTTTTGCAAAAAAAAATTTCAAATAATATAAATGTAACACATAATTTGTGTTATATTTACTGATTTATATGATTTAAAGTGTCTATAAATTTTGTCTTTGCTATTATATTATTTTTGTGACTAGTGTTAACTAATATATCCTTTGCAGGCATGACAAGAGGTAAAGGTGTAATGGATCAACCTCGTGGTCATGGTAGAGGGAGGGGTTCTACCAGTACCCCTGGAAATTCTGAGTCATCCCCCTTTCTTCTGACTATCCCTATGACATCACAGACAATGGGTGCATAGGACCAGATGTTCATCATGGTCTCTAACCCTAACTACATGGCTCTTACTGTTGTGCCACCCCCGCAACCAGGAAGTTCTCCGTTTGCTTCATTGGAGTGGACTCCTCCACCACCTCCATCCACTCAACAGTGCACTATCTCGATGATGCCGCCTCCAGCAACAGATATCGTGGTGCTAGAATTTTCTCACGGATCCCATTCCTATTTTAAGTCTTTTACGTGTAAACTATTTTAGTTAGTTTAATTAATTTAGTTACACTCAATTTTCAAATTTTAGTGGATTTAGATTGTTAAGATAGGTTCGATTTAGATTAATAGGTTTGAACTGCTGAAAGTATTTGAGAATTCTTGATTGTCGATGGATGTTGCTGCTTAAGTCATATAGGTGAAACTAATAATTTTAATTAATTGAACTGCTTATGTTGATTCATGGATGTTGCTGCTTGATTCTTGAGTCTTGTTTTTTGATTGTTGATAGATGTTGTTGTTTAAGTAAATTATTGATGGATAGAGTTTTTGGTGCATTCTAGTTATCAATGAAGCTTTGCCAATATTTCTAAAAAAATCTAAATATAATTGAAGTTTATAGATTACTTCAAATAACTTTTTAGTAAACTACTAATCTTAAGTTTTCTATCGATAGATTTGTGCCAAATAACAATGCATGTACACAGGAGTGTACTAATGTCATCAAGTTGATGTACGACCACCCATAGCCGAGCTACAAGAAGATCCTAGCTGAGACCAGAGAGCGAGGGTTTTAGAAGTGGGTGGTAAAAATTCAACATATTCAAATCTTAGTTAGTTTAAATCTTCTATTTTGTTTATTTAACTTTGATTAATCCGTGCTTAATGTTCTTTCTACAGGAGAAATTTATATAGGACAAGACTCACGATCTCATGATCAGGAAGATCTTCGACCATCGGATGGCTAAGTGGCTTCAACAGATGTTGGAGGATGTACGTGAGTACTGCGATCACCTCACCATTTAGCTTCGCCCAGACATTAAGAAGGCATTGTACGTTCACTGGGAAACTAATGAGGGGTTCTAGTATTATCGTCTCACGAACAGAGCTAACAGCGCATCGGTCAGGTCATTAAAGAATATCAGTGGGTCAGCAATTTTCATGAAGACAACGGCCAGGCTGGTATTTAACTTGTTTCTTTAAGAATTAAGTTAGCTTTATTTAGTCTTAATATAATGTCATTATTACTTGACTTAACATGTGGTTTCAAAATGTGTAATCTAAGTCAATGGATCGTAATGTGACGATTGTGGAGACCTTCAAGTACACTCACACCTTGAAGGAGAATAAGGAGAGATTTACTGATCAGCGGGCGCGGATCATTATGTGAGTAAACATCATGTGATAAAAAATTTTCAATAACTGCAACCATAATCACAAAATGTGTTACACAGGAGTCTTACACGTAGCGATTGGAGGTCACAACCCAGCAATCTTAGCCTACTAGAGACGACAACAACAACTCTAGGGCATCAGTTGTTGATCCTGACTTGGTTTGGCGTGAGGCTGCATCTAAGTTGTACAAGAATCACATCTATGGGATGGGATTGTTCTTCGCCGACAACCGCCACACATCCACATTGAGACATTCACCCGCCTCTGTCACCAGTCGGCCTGTCGATCCTGAGGACGGCGTGGATTTAAGGGAGTAGGTGCTGCTCCTGACCCGGAGCCTTCACCAACAAGGTCAATAGCTGCGGGCGTCTAAGGAGAAGTATCAAGCGATCCTCTTATGAATGACAGACATAGATAACCTCAGGCTAGAGTGGAGGGGGGAGCTAGAGTGGCTTTAGTAGATGGAGAGCCACATGGCACCATACGAAGATCAGATACACGCTGGTGGTAGCGGCACTGCTGGAGGGGCACAAGCATCACCGCCTAGGTCAATGCCTCAACAATAAGATCAGTAGGACGACGATGACGACCTTGACGACGACTATTAGGATCTTTAGTGACTAGGGTTTTTTTATACATTGTTTGATTGTATCATATTCTCTATCATTTGACTTTTTATTTTATTTGTACACTTGATAGTTTAACATATTTGGATTTTATTATTTAGAATTTAACTACTAATTGTGCATAAAATAAATTTAAATAAAAAATTTAGAATTCGACCACTAATTTCGTCAAAAGAAATTTTTAAAAAAAAGTTGAACTTACTATCGGATTTTTCAAGGAACAAAGTAGTTTGGCGCCAAAGTTACCGTTGAAAAAAATCCGTCGATAACTGACATCAGATATTCGTAGTTTAAATTTTCATCGCTAAATATGCCGCAAGTTACCGACGGACAACAAAATCCAACGATAAACAGTTATCGGCGAGGTTTATACCGTCGAATTAAATCTGCCAAAAAATCCGACAGTAAATTTATTTTCGGCAAATTATTTTCATTTTTCCGTCGGTAAATCTGATGGTACTCAATGTTTTTCTTGTAGTGGTGGTTAGTTTCTCTTCAACTCAATTGGTTTAGTTTTTTTATTAGTTAATTTTTTTCGATCATTTTAAATGTCCCTATTTTTCGGATTTATGAATTTGACTCTAACTCATCAATTGTGATTTATCGTAAGTTTCTGGTGACATCTGGAGGCTGAGGTTGCCTCCGGAGCGGGAACACTTTGTGTGCTTGCTATTTTTTACGTACATAATAGATTAATTTGCCTAATTAAATTGGTTTTTATTCCAATTTATAATATTTTTATTGTTATTAAACATTAATTAAAATTGAAATTATAACTTAATACAAGTAGAAAATATTTATATATTGAAAAATATTTATTTTGCAAATTATTGCGTGTTTAGAATAGAAACTTGAACACTTATTAGGATAGAGTTCTAGGATGGAAGAGGCAAAATAATTTTGTGTGGAGGCGTAGAGATTATTTTTGTTTGTCTGTTATGGAGTTTGTTTATGATAACTCTACATTTGATGCAAGGAATAAGGTGATTAGAAAAGTAGTTGCAATTTGCATGTTGATTATTTATATATAATGTATCGCTGAAATTTTGAAATATACGATTGAGGTTGTAATTTAAAAATTTAGAGTATCCTAATTATAAGAGAGCCTCTGTCAAAACTTTTAAAAAAATTGTGAACACTTAATAAAAATTAAGTAGCAAATCCTTTTTGGCCAATGTGTAGAATGAATTGTAGCATATAGATCAGTCAAAATCATTCTAGTATGTATAATAGTGTCTATTCAAATATGAGTTTTGAAATTGTCTTTTTTCGAGGGTTTAGGTGAATTCTTAAATATTTGTCTGCTGATAGATGATTACTTGATGTTGAAAAATATTAGGTGCTCGTGTACCATGTTTAAAGGCACGAAGTTTAAGAACATTGATGACGTTAGATGTGATTTGATGGTGAGGGAGGTTTATGCCAAATTATTGGGTTTTAGAATAACACGGATAATAGAGTTTAGAAGTCGAGAATATCTTTGGGGTAGGTGAATATTGCTACATTGATGAGGTACTATTGTAGTTTTTTGGGAGAAGAATGTTGTTAAGTATGAATCCATGATGATGACATCTTTTAACAACCTAACATAGTAGAAGAGGAGGAGAAAGAGAAATCTAATCCTATATACAACAGTTTTACTGAATATTAAAATTAGTGTGTAGGCCTCTCTGAAAAAAAAATATTCACTCACAATTGTCAATTTTTATAAAAATGTTAGATATTACGTTTGATTATAACCATTCATAATACTCTTTCCACCAAGTGGCGACATTAGTTAAAAAAGTCACAGAAAATTCTAATGATATTCCAAGAACAATTACAAAGTCAAAAAGGTTATTTCAAAATCGAAGTTAATGGCGCTTAAGATAGACTGTTGTATTAATGGTTGCACAATATATTACAAAAATAATGAAAGACTAATAAATACAAATTTTACAATTCACCTAAATTCGTAATGTACGAAAAGACACCATCATTATTATTATTATTATTATTATTATTCAAGTGTCTTTTCATGTAACTTGGATTGTGTTTGATTACAAGTACGGGACGATGAGATATGAACATAAAGATATAAAATTGTATTTAAGAGTAGAGACATTGTATCCTAAAATATTAAATTAACACATTATTATATATTCTATGAGGAAAGATACAGAGACACTAATAAGCAAAGACATATCTTATTTTTTTATTTTTTATTGTCACTATTAATTTTTATAATTATATTTTTATCATTCTCTTTTTCCTTTTGAATTTTAGGGATTTTTTTAAATAAATAAAATAAATCTTTTATTTACAAATATAGATAATTTATCGCATTACTATCGATTTGCACTCTATTACTTATCTCGTTTACAATGTGAATGAAATAATACTGTGTATATCTCGTTTGCACTGTAAACGAGATACGACATGATGTCACGTGCACGTATCATGTTTGCACATGTGGTGTATGTGTAATGTTCTTATCTTATTTACAGTGTAAACGATATATATACAGTGTTATTTTGTTTACACTATAAACGAGATAAGTACTAGCAGTGCCTATATATTGAACTCGTTTACAGCGTGATTTGAAGTCACTTTTGAACCATTTCTACTTATTTTCTCTCACCTCTAGTCATTTCTATTCATATTATCGAGCTACTCGGATATTATGGGGCACGCAAATGTACGAAATAAGGACATCAACCACCTGAACACGACGTGGTATATTCCTGGGGCAATCGACTTCCGATTTAGTATTGTTATTTTCATGTTTAAGTTAAATAAGCATATAGTTATAGTCATAGTTAGGGTAATTTTATAGTTATAATATCTGTTAGGTGGTATAATATATTGTTAGTAAGTGTTAATTGATAGGTATGATTTAACTTATTAGTTAAATTAATTTATTAAGTAAATTTTTCTTGCGTTTTGTTATTTCTTTAATTTGAATTCTATAATTTTAATTTTAATTTTGATAATGGTCGATAACTTTTTTTAACTATTATTCAATGTTTTAGTGGGCTTACGTTTGTTCAATATGTTTTTTTGACATTTGATTTTTAAAAATTAATATTTTTGTTTTCAACTAAGTTATGAAATGTATAATACTTATTTAGTATATTTTTTATCTTTTCATTTTGATATTTAAATGTTTACTTTTGAAATAGATTTCTTATTCAACTTTTTTATTTTTTAACAGAGGCCTCGCCTACTTTTTCTAGGTGAGTGAGCCACACTTTTGTACCACTGGACGCCATTCTCCTTTACTTGAGGGATGCTGGGTTTGGCGACACAGTGTAGCTTAGGGACTTCGTGTTTGACAACTCCCTGATAACTGCATTCGTAGACTGCTGGCATCCGAAAACTTACACTTTTCACCTACCATGGGATGAGTGCACCATCATCTTGTAGGATGTTGTGTACTACCTTGGGTTACACACGCATATGAAGCTAATGGGTGGATGTTTCGTGATTTTCAGACATGATAGGGGCACCCGATCCAAGAGTGGGTAGAGGAGCTCCTCAGTGCTAGGCCTCCTCATACTCAGCAGTAGGGTGCGCAGCGGAAGGAGTCATTCTCCATCAAGTTGACATGTCTTCGGGACCAAGTACGACATATGCTCGATAACACTAATGTAGCCACCCTTCGACAGTATACGAGGTGTTATATACTGTTGCTGATCTGAGGTTACCTGATGACCGACAAGTCAAAAAATCAGGTCCATTTCAGGTGGCTGCCATTATTGAATGACTTCCAGAGGTGTCACGGTATGTCTTGGGGATCCACTGTGCTTGCATGGATGTACCACTCTTTATTCTCTACAACACATCGAGATACCATAGACATTGCTAAATGCACTCCACTTAGTCTCTTGGATATACCAAAGATTTTTTCAGTGGTGTCCACCCAAGAGACAGGTTCTGACGTATCCCATGGCCGTGAGGTAACTATTACTATTTATGGTTTTTTTTTTCTTTTTTATTTATGTAGTTGAACATCCTCTTGCATAAATTGAGACACTGTTATTGTTGCATATGTCCATAGATTGATAGGTATGACCCAGCAAAGTAGGGACCAGTACAACCAAAGAGCCTTCGGTGGCGTCTATCATTGGATCAGCTATAGTTAAATGAGGTAAGCGAACTCCTTTTATTTATTTACCACTAAATAAATTAGATCTCCGACGTAATTAACTATTACTGATGATTATATTACATCTTATATTATAGTTCCTGTGGACGCCGTACGACGACCTAGTACTATAGTCCCTCTACCCGAACCAGTTCAAATAGGAGGCAGAGCGAGGGACATGGATGACTATTGTTCCCCTCGTCTGTTTTAATATTGTTGAGTTTTACCATGTTGATTGGGTGAAACGTCAGTTCGGTGGCAAGCAGCTAGTACTTGAGGCCTCGGTCAATGTCGACAGGATTCTGACCACCACAGGACAGGGCAAGAATATGTGGTATCCTACTCATCATCAGAAATGGCATGATGGATGGAGGGATCGAATTCAAGAAGGCCATTGGATCTTTATTCAGCCATTCAAAGACTACTGCCCTACGCAGGAGTATTGAGCCTTGTTCCGACAGGCTTGTTGTATTAAGCATCTGTCTAGCCAGGAAGTGCTTGATGATCCCAGATCTTGGCCATACCGAATGACGTCTAGCCTATTGCCAGCCATCCTAATCTGTGTCCCATACCATTGCGACCACAGTTTCTCGTCTGGTATCGGTAGGAACTCTACCTCATACACCTTGAATACAACCTCTTGCTTGTACACCAGATGGACATATGTCCCCCACTCGACACTTGCGGCAGTACAAGCGGCACGTGCATAATGACATAGAAAATGAAGTGATTCGAAAAGGCCAAGTCACATGCGCCTGCATTCAACCAAGCACGGAATGACTCTTGAGACCAACCCTTGAAAGGCTTTAACTCCTCCACTGCAAACACTGAGGCCCTTCTGTCGCAGTGCATAACACGCATCTTCGATATTCCCTCCCTGTTTTCTCAACAACAGCTATCAGTCATTGAGAAAACTGATTTTTCACGCCCAGCTGTGTCTATGCCTCCTTACCTTTTTTGACAAACAACTATTGCAGTCTCTCGTAAATGCATCGCATGATAGCTGAAATCGGTAAATAACGCGTACCCTTAAGTACTGCATTCATGCATTTTGAGAGGTTCGTTGTCATGTGCCAAAATTTGCGACCACCGTCACAGTGTTGTAATCTTATTTCCTTGTTGAATCTACCGGCCCAGTCTGCCATCTCACCCGACAAACCTCTCAAGGCATCCATGTACCACTCCTACGCAGCCTTGCTTGGACTACAAGCAGTATTTTTGAGATATCTCTTACCCTTGGTAGATTTGAAATAAGACATGAAGTTCGTGGCTATGTGCCTAACACAATATGCCTGGAACGCCCTAGGAGGGTTCCAACCACTATCTTCGGCTCTCAGTGTAGCCTTGATTGCCTATGATCTATCAGTTATAACCAACATGCCTTCTTGTGGTGTCATATGTCGTCTCAAGTTGGTAAGAAAGAACGACCAGGACTCTGTAATCTCAGGCTCAACAATTGCAAATACCATAAAAAAATATTACTGTTACCATCTTGTGCCACCCCAATGAGCAACACACTACCATATTTGCCATACAGATGCATGCCATCAACGTAGACAAAGGACTTACAATGCTTGAAAGCCTCAACACAAGAAGGAAAGGCCGAGAATACCTTATCAAATTGGCTGTAGTCGCGAACTACCAAGTGCCCATCATAGTATGGTATGACTCTGAAATCACATATTATTCCGTGACAACAACTCTGCAATGCTTGGAGCAACCTCGGCACCTTATTATATGACTCCTCCCAATTACCATATATCTGTGTAACTGCCTTTTGCTTCACCATCTGGACCTTTCTGTATGAGGGTTTGAAGTTATAGATTTTACTAACTGTACCTTGTAGAAAAGGGATACTGACTTATAGGTTGGATTGTATCAGGGATAGGATGACACTACAAATGTGGTTATTGTCTAACTATTGATGGTCCTGAGACATGGTGGAGGCTAAACAGGCATGCTCACCTCCAAAGCTACGCACCTCCCTAACGAAATAAAATATACATGGTAGGTATTTATAACCAAAATAATCATGATAAATAAGAATATACACCACAATTATACTTGACCTCACCAATATCCGAGGTTCTGTCGGAGGACAACACGGAGACTCCAAGGACATCCTGCTGCAAATTGCCGACAATACACATGGTACTTTAATCGATCCGACTCTATAATTCGGTACTCAACACTTCTACGAATGATGTAATTCTTTATACCTTTCATTACTGCATCTATTCTTTTGAATCTGTGGCCAACTCTAAACTCCACACCACCATCTATGTTGTAATCATCTCCACCCATATTAAAAAATAGAGTTTTTTTCGTACATCGCGTCTAGATATAATGTATGATAGTGACTGGGTACAATTGATAAGGTTGGAATTGGTTGCAAGGCAGACAGAAGATACCGAACTGATGCGTCGACCGGAGTCGTTGGTACAAACTCCTCCTCCTCATCATCCTCAAAAGAACCACTATTGTTGCTATTGGCAACATACTCCTCATCAGACTCCTCATTTCCACGTCCATGTCTTCCACTGGACTAGCACAGTGTAGCAGTGGTGGTGGTGGAAAAGGTGGGCTATCCTGCACAAAATTTGAGTGGCCAGATTCACCGCCACCAACATCATCAACCTCCGCAGAAAGCTCCATCACTTGTTCTGCCATGATTCTCCGATGAATGTCAAACATGAGGCATACATATTCATCGCCATGGAGCCAAAACAGACGAAACTAAAAAATTCAATTTCCTATTGGTGCTAGCAACTTATACCCAACTCTTCCAACCTCTTTTCTCCGCTAGCACCAATGCTCCTCAATATTAGACTCTTTAGATTAGACAAAAAGGTTACTCTACGAGTGCGCAACAGAATGGGATTATCACACTCAAATACCACCCCGGTGTCATTGTTTTTCATATGACAATTGGGATACACACTTACAACCACATATCCACTAGACATTTTCTCTTAATTTTTGGAAAAAAAACCGGAGGAGAAGAAGAAGTGAAGTGTTTGTGGAGAATACAAATAGTTACAGATCCTTTCATAGCTACTAAAAATTTGTCGTATCGTATCTCGTTTATAGTGTAAACGTCATAACTTATCGTTACTGTAAACGAGATAACACTGTGTATATATTGTTTACAATGTAAACGAGATAACCACGTTTGATATCTCATGTCTTATTTCGTATATAGTGTAAACAAGATATACAAAATATTGTTTCATTTATAATGTAAATGAGATAAGTAATAGAGTGTAAATCGGTAAAAACTAAGCCAATGAGTAATAGCTCAAATGGCATAGACTCTCCATACTCAATTAAGAGGTTGCGGGTTCGAGTCTCCTATCTTTCTAAATTTTTAGCCAATGAGTAATAGCTCAAATGGCATAGACTCCCCATACTCAATTAAGAGGTTGCGGGTTCGAGTCTCCTATCTTTCCAAATTTTATAGCCAATGAGTAATAGCTCAAATGGCATAGATTCCCCATACTCAATTAAGAGGTTGCGGGTTCGAGTCTCCTATCTTTCCAAATTTTTAATTCGCCAATGAGTAATAGCTCAAATGGCATAGTCTCCCCATACTCAATTAAGAGGTTGCGGGTTCGAGTCTCATATCTTTGGTAAAAAAAAAATCGGTAAAAACTAAATTACAAATATTCGTAGATAAAAAATTTATTTTATTTATTTAAAAAAAATCCAATTTTGTGCAAAGAAAAATAAAAATAAATTAGATATTTTGTTATTTATTTTATTTTATATTTAATTTATCATTAAATAAAATATAAAAATATTAATTTTTATATCAAAGTTTTCTATATTCTATTCTCAATAATATTCTATTTTATTTTGTTCTCAAAATCAAACATAGGATTGTAGAATTTTGGATGTTGGACTACATATATGATAATAATATAATGTTAGAATTGGTACCTCTAATTACAAGAAATATGTGCTAAGAAAATAACAAAATGTAAAACAATTAATTTAATTGGAGTCAATTTGATTAATTTCATATTTTAACTCAAAGTAATTTCCTACACAATTACACTTTAATTCAGTGTTCACGATTTCCGCCTCTTTGATATACTTTTTTTTATATGAACTATAATTAAAAAATGACTAATTACAGTTAATTAAGAAGAAAAAAGATTGAAGTTTAAAATGCTGTTTGGAGAGTTCCTAACTTCAAAATAATTTTGTTTCAAACAAGAATATTAGGTAAAACTTTAAAAAAATAAAATACCCTTTTTAGGATAAGGTTCTTTAATTGTGATATAACTTAGATATTAGAATTTGATTTAAAAACAATAAAATAACCATTTTGTTAATTTAGATATCAAAATCTGATTATAGAAGAACTAAAATAATCTTTATCTAAATTTTAAAAAGATAAAAGTATTCTCTTTTAAGAATATTTATAAAAATACTAAAATACCTCTTTAGAATTAGGATTTTTAATTTGTATCATAACTTACAAATTTGAATTTAATTTTAAAAAATAAACAATATCCTTTTAGATTAATTTAAAAAGACAAAAACTTTCTTTGTTTGTTTGTTTAATTGTATTAGAGATTAAAATTTTGAATTTAATTTTAAAACGAATGAATCACTAGGTTGGTTAATTATAAAAAAACTAAAATATAATTTTCAAGATACCTTTAAAAAGAGTAAAATACTTTTTAAACTAATTTTATTTAAATATATGTGAAAGCATACATTTAAATTTTATTTTAAATTTTGAATTGTTGACAAATTATTTATTACCAAATTAATTTTTAAAATTTGTTTATCAACAACCACATGCAATTTTTGTAGAAATTGCAACTTATTATATATTGCTGGTCACAAATAGAATATAATGTATTGCCTGTATTTATCTTTCTGAAAGAAAAGAGAGTACTATATATATACAAAACATTAGTTGTTTTTCACAGTTGAATTTGAACTTAATTAAAAGGGTATTTTAATCTAAAATTAAGTTTTTTATGAAATTAAATAATTTCTTTGAAATATTTATATAGATAGAAAAAGACATATGAATAATAGTTTTATCTTTTATACCTTCTCACATGTAATAGTTTTTTTTTTTTTTTTGCATAAATTTTTTTTATGCCAATTTTTTTCATAAAATAATAAGCATTGAACTGTAGGCCTTTTGATAATATAAGCTCTAATCTTATTTTATAAAACTATTTTTTTCAAAAGTTTGAACTAACAGAAGGAGTAGATGAATAATTTTGTCTCCAACAAGTTTAAATAAACAACCTAATCTAAAAAGGTATTTTAATTTTTTTAAATTAATATAGTAACAATTTAATCTCTACATCTAAATTATTTAACTAATTAAGTTCAACCAAGTAGCTTTAATCTAATTCTTCTCTATGTTCTCTTCCTTCTCATTGTTCTCTTCATTTTCTTCTGTATTCTCTTCGTTTAAGATTAATGTTCTTTTATTTGATTTAAAAATTTGGATCAAATTTTTTGAAATCAAGTAGTGAAATCAACTTTGGACAAGTATTTTGTTTTTGAAAACAATAAACAATTTAAGTTCAGACTGTCAATTGAACAAGAGGGAATTGGATTATTGTTTTGAATCAAATCAAGTGGCCGAAGTGTGGTTCGAATCTAGTTAATGTAGTTCGTTAGTAGTTTATGATTCTCTACTTGAATAATTTTGATGTAAAAACTAAGAAATTTATGTGTTATTGTTAACAAATTTTGGTGTTATATTTATTCTGATAAGTTCTGCATAATTCAAAACTCTTTCTCTTTCTCCTCCTCATCTTCTGCTACTTCTTCTACTTTTTCATCTTTTTCATCATCAATATCTTTTTCTCTTATTCATCTTTTCCTTCTTGTTTTACCTTCTCATGTTTCTTCTTGTTTTACTCTCTTAGAAAGAATAAAAATAAAAAAAAAATTAAACAAAGAAGAAGAAAAAACACATAATATTGTAAAATTACAAGGAAGAGGATGAACCTATATTCATTCAACTATATAAGATTGCAATACATTACAAATATATTCATTCAAATCTAACATGAGAAGTAATATTCCTAAAAGAAGAAATAAGAGCAACAGAACAAAAAAAAGAAGAAAAAAATACAGAATTAAAGAAGACATTTTGGTGTTTGTAACAAAATTTTGTTGCAAAATTTAAAAAATTTATGTGTTATTATTAAAAAAAATTTTTGTTATTTATTCTGATAAATTCTATATAATTCAGAACTCTTCCTCTTCCTTCTCCTCAACTTCTACTGCTTCCTCTTTTTCATTTTTTTCATCATCATCATCTTTTTTTATTCATCTTTTATTTTATTTTACTTTCTCATATTTCTTCTTATTTTACTCTCTTAACAAGAATAAAAACAAAAAAAAATCAAACAAAGAAGAAGAAAAATATATAATGCTACAAAATTATTAGGAAGATGATGAACCTACATTCATTCAACTAAATAATATTGCAATACATTACAAACATGTTCATTTAAGTCTAATATGAAAAGTAATGCTCCTAAAAAAAGAAATAAGAGCAACCAAAAAAAACAAAAGAAAGAAAAAAAAAGAAAAAAATACAGCATTAAAAAAGACATTTTTTGTGCTTTTATAGCAACATTTCGGTGTAAAAACGAAAAAATTTATAGGCTATTGTTAAGAAATTTCGATGTTATTTGTTCTTATAAGTTTTGTATAATTCGAAACTCTTCCTCTTTTTTCTCTTCATCTTTTGCTTCTTCTTCTTTTTCTTCTTTTTCATCATCAACATCTTCTTTTTTTTCTTATTCCTCTTTCTTTTTGTTTTAGCTTCTCATATTTTTTTTTATTTTACTCTCTTAATAAGAATAAAACAAGACAAAATTAAACAAAAAAGAAGAAAAAATATATAATATTACAAAATTATTAGGAAGAGTAGGATGAACCTACATTCATTCAACTAAATAAGATTGCAATACATTATAAACATGTTCATTCAAGTCTAATATGAGAATCAATGCTCCTAAAAAAAGAAATAAGAGCAACAAAAAAAATAATTAGAGTATTTATTTAAAATTAGAGTATTTTTTTAAAAATAATTTGTAAGTTGATGAATAAATAGTATTTTTTTAAAGATAATTTTAATATTTATTCATCAACTTGCAAATTATTTTCAAATAAATACTCTAATTTTAAATTAGAGATAATCAAATAAATTTAAAAAAAAAAATAATTAGCATAATTTAATTTCTAAAATCTGGAATCTTACATTTCTGATCAGTTTTACATAATTTAAAATTCTTTCTCTTTCTTCTCTTCATCTTTTGTTGCTTCTTTTTCTTCTTCTTATTTTATTTTCTCATAATTCTTTTTGTTTCACTCTCTTAAAAGGAATAAAACCAAAAGAAAGAAAAGAAAAAAATTAATGCTACAAAATTACTAGAAAGAAAAGGAGAAAAAAAAAACGTAGTAACAATAGCAGCAAAAAAAGAACGACGATGGAAAAAAATTCGCAAAGAAGGAGGAGGAGGAAGAAGAAGAAAGATATAATCGTTTACGTTTATATTAGTTGTTGGGAAGTTGGAGCATATATTCACGTTTTCACTAATGAAATTAATTTTTATTAAATTTAAACCAACTTAATTAGATTAGATTGTCAAAAAGACTTAAATATATAACAAGACTGATATAATAAGGAGATAGTTTAATCTTTCTAAAATTAAATTCAAATTTTTGCTTTTTAATATATTTAAATATGGTTATGAAAAGATATTTTAGTCTTTTTAAAATCAATATTGAATTAACCAAACAGATAATTTAGTCATTTTAGTATTCTTAAAATTAAACATACTGGTAATTTAATATTCTTAAAATTAACCAAACTAGTAATTTAGTCATTTTAAAACCGAATCCCAACTTCTAATCTTTAATACATATAACTAAATAACAAAAGAGCATTTTTATCTTTTTAAAATTAAATCAAAGAGTATTTTATTCTTTTTAAAATTATGTTCAAATTTCTAATACCAAGTAAATAACTTTAATTTTAAAGTATATTTTAGATTTTGTTATAAATAATCAAATAAAGCTATTTTTTATCTTTTTAAAATGAACAAAAATGTTATTTTAATTCAAATTTTAATATCTAATTACTAACACAATTAACAAACTTTAACACTAAAATGGGTATTTTAATCTTTGAAAATTAACAAAAATATTACATTAATCTTTTTAAAAGTTAATTCAAAATTTATTTATAATACAAGTAAAAATTAATCCTAAAATATTATTTTAGTCTTTTTAAAATTAATCATCAAAGAGATATTTTAATCCTTTTTAAAACTATTTTTTAAAAGGGTAAATTATTATAATAAACTAAATGGCTCCCAAAATTATCCAGATCTTCCAAAACAAAAAAAGACTACCTAAATGTCCCAACTTGCATTCCTAAATTGATTATCGCTTTATGCAAAACGGTACTAAATCGAATCCATTATATTCGAATTGCATGCAAACGTAAATTGTCTATAGATCAAAGTTAATGGCTTCAAATTCTATATAAACACTCGATTTTTATTTGCATATAAATCGAACTAATTCAGTTCGATTTAGACACGTGAACAGCAGTCCATGATATAATGCTTATATAGAATTCACGTGTCTAAATCCAACTGAATTGGTTCGATTTACATGCAAAAAAAAAAAATCGAATCTCATTGTTTCGAGTTAGTGCTTATATAGAATTTGAAGCCACTAACTTCGATTTATAGACAATTTATGTTTGCATGTAATTCGAATATAATAGATTCAATTTAGTACCATTTTACATAAATCGAATTTAATCAATTTGATTTATATAGAAATACAACTTGAAACATTCAGGTAACCTTTTTTGTTTCGGGAGATCTGGATAATTTTGGAGAAAATTTGATTTATTATAGTAATTTACTCTTTTTAAAATTGTATTTTAGAGTTAGAAAGAGTTTTTTAGTTGTTTTAAAATCAAATTTATTATTTGTAATATAATTACCAAATTTAAGCTTAAAATGCTTTTTTAGTACTTTAAAGATTAAATAAAAATATTTTTTAATTTTGCAAAATAAATTAAAAAGGATTTTCTTTGAGAAAATAAAAGAATACAATGGGAGTCCTTTTATAAAATTAATCAAAATTCTATTTCATTCATTTAATAATTAAGTACAAGAAAATTTTAGTATAAAAAAATTATATATTATATATATATTTTAAAAACAAATAAAAAATACTAATATTGACATAATTCATATGTCGCTTTCTTAATTATTCTTCCACAATTTTATCATATCGGTATATATATTAATTTGTTACTATACTAAAGCAAATATCTAGCTAATACTTTTATAGTAAAGTGATAACTAGATCTCTAAAACTTTTAATCTCATACTAATTAGCTCTTGAAAAAAAAAAGTATTAATGAAATCCTCTACAATAACAAACAGTAATCAGGTTATATTCTTTCATTAATGATATTTTTTATATATACTATTACTTATATTGACGTATTTGTTGACAGAAGCATAACAACTTTATGTGCTTCATTAAGATTTATAGTAAATAAATAATAATTGAGAAAATTTTTATAAAAATTTAAAAAATAATAAATATTTCACTATCATGACATCATTCACATATTCGTGTGGTAATAATTACTATAAGAAAGATCAATAAAATTGATGGCCAAATTAATGGTTTTAATTTGTTATCGATAACATTAAAAATTGACGATAAAATTAACAATAAAAACTGTCGCCTTTAAACGAGTCGATTTTTTTAAAATTTAATAAAATTGACAACGAATGTGTTGATAATATAAAGCTAGGAGTTTTGCATTTTTACTGAACACATAAACGGACATACCATTTTATGTTTGTATCATTGACGACTTAACTGATATTTTTTTTTCATAAGCTAATTAGTCGAAGATCAAAATACTCAAAAATCTAATTACCACTTTATTCATATTTTTAAGTTTTTATTATTTTATTAGTTTTTATAATTTTACTAAATTTATAATTAGATTCTTATACTTTTTTTTTTCTTTCAATTGAGTTCTTACACTATTTTTTATTTTGTAATTAGGTCATTGCCAATGTAATAAATATTAGAATTAATAAAATATTTTTTATAAATTAAAAGTATTTACAATTAAAATTCTAATTAGATATTTGACTACATATTTTTTTAGAGAAATATTTTGTTAATTTTAATATTTTTTATATGAAAAAGATTTAATCACAAAGTTAAAACAGCGCAAAAATTTAATTAAAAAATATTTATAAATCTTAATTATAAATTTGATAAAATTATAAAAATTAATAAAATAATTAAACCTATTTTTAATATTAAAATATCTCGATATTTTAGTATATTTCGGTTGCATATTGCTCTAGCTAGCTAGCTACTTGAATTCAAATATATTTTAAAAAAAAAAAAAAAATCAAACTCCATGAGTAAGAATTTCTTCTCCCATAATTCACGTTTTTTTACACACCTTAAACATTAAAATTAAATAATTGGAGTATATAAATCTTTAGTTGAATTCTAAGCTGGCATCAAAGGACACTACTCTCAGTAAGAAAATATAATTAACAAGAGAAAGAGAAAAAGCCATTATATTATATTTTCGTGATCAATAATAAATAATCAATAAATTAACAATGACCAAATTAGACGATTATCTCTATCACATGAGGAGTCAGATTAATTAGCAAGTTAGTTACACACTTTGCAGTTTTAGAAAAATTTGTTATACAGCTGTTAATAGTTGTGAACGGTTAGTTAGCAGATTTAGTTAAGGAAGTATATATAGTAGATAGAGTAATTAGAGTTTTGAGTTTTTGCTCTTGTAAGTCTCATTTTTTCTTGCCTCAGTCAGAAGTAACTTGCTTTTGACCTAGGGCTTCCTCTGTAAACTTTCCTCTGTTCTTGAACCTTCCCTCTCTCTGAACTAATATTTTCACATGGTGCGGTGAGCGTGGAAGGGAGAAAGAAGGAATCAACAGCGAAAATTGGAAGGAGCATTGAGCAGAACCAGAATCCTTGAAGATTCAAACCATGGATCGCGACTCAGCATCCTCAGGCAACTCAGCATCGTCATTTTCGCCAATTGACGTTCAAACGCTCGCGAATCTGGTGAATCAGATCAATATCTTGCAAAGTCATAACAGAACAGCGATGAATCCATCTCTGGATCCTACAAGTCCGTATTTCCTTCATCCTGGAGAAAGTCCAGGTACACCATTAATCTCTACAATTCTTGGAACGAACAACTATCATCTTTGGGAAAGAGCGATGTGGCGTGCGTTGAGATCGAAGAACAAAGTAAAATTTATAGATGGCTCAATTGAGAAACCAGAAAGTAGTGATTCTTTGTTTGAAGCGTGGGAAAGGTGCAATACCTATGTGATTTCATGGATAAGCCTATCTTTGAGTTCAGAAATTGCTCAAAGTGTGCTATGGATCGATTCAGCCATGGAGCTTTGGAAGGAGCTACAACACAGGTATCAACAAGGTGATATCTTCAGAATTGCTGAGCTAGAGGAAGAGTTATTTGCTGTGAAGCAAGGTGATCTCTCGATCACGGGATACTACACGAAATTGAAAAGAATTTGGGAAGAATTGGATAACTATCGCCCAATCCCTCAGTGCTCTCACTGTAGAGGAAGATGCAATTGTGAATACAGCGTGGTTAGAGGATACAAAGAGGATTCTTGTGTCGTGAGGCTCCTAAGGGGGCTGAATGAACAATTCTCCACTGCGAGATCGCAGCTCATGATGACAAAGCCACTGCCAGGTATAGATGAAGCGTTTTCTTTGTTGCTGCAACAAGAAAGGCAACTGAACGCGGGTGAGATGGTAGAAGACAGAATTTTAATGGCAAATTCTGGAGGTTTTAGAGGAAGAGGCAGAGGCAGATCAGGAATTGGAAGAGGAAATCCTGGAAGAGGTGGAAGAAACTCAAGGTACTGCACATTCTGTGGCAAGAATGGTCATTTGGTGGATGTTTGTTATAGGAAACATGGATTTCCCCCACACTTGAAAAATGGAGGCAGTGGGAATGCAATCAATAATGTGATAACTGATGAGAACAGTGATGAAATCAGCAATGAAATCCAAAAGGATAGTGAAGCAAATTCGAAGTTTGATTTTAATTCAGAACAGAGAGAAGCACCAAGTGTCTGTTTGAACCAACAGGATGCACAACCAAGGCATAGCATTAACCAGATCTATACCACAACTCTTCCATCTAATGAAGGTATTTCATACATCATGTCTCTTTCAGTATTTTCTCCAGGTTCCTGGGTAATTGACTCAGGGGCTACTAATCATGTTGCTTTTTCAACTAAGTCCTTTCAAACTCTTGAAGAAATTAAACCTGTTTTGATAAATATGCCAGATGGTTCACACACCATAGCCAAATTAGCAGGAAAGGTGATGTTTTCAGACCAGTTTTTCTTGAACCATGTGTTTTTCATACCAAACTTTAAGTTTAATCTGATTGCTGTGTCAAAGTTGACTAAAGATTTAAAATGCAAATTGGTTTTTGATGAGGATAATTGTGAAATTCAGGACAAAGCTACCATGAAGATTATTGGTGTAGCTGAACAAAGAATGGGACTTTATGCATTTGAAAGTCTAATTCCTGTTCCAGCTACACATAACAACATTGCGCATGCATCTGCACTCACAACACACATCTCACAACCCTCACAAACTGCTGAAAGCACTCTGTGGCATCTCAGACTTGGGCACTGCCAAATGAGAGAATAAATGTAATGAAAAGGGACTATGAGTTCCTGAAAAACACAAATTGCAATAAACCTTGTGATCCGTGTCACTATGCCAAACAAAAAAGATTACCATTTCCAATAAGACTTACAAAATCAGAAAAATTGTTTGACATAGTGCACATGGATATACGGGGACCTATAGGTACAGCAACTTTGTCAGGTCATAGATATTTTTTGACAGTAGTTGAAGATAAAAGTAGGTTCACTCAGTTGTTCTTCATGAAAACCAAGAGTGAAACTGGAATTTTAATTCAGAATTTTGTAAACATGATTGAGACACAATTTGATACAAGAATAAAATGCATTAGGTCAGATAATAGACCTGAATTTAAACTTTCAAAATTTTTTGCTTCAAAAGGAATTTTGCATCAAACTTCTTGTGTTGAGACTCCTCAACAAAATGGTATTGTGGAGAGGAAACATCAACATATCTTGACTGTCACAAGAGCTTTGTTGTTTCAGTCTAACTTGCCAAAACGTTTTTGGAATTTTGCAGCAGCACATGCGATTCATTTGATTAATAGGATTCCAAGTGCATTGCTGAAAAACACTTCACCTTATCAAATTTTAAAAGGAAAGTTACCAGACTTGGGTTATTTGAAGGTCTTTGGGTGCTTGGTTTATGCCTCAACGCTGAACGCTCGCAGATCCAAATTGGATGGAAGAGCAAAGAAGTGTGTGTTTCTAGGATATCAAAGTGGAGTTAAGGGTTACATCTTGTATGATTTAAATGAAAAGAAGATATTCTTATCTAGAGACACATACTTCTATGAGCATGAATTTTCCTTTCTATCATATTTCAACAATGGCAATAACCAAGTATCTGACACTATGACACTAACTCCAAAACCAAGTATTATGGTAAATTTTGAGGATCCATTCATTGAGCCCTCACATACACCACAAGCCCCTTTAAACCACTCAAATGGAACATACCTGCATTCATCTAATTCATTCAATGATTCATCACATACATCACATGGCTCTTTAGTTCATTCAACTAGACAAGACCTGCATCTATCAAGTTCTGTGGTATGACCAGAACACAATTATCCATCAGCATCTCATGAAACCATTGGAAATGACAGCTCGATCATATACAATGCACCAGCACAAACACATCAACACTTAGACATTAGACAATCAAATAGGATCAGGAGAAAACCATCATATTTAGCAGACTATCATTGTATGACCACTGCATCGGATATAAATCACAACTACATCAATAATCTTCAATTCAATCCTGGAATTTTACAAGATTTTTATCCTAAAGTTTTTGAAAATTTTTTTGAAGAGTCAACTATTCTCTTTTGTGAGTCACAGTCTCAATTTCATAATATCCAAATTCAACACTCTACAAACTCTCTATTGCCAAATCCCATTAAAGAACCACAATGCTATGCTGAGGCCATCAGTGATCCATGTTGGCAAGCGGCAATTGAGGCTGAACTCTCTGCATTGAAAGAAAATAAGACTTGGACTTTGACTTCTCTACCTAATGGAAAAAAGGCGGTAGGCTGCAAATGGGTGTTCAAGCTCAAAATGAATTCTGATGGTAGCATTGACAGGTACAAAGCCATGTTGGTGGCACAGGGCTTTACACAAACTGCTGGTGTTGATTATTTCGAAACCTATAGTCCAGTAGTGAAGATGAGTACATTGCGGATTGTGCTATCCATTGCAGCTGTGCAGAACTGGCACTTACATCAACTAGATGTAAATACGGCCTTCTTACATGGTGATCTTTTGGAGGAAGTTTACATGAAACCTCCACCCGGGTTGAATGTTTCTTCACCAAACATGGTGTGTAGGTTGGACAGATCTCTTTATGGCCTAAAACAGGCAAGCAGGCAGTGGAATTCAAAGTTGTGTGATGCTCTAAGAGCAGTTGGCTTCCAACAATCCAGAAATGACTACAGCCTGTTCACTAAAGATTCAAAAGGAGGATTCACTGTTATTTTAGTTTATGTTGATGATTTGATTGTAACAAGGACAGATTTAAGGGAGATTGAATTCATCAAGCATCACTTGCATGAGCTATTCAGAATCAAGGACCTAGGAGAGCTTAAATTCTTCTTGGGGTTGGAGGTGGCTCGATGCAGGAGGGGCATCACTGTATGTCAGAGAAAATATTGCATCGACCTTCTCAAAGAGTATGGGTTACCCGAAGCCAAAACAGTTTCGACACCTATGGACTACACAGTGCCATTGTCAAAGAATTCTGGAACTCCATTAAGCTCAACTTCAGAATACAGGAAGTTAGTTGGAAAATTGTTGTACTTGACTAACACCAGACCGGAGATTGGATATGCAGTTGGAAAACTCAGTCAATTCTTGGATTGTGCCACAGATAAACACTTTGAAGCTGCCATTAGAGTATTAAGGTATCTCAAGGGAGCACCAGCACTTGGGTTGATGTTTTCAGCTCATTCAGACTTAGAGCCAGCGGGATACTCAGACAGTGATTGGGGGACATGTTCGGATAGTAGAAGATCAATATCTGGGTATTGTTTTTTTTTTGGGAACTTCAATTGTATCTTGGAATAGTAAGAAACAAAATACAGTTGCAAGTTCATCATGCGAAGCAGAGTACAGGGCATTAGCAATGGCAACTAGGGAAGCTCAGTGGCTGACCTACATCTTGCAAGACTTGAAAGTGGAGTTGGAGAAGCCAATAGCCATATATTGCGACAACCAATCAGCATTACACATTGCAGCAAACCCAGTCTTCTATGAGAGAACAAAGCACATTGAGATGGATTGTCATATAGTGAGAGATAAATGGCAAGAAAAGGTTATCAAATTACTCCCAATCTCCACTGCAAACCAAACTGCAGACATATTTACAAAGGTTCTAGCTCCAAGCATTTTTGAGAGATGTCATAGCAAGCTTGGAATGGTTGATTTTGCCAATTCCAACTTGAGAGGGGCTATCACATGAGGAGTCAAATTAATTAGCAAGTTAGTTACACACTTTGCAGTTTTGGAAAAGTTTGTTATACAGCTGTTAATAGTGGTGAACAGTTAGTTAACAGATTTAGTTAAGGAAGTATATATAGTAGATGGAGTAATTAGAGTTTTGAGTTTTTGCTCTTGTAAGTCTTATTTTTTCTTGTCTCAGTCAGAAGTAACTTGCTTTTGACCTAGGACTTCCTCTGTAAACTTTCCTCTGTTCTTGATCCTCTCTCTGAACTAACATTTCCACAACCTCACTTGATTAATAATAATGATTATATATTAATTAATAACGAATATTGTTTCTATGTAATGGAAGCTGATCTGTTTATTGGAACTATGCATGCATGGTTTATATATATGGCCAGCTAGCAATGCATGTAAATAATGATAAAAATTTAAAATGCTCACTTTCAAGTTTCAAGCTAAGAGGGAAAAGAACGAAAAGAATGAAAATGAAACTGGGTTTTGGGTGTCTCCATTGTCCAATCCATAAAGTGTGAGACGGGTAGGATGGCACGTGTGGAGAGAGAGAGAGAGAGAGAGAGAGAGAGAGAGAGAGAGAGAGAGAGAGAGAGAGAGAGAGAGAGACTAAAACAAAATAAAAAGGCCCCGTGAGTGTGTGAGTTTGGAGGCATTCCCAAATCACAACTAAACATCCTTTTGTTGCTTACTTCTCCTTCACTTCTTTCGATGACCAATTCTTTCATTATATATCACGAGCTCATCATTCCCACACAATTCATTATGACCAAATAATATTATTATATTTTTAAGAATTTAATTTCGATGTATTATTTAAATAATTATTTAATTATATTTATTTTTTATAATTATTTATATATTTAATATAAAAATTATTATTTTTATTAAATGCCGTAACATTATTAAATGTAGTTATAAAATTATTGAATTTATAATACATTAAAAATTAAATTAATTTAAAATTAATATAATATATTTGCTTAGAATTTATATAAGTAAGAATTGTTCAATTATATACACTTAATGATGTTAGATTTTGGTAAAATTTAATACAAATGATCTTCATTATTTTATTTATTAACCCCAAGAATCATTATGAACTATAGTCATTTAACAGTTGGATTCATAAAAATATAATTACGCTTGTGCATGTTTTTTAATTCTAACTTATATATTATTTAAATTTATATATTAGTATACACTCACTAAAATTAAAGTAAATTATAACAGTAATAAGTCGGTGATATTGATATAGTCATTTTAAAAATGACCAAACGAACTAGAAATAATTAACTCTTTTTTAATAAATAATTAGTCAACAAAAATTTTAAACATAATTTTTTTAATTATATTACAAAAATATAAAAAGTAGTTACCTATAAATAATACATGTTAAAATATAAAATATATATTAAAAATTAATTAAATAACATATATTATTTATCCATAAATATTTAGTGGTTAATTTTTTTGTGAACATAGTATTTTTTATATTATTTAAATTAACAATGAAAAAAGCGAGTGGAAGAGAAAATAAGAGAATATTGATTGGAAAAGTTGAATGAATCTTAAGTTCTTTCCTTTAAAAAATGGAACATTATTTAAAGTTATTCTTCTTTTCAATAATTATCATTATTATTGTTACGAAAAACGCAACCTCTTATTACTTTTTAAATAGCATGTTTAATTTTATATTATAAAATATTACTGAAAAACATATAGTGATTAAACTCATTATAATATTCCATTGGCTTCTAGATATGCAATAATTAATTATGTATATTAATCATATATAGTATTATTAGATACATATATATTAAGTCAATTCTAAAATTTATTGTTCATATTATTTACAAAAATGATTGTCTAACTAGTAAAACCCTTACAAAAATATAGCTCGTGAGAGCATCTAACCATAAACTATGTAAATAACTAATTCAATATTCATAAAAAATAAATTATTTAGTTTGACAAAATTATTCAAAATATTAGACAAATGTACTTCATGATTGATTCACTGTGTAATTTTATTAAACTAATTCAATAATCTTTCATAGATATAAAATTAGTTAATTAATAAATTTTATTATTAGAATTATGAGGACTCAAATTTTTTACTATTAGAAATAAAAGAGGGTATTTTAGTAAAATAGTGGAGGAAGAGATAGAGCCTATATAGTATATTCATTGTGAAGAAACTTAGGCAGTCATGTGAGAAACAAGAAAGAAAAAGAAAACACAACAATAATAAATAAATAAATAGAAGTAGGTAGTGTTGTTTGATGAGAGGTCTCCGTTATAGGAAGTTCGTAGCTCTCTAATTATATATAAACAGCTTCAGATAGAGATCTGCAAAAGTTGATATATATAGCAAAACAGAAGAAACAGAAAACAACTCACTCTTCTCTCATGGTTTCTAGAGAGCAAAAGAGAGCAGCACTATTGCACGAGAAGCTGCAACTTCTTCGTTCCATTACTAACTCTCATGCTGTAATTATTCATTTTTTCTTCTTTCTAATTTCATTCAATTTCCTAAATTTACATGTCTTTATTTTCTACCATAGATATCTGGATATATTCAAAATTATTAGATATTGAAAAATATTGATTGATAATTGTTATATATATGTGGCAGCTTAACAAGACGTCGATTATAATCGATGCATCAAAGTACATCAGAGATCTAAAGCAAAAAGTAGAAAGACTCAATCAAGACATGGCGGCTGCACAAACATCCACTCACCAAAATCCTTTGCCTATGGTATGTATATATATATTTTCTCAAGTAAAAGAAAAAAGAAAAAAAGAGTTTAACACCTCTACCTCTGTAGTTACAAATCTTAGCTTATAATAACTTTATACATTTATTAACTAAAAAATTCACCGCTAGTGTACATAGTTTAACTTTTACTAACTACTTGAAAGGTGGTACAAAATATATATAGATAAATTTATTAGATAACTATATAAAATATTTTATATTATCCGTATATATATTTGTCAGAGATATAATAATTTATATATCTCCTCTTATCACCTTAAATTTTTAACAAAAACGATTTTATAATATGATATTAAAATTTTTATGATCGAAAAATTTAGAATTTAAATCTTGTTTAATCTTAAAAGTAAAAGAAAAAATAATATAAAACAAATAAAAAAATTAAAATTTATGTAAAAATTTACGTAAACCCTAAAATAGTGGTTTCATGAATTTTCAATACTAGGCAGAGAGCCACAATGAAAATTATTAAGCACTAATTTTTTTTTAATCAAACTTTATTTCCACAAGGTTTAGTTGATTAAAATTAGATACATTTTAATAATGAAGTTGCATTGTATTGTTGTGAATGAATAATATTCAGGTAAAAGTAGAAACCCTAGAGAAGGGGTTTCTTGTAAACGTGGTGTCAGCAAAGAGTTGTCCAGGTCTTCTTGTTTCCATATTGGAGGTGTTTGAAGAGATGGGTCTCACTGTTATGGAAGCTAGGGTTTCTTGCACAGACACTTTTCGCTTTCAAGCTGTTGGAGGAGAAGTAAGTAAATATTATGGAAATAATATAACATAATAATAAGCTTATGGATCGGATATGAATATTATTAAGAGAAACGCTAAGAGTGCTAGCAGTATTTATTATTTTTAGTCTAGTTATTAATATTTAAAAGTATTTGTTAAAAATATGTCATGTTGTTGAATTATTAGATTAAAAAAATTAATGACTAAAAATAATAATAATAATAATAATAATAATAATAAACAATAAATTATGATGATTTTTGAATATTTTTCTATTGTTAATATTATTTTTTATTCTTGATATTCTTTAATTTATGTCAAATAGGATATTCAATGTGCATATCATTTTGTGACTTTCTTTTTCACTTCTTATATTATTCCATATTTTTGGAAGTCACATGCGCATGTCCTTATATGCAAATGATATTCACATCATTTTAAAATATATTTAATATATACTTAAAAGATATCCATAATTTTTTATTTTTATTCAAAATATTTAAAAGAAAATTTCATTATATAAAAATCTAAAATTAATTATTATATTTTCAAAAATATTTTTTAATTAAAAATAATAGATATATACTTACATTTTCAGAACAATCATACCAGTCGTGCGTTAAAATCAATTACTAATATAAAATATATATTAAAATATAAATATATATTAAATATAAATTAAATTACATATATATTTATATATAAATATATAATAACTGATTCAGATGTGTAAATATTATTTTTGATTTGAGAATTCATAGAGAGGGGCTTGATGTGAATATTGATGTGTACATATACGCAATGTGCATAATGTTATATATATATATATATATATAAGTTCTGCAATAATTTAAAATAAGTATAGTGGCTAAGAATGATTAAGTTGTGAATTTTGTAGAATGAAGGGGATGGTGAGAGTATTATTGATGCACAAGCTGTGAAACTAGCAGTGGGGCAAGCAATCAAGAATTGGAGCCAACAAAGTACTGATGATGATGATGATGATGATGATCAACAGTGAATCAGTAACTGACTATGGCCACCACTTCTACTATAATTAGTCACTAATAACTATTATTACTATATAGTAGTATTTTATTTATATTTATCTCTCCAGTTTCGAAGCCTAAGTATGTAGTGGCTGTTTTATTGATAAAGGAATCAAATAAATAAGCTTCTACAATAATCAGAGTTAGTTATCACATCTTAATTATCAGCACCTTCTAATATAAAAAAAAATGTTCCAGCACTCAAGCAAGGGAAAAGAAAAGAGAAGAAAACAATGGATGATTATTATTATTGCTGGCTAAATTTTAATTTATTATATATGTTGTTCGTGTATGTGAATAATAATGTGTAGCTAGGTACTTATTAATTAGTTATGTTTTTGATTTGTTTGAAATGGTTCACGAGCATGAATGTAGGTAGCTAATAATAAGGCCATGAGATAGATGCATGAAATTGAAATGGTACCGTACAGATAAACAATGAGGGAGAATGATGTCCCCACTTTTGAGGGATAAAATGGAGTAGTACTTTAGTACTAGTACTATACTCAAGAATCTAATATCCATCTGTGTGACCAGCTGAGGAAACACCAATATAATGCAAATAATTCACACTCCAAAGTTACTAACATTCATGACCATGGATGTATCCAGCCATCATCCTCTAGATTTAACAAATCGAGAAAATACTCGGTTTAATCCTTAAAATTATACTCAAATTTCAATTTAGTTCTTAAAGTTTCAATTGCTTTAATTTAGTTTTTAAATTTTTTAAATTTTAATCACGTTAGTTTTTGGGGTGGTTTCCGTTATAGAGTCAATTAAAAAATTTAGCGACTAAATTGAAACAATGAAAATTTCAAGGATTAAATTGAGGCTTGAATATAACTTTAGGACCAAACTGAATATTTTCTCAAAGATTCGGTCTTAGAATATAATAAAAGTGATTTTAATATTTAAAGGTTATTTTCAACTAAAAGTTTCTATATGTCCTGAAATTAATTCCTAATTAGGACATTAATAAATCTCTGACATAAAATTTTACATTATTTATGTCTATTTTGATGTAAATTTTTTAAATAAAAATTAATAGGAATAATAAAAAACTTAATAATTTATAAAAAGTAATTCATTAAACACATTTTTATTTTAAAACAAAAAGTGTTCTTTAAGGAGATCAGTTTTAGTGTTAATATATAGTATCATTTATTTTCTAATATCAGTGAAAATTCAGTTAATAAGTAAATTATAAGACTCCTCAAATATGTGTTGTAGTTAACTACTTAAATCTATACCCTAAAATGAATTTAGTAGAAAACATTTTGTGATAACATATAGGCAATAATGTTTAAATAGTTTGAAATTATTAAATATAAAATTATTTATTATATCTGCTTTAATCTTTATTTAATAATTTAAGTTTTAAAATATATAATTTATGGCATAGAATTAGAATTTTAATAATAAAAAATATTAAAAATTAGAAAATAAAGAATAAAATAAATCAAAAGTTTAAAATGACTAACAATTTTTTTTTTATCTTATATTTAAACCAACATTAACCATTTCTTTGCCTTTCCAACATTCCACTATCCGCAAAGAGAGGATGGGCGACCCAGATCACATGCAAATGTTGCAGTGTATAGAGAGGGTCATTCAAAGCAATATATACGGCATTTTGGTGTACAGAAATATGGTATGGGAGGTCCACCTCAGTGGATTTTATTTGTTCGCTACCAAATGGTAAAATATTATTCTTACTAACAATTTAAAGTTCCTGAGAAAAATCCATAATTCATTGTAGATTGATTATGTCCTTCAATTCTGACATCTAGCTATTCATGTAAGAATACGGTGAAATTAAATGCTTCTGTAGTCTAACATATATGATAATACCAACTTATTATTAGCGTTAGAATGGACTGAATGGTGTTACAATTTACAAAGCTTTCCATATTTTAAAAAATAAATAGATAAGGATTTTCAAAGTTGATTATGTTTTTTTTTTTTTTTTTTTTTTTTTTTATGAGAAAGTTGATTATGTTTTAATTTAAGAGGAGAAAGAAGAATGTCTGCGAAAATTGAGCGTTGATGAAATTTGTGTTAGTGTGTATTATATTGTGTTGAGCGAACAGAAAAAGGGGAAGTGGGTTAATAATATAAAAAGATTGGAAGTCATTGATACGGTGTGGCTGAAAAAAGAGGGGAATGAATTTTCTTAATTTTTGTTAATAATTAAGAAAATAAAGTGTGATTTATTAATAAAAAGTTAGAGATCATATTTTACATTCTTAATTTTTTTTAATAATTGAGAAAATCTATTTCCTTAAAAAAGTAGTATTTATTGTGAGATACTATTCAAGCGAATCGATAATCGATTAAGTTATTCATTTATTAATTTATTAATTTAATAGATAAGTTATTTGTTAAATTAATAAAATCACTCTCACATAAATATTGAATAAAAATTATAAAATAATAAAAATATAAAATTAAAATTTAAAATATATATTTATTAATATTTTAATATATAAATTTTAATAAAATAAATATATAAAATTATATTTAAACAAAATATTCATAATAAAAATAAAAATATAATATTATTATTGAAAGATAAAATTAATATTTGATATAACTTAAATTTAAATTAATTAAATTATATATAAATTATAATATAATATAAATTTTTATATAATATGTATATTATATGAATAAATATGAGTAAATAGTCAAATTGGTCCCGAAAAATAGCCCGATCTCCAAATTAGTCATCATAAGAAAAAGTTAATCAAAACTGTCCCCGAAAAATTTAAAATTGGTAACATTAGTCCTTCCGTCAAATGTTTGAGTAACGGCGTGAACATCTGCTGACCTGGCCGTTAGTGTGACACCTCAGCGAAACCAAAAACGGCGTCATTTTTTTTGCACCCCGTTACAACGCTTGGGTTTTCATCCCTGTTTCCTTACATGTCTCTAGTTACATCCTTCTTCTGAAAAGAAAAAACCTCTGTAATCCCTTTCTCTTAGTTGTTACCTCCAGGAAGACGAAGCATTGAATGGCGACTACGAGGCTTGACCGATGACGACATTGTGCTGGAGTTGCAGGTGACCGGTTTGCGACAACGTTAGTCAACCGAAAAGGGCACTCCATCGCCTTGCGTGAGAGGTAGGTTAGCTTTCTTTTGTTATTTTTTGAGATTGATTGTGGTTTTATCTCCTGATCAATAATGTGCTTGTATTATGGTTGGAAATCCATTGTTACTGTTTGCAAGGTTAGGGTTTAGGAGAACGTGTTCAGGCTTAAGGCTTTGGTGATGATCCATGAATGACCCAGTTTTTGGAGTCTTGAGAACAATGTTTGTGCTCTATGTAGCTGCATGTGTGTGTTTTAGATTCATTTTGGTAGTTGATGTTGAATCTGCTTTGGCTCTTTATGAAAAAAATTTTCATCAGTTGTGTGTGTTGCTGTTTTGATTTCAGATGGAAGGTCCACCTATGACCTTTGTATTTCACCATGGTGG
This sequence comes from Arachis hypogaea, assembly GCF_003086295.3. NCBI lineage: Eukaryota > Viridiplantae > Streptophyta > Magnoliopsida > Fabales > Fabaceae > Arachis > Arachis hypogaea. The sequence goes on along the minus strand of NC_092055.1, from coordinate 25,044,972 downwards.
GAAGTTCAAAACAGATGAATCAGGCTATCTGTGTTATAAACCAGATAATACTGAAGTATTAATGGGTGTAGACGAAGACACTCTAGATGTTTTCTTTGTGAAGGGATACTATAAGGAGTTAGGATATGCTGAGATGAACAATTGCTTGTGGAAAGTGCCTGTAACGCTGCTGGATAATGGCTTGAGGAGGCTAGAAAACGACGCTGATCTGTTGGCATTGGTTAAGGATTGCAGGAGGAATCATCACCTCATAAACATCTATTTTGAGCATGTAGTGTCTAAGCCACACGTGGTTGATTGCATGAGCGAGGATGGTGATGATGTAATACGTTTGCCAAGCATCCCTGAAGAAGCAGAGAAAGTGAACAAGGACCAGAATAATGCAATGTCCCAACCTTATTGTAAGACAACAAAAAAAAACACCTCAGCTAAAAAGAGCCAAAACTCAGCCCACTCCTAAGCTCACTCCTCAGCCCACACCTAAGCCCACTCCTCAGCCCACCCCTCAACCCACACGTACTCCCACACCTAAGCCCACTCCAAAGCCCAAAACAAAGCCCATGGAAAAGGCCATCCAACAGCCCAAACCTTGGACTAAACCCCAGGCTGCTAAAGTTTCTGGCAAGGCTACAGCAGCCGATAAGATCAAGAAGAAGGTAAAAGCTACAACCAGTACAAGATCTGGAAGGCAAGTTAAGGCAACTCTAGTTAATAATGATAGTGACTCTCATGATTCATATGAGAGTGCTGAAGACAGTTTGTACAAGCCTCCAAAAGTTGCAGGAGATTCTATATACAGTAGTGACAGTGACAGTGGCACTACAAGAAAAAAGGCCTATGGCCACGCTTTTTTCTTGTCACGCTTCAAAAGTGTGGCCAAAAGTGGTCAATGGCCACACTTTTATGAGGGTGGCGATAGATTAGAGATTTGGCCACTTTTTTTTGCCACGCTTCAAAAACGTGGCGAAAAGGATCAACGGCCATGCTTTTGTAAGGGTGGCAATTGATTAGAGAAATGGCCACATTTTTTTCTGCCACGCTTCAAAAGCGTGGCCATAGAGAGAAACAAGGACGTGTTAAAAGCGTGGCGACAGGGTTTCATTACAGCCACGCTTACAAAACGTGGCCATATCCTTGATGGAGTAGAGTCTTCTAGGACCAAGAAAGTAGATCACAGAGAGAAGCATATGCCTGCTGCTGATAGAACAATGGACAAAGCTATTGAAACTGATGACTCCAGCTATGAGGATATCGAATCTGATGAATGCTCTGATGGAGGTATTCTATAATTAATTGTGTATGAGTTATTGAATTTGCTTGTTTAGGGTTTCTGTGTCAATTAATTTTTTTGTATTAAAATTTTGTGTTATTTTCATGTAATTTCAGAGTCAGACGACGAATCTTTGTGGGAAGAATCATCAGATGGAGATGAATGGAAGTCAGAAGATTTTGCCCAGGAGTTAGACTCTGAAGATGAAGGGCCAACTGTGTATCCACATTATAATGACAAGGCCAAATTTGGTGATCTGAAGTTTGAGGTAAGTATGGTTTTCAAATCCAAGCAACATTTTATGGCTGCCACTAGAGATTATACTATACAATGGGGTAAGAATATAAGGTTCTGTAAGAATGACAAGGTTAGAGTCAGGGCTATTTGTAAGTATGAAGACTGTCCATGGGTAGTATATTATAGACACAACCCCAGTGATGGTTCCTGGCAGATAAAAATACTAGTTGACAATCACACTTGTGCAAGAAAGCGAAAAAACAGAACTGCTACATTGGAATGGACTGTGAATAAGTTATACCCAAAACTTAGGAAGCACCCTAAGATGAAGCATAGGGAGGTGTATGAGTAGTTTGTTAGGAAGTGCAACGTGAAGCTGAATAGTTCATGAATTATCAGAGCTCTTAAGGCATCTAAGAAGATAGTTGAAGGGGATGAGATTGCACAATACGGGTTGATATGGGATTATGCACATGAATTGCTAACTGCCAACCCAGGTTCCACTGTTCAGGTGGGTGTCATTCCCATTACTGATAATTCGCCTCAGTTCAAAAGATTTTACGTCTGTCTAGATGCTTGTAAGAAGGTTTCAAGGCAGGGTGTATGCCATTGATAGGGTTAGATGGGAAATTCCTGAAAATATTACATGGAGGACAACTTCTCACTGCCTGCGGACAGGATGCAAACAATCACATTTTTGTGATTGCATATGCAATTGTTGATGTTGAGAACAAAGAGAACTGGAAATAGTTTTTGGAGCTGCTCCTCTCAGACCTGGGAGAATATGAGGCAAAGAACTTGTGTTTCATCTCAGATATGCAAAAGGTGAGGACCAATTTGAATCGCGATTAATTTTTAAGGACATTTCTGATTTAATGATGATTCTTTGAAGGACTAGAATGACTATAAATCTTGTCGGGTTTGATTGTTTGTGTAGGGATTAATATCTGCTGTCAAAGAACTTGTGCCAGCAGTTCCACACAGATTTTGTGTTTGGCATTTGTGGAGGAACTTCTCCAAAAAGTGGGGCAGCGTCGAGCTTAAGGACTTGGTCTGGGAGTGTGCAAGATCAAGGACCCCGGTTGAGTTCGAAAGGAATATGACTAGAATCAAGAGGATTAATCAACAAGTTTGGGAATACTTAGCCAAGTGGCTGAAGGAAGCTTGGACCAAAGCCCATTTCAGTGAAGGGCCAAAGGTAGACAACATATGCAACAACGCTTGTGAATCCTTCAATGCAAAGACCAAGCATGACAGAGGTAAGCCTATTATGAACCTGGCAGAGGAGGTACGAAGAATGGTTACGAAAAGCATGTCTGACAATAGACTGAAGCTTCTGACTTATCAAGGAATACTTACTCCAGTTCAGCAAAGTAGGCTAGAATCTCTTATTAAGTTATCCAAAAACTGGGCTCCCTACTGGTCGGGTGATGCGAAAGAAGAAGTGTACGAAGTTCAAGGATGGCCAACTAATATGGTGGTAGATTTGGGGAACTATACTTGCTCCTGCTGGTTTTGGCAGTTGACAGGTTAAATTCATAACTGATTTCTTCTTTCAGATGCATACCATTATACATACTTCACTGAATGAAATTATTTTTTGTGAAATATATAGGAATGCCTTGTATGCACGCAATATCGGCCATTCAAGAAAAAAAAATGATAAGAGGCCTGAGGAGTATTGCTACGAATGGTTGACTATGGAGGCGTACAGAAGAACATACCAATTCAATGTTAATCCTGTCAAGGGACAACACTACAAGAAAATGGAACATTTGTAACAAAAAATTTGTATCAAATTTAAAATTGTTACAAAAAAATAGTATTTTGTAACAATAATTAGTGATTGTTACAAAAGGATAATGTTTTGTAACAAAGGAAACAAGTTGTTACAAAACATGATAATATTTTGTAACAACCTGTTTTATTTTGTTACAAATAATGTTAGTTTTTGTAACGAGATGGTGTTTTGTTACAAAATATAGTAATATTTTGTAACAAAAAAAAATAAGTTGCAAAAATTCAGAATATTTTGTAACAAAATATTTTTTTTGTTTCAAAAATTCCAATTGTTTTGTAACAAAATAATTTTCTGTTTCAAAAACTCTAATTGTTTTATAACAAAAATTTAATTTGTCACAAAATTTAATATTGTTTGTAATAAGTTAATTATTTGTCACAAAATATAAGTATATTTTACAACAATTTTTTTTCAAAATAATTTCATTTTGTTTCAAAAAATAAAATTTTAAAAATTATAAATATTATTTTAGATTCTTCTAAAAACTTAATATACAATTTTTATTAATAATCAAATTTTAAAATTAATTAAAATTTAATTCATGGAACTTAAAGAAATTTTAAGTTAAATTATAAATATAAATAAAAATAAATAAATATAAAAGAAAAAAAAACTACATTACTAAATGCTGAAAGTAAAAAGAAGCTTAGTAGTGTAGTTACTCAGATTTTGAAAAATTAATAATAAATTATTTATGATTTATTTTATTTATTTGAGAACATATTTTTAGAATTTTTTGTATTAATTAAGTATTTTTTTATTGATTTAAAACTTTAGTGATTTAAAAACAATGAGGATTTTATATGCGCTAATTTGAATAATTAGATTTTGAAGATTATTTTATAATTTTAAAAAAAATTAATTTGATTATCTCTAATTATTGAATTAGAGTGTTTATTCGAAAATAAATTAAGTTCATAATTAAATAAATATTTTTATAAATATTAGTATTAGATTAAAATTAGTTTTCAATTACTCTATTACCCTAATTTTATCAAAATTATTAAATTATCTAAAATTTTCAATTTCATACACAAAATCCTAATTCCCAAGTTAAAACCCTAACCCCTTTTACCCAATCTACACACACCTAACCCCCCTCCACTACTTGTTCAATCTTCAATTAGCCACGTTCAGCCTTTCATCACCGTCACACCGCTTCCCTTTCTTTCAAAATGTTAACACCCAGCAACAGAAATCCAAAGAAAGAAAGCAAAGAGAGAGAGAGAGAGATATACGAGAGTGAGGGAAACAAAGGAAGGAGAAGGCTGCTGCACTGGCGTCGCGCCTCACCGCCGTTCAGCTTCCTTCTGCTCACGTCTGGTCCGCCGTAGGGGAAGCCGTTCGTGATGTCGCCGTCGAATTGGGCTTGTCACTGCTGCTGCTGCCGAGCCGCCATCGATGCAAGAAACCGTGCGCGAGAGAGGGAGGGGTCATCGAGGGAGAAGAGGTAGCGCAGAGGAGGGAAGCGTTGCTGCCTGCGCCGCTGCCTTGCCTCCATCGCCGTTGGAGTTTCATTGTCGCCGCCGTGGTTGTCGCGGTGTGCGGGCTTCGCGAAGAGAGAGAGAGACGAACGCGAAGGACCAGGGTAGGAGCGAGGCCCTGTTCTGTGCCGCCATGCCTTCACGTCGTCAAACCACCACCGCCACTGCTAGGGTTTGACTCCGTCATGTCCTATTGCCGCCGGAGTTAGCCGCTATTAGAGCTGTTGTTCTGCCATCGTCAAACTTGAAGGAGGACGTCATTGCTGTTGTTGCCGGTAGCACTATTACTGTTCTGGTTCTAGTCTATTCTTTTATTTAATTCTGTTTTATTTACACACTTCAATTTGTCATTGCCATACTTGTGAACGATTTGATTTAGTATATTCCTTGTCCTAAATTTCCAGAGTTGTGTTTACTCTTGATTTCTATTCAATTCGAATCCTTTGTCCTAGTGCAACCATCGTCGCTGCCTTAGGAAATTGACACTATTGCTGTTCTGGTTATGTTGGAATGCCGCCGCTGCTGCAAATTTAGAACAAAAGAGGGTTTGTCATATTTAATTTCTGAGTTCGACTAGCTGAGGTAGGGGATTTGTTTTGAAAAATAAATATTTTAAGTTATGAATGCCAATAAAATTAAATGAGTAACTGCAAATGGTTTATGGTTGCTTTGTGTGAATAATTGTTAGAATTGAGTTGAATCATGGCTGTAGTTGGTGATTGGTTTAATGATTTAATGTAGTAATTATTGACGATGTTGTGTATTTTGAAGTTATACTTGCTACTAGTACTTGTTGATGTTGATTTTGTGTATGGAATGTTGCTATGGCTGCTGGAAATTGATTTGATGAATCAGAACTTGAGATATGTTATAGATGAGATGCTGAAGAATAGATGCTGTGATAATATGGTTACTTTGCACCTATGATATGAAATTGTGATATATTGAATTAAGAGTTCTTGGGCAACTTTTGGTTAGTCAAAATAAAGTTAGAAATGTGATTTTAGATGAATCCTAGGCTTGAATATAGGATTTGGTATGTGAGGTTGTGGGAAATACTTTGTGCAGAATTTCTGCAGAAATCTGCATAATTGGCAGCAGAACGAATGACTTTTTGGGAGTAGTCCAGACCTAATTTTTAGATAAAATTATTTTTCTGTAAAACTTTAGTGTGTCCTGAAAATTCCATAAAAATTTCAGGGAATTTGGCCAAGTGGTTTGGAAGATATGATTTTTTGAAGTTTAGTAGTTGCTGCAGATTTTTCTGGTTTTCTGGTTCTGCAGTACCAACTTTCAGACGCTATAACTTTTAATTTAAACAGAATTTTGAGTTGATTTCAAAAGGATTTTAAAGATCTATCAGTCTATTTTAAGTGAGTACAAGTTTCATGTTCATATTTATTTTGTAGACTTAGATAAGTCACTTGGAAGCTCGGTTGTTTGCTGGAAACTCTGAACTGGTTTATGAAAACAGGGCTCCACTTTCAATTGATAATTAATTAATCAAATGAAGTGATATGAACCTGAAACTTGTGGATTCGGAAACTTAGGGATGTTGACTATAATCTCACCAAAATTTAGAAGCAACGAATTAGAATTGAAATTATTATGAAATTTATGTTATTATGAAATTTATGTTTGCATGCCTTGCCTAGCTTCTTAATCATGCCATTTTTTGTTTTGTTTTGTTTGTATTCTCGCAGTCCTGATTATTCGATGTGTTCTGCTATTGGAATTGGAATACTTCACTATTGCTCTAGTTCTTAGTCTTAATCTTACTATATTTTTCTGCTGCCGTCTAAAATTAGAACAATCGAATGATTAGTATTTTAAATATGGACTGGTAACTGGCAATATCACAGGGCTTATGTTTTATTGGGTAAACTTTCAGTTTTTGCATTGTTGACGAGGAAATCTTAGGTTCATTTTAAATTTTTAACCATGGAACATCAAGATTTAGTGGATAAGAATGAAGAGAGCGTTCAATCGATCGAAAAGGTTAGCAATACTGAAGATCGGGGTAAGATGAATGAGGTTGAAGGTGTGAAATCTGAGTTGATTAATGTTGATGAGAGCAAGGATTTGCAATCTGAAACTAGTTCTATTCAAGAAGTGCAAGGGAGTAATTCCAAGGGATTTGAAGCTGAAATTAAAGTCAATACTAATGCACAAGAGTACTCTTGTCTGAAGGTCAGTATCTAGAAAGCCCAGAGGTATGGATTTAATTACCCTATATACAACTAAAACCCTTGCAGAAATTCTCATATGTAGTCTTTGTTTCATATTCTTTGATCATTTTATATTTGTTAATCATATGATCAGACAAATCTGCTGAATATTTTAATTGATTATCTTGGTACAATTCTTAGGTGTCATTACTATTTTTGTGATTGTTGTCTGATGGTGTAGGCTGTTGAGTTTGGACGAAAGCTTGCTAGCAAACTCTTCTTTTATCATGTTCTATGGTGCCTTATTATTTTACTTTAGTTCCTTATTATTTTGATTCTATTTTTTGTATTTTTTTTGGTGATTTTGATACTTTTTGTTTTCTTAAATTTTTGTGTTTTTAGGTAACTACATCATCATCATTAACATAGAAATATTAATTCAATTTTGTTATTGATTTTGTGTTTTTTACAATGCATTGAATTAGGATAGTTTGTATTGTGGAGTTATAGAAAACCGCCTTGGAATTTAGTTTACATAGAGCCCTTTGAAAGTGATAGTCGCTGTGATGCTAGGTTATGGCATAAAGGCTTAGAAATCTAAGTTAAGGATTCAAGTACAATTTCAAGAGGCAATGCAAGACCGTGAGGAGCTAACAAAGAAAATAGATGTGCTCAAAGAAAAACTTAAAAAGCAACAAACACGCCAAAAGGAAGAATAAACTCGAGTGAAAGCTCAATTGGAAGCTCAACAAGCTGTTGTGAACTCTCTCATAGCGCTCTTTGACAATGAAACAAACTAGACCCTAAAGGTACTTCTAAAGTTGCTTATGGTTTTAATACATTTTCGTAGATGATTCCCATTTTATATTAGTATACTTTAATTTGTATATAGATTTATTTATCACATTTTACTTGTGTCATGGTTGAAAAATGACAAATGTCCTATTATTTGGTTTGATAAATTTGGTTGGGTATGGCTGAGACATAAGTTGTGAATTGGTTGTGTTTGTTGGAACCGTGGACGGTGGAAATATCCAAGTTTTAGGGGAGGTGCTGCCGAAATTTTTCTAAACATTTTAGATAAAACTTAGTGGAAAAATTATAATTAGTGTTATATCTTGTTTCGAACTTTTTTGTTTCGGTTTTTCTTATTTACAGGAGTGCTGAAATGGTGACCATATGCTACCTTGAGGGCTCAAGAATGTTTTGATGCATAGAGATACTAATCTATGTTAGAACTTTTATGTTTTGGTTGAACTAATCAATGTACTCACTAGCTAATGTTATTTTGTTTCAAGATAATTTTAGCTAAAAGGATCTTGTTTGACTTATGTATGTTTTTGCATATTATATAAATGTAAACTTGCTTATTAAAATCGTTAATATATTAGTTAATTTAAAAAATAATTTAGTAAATTATGCATGTAATTTGTAATAAAAAAAGTTGTTATAAAATAATTAATTTGCTTTCGTAACTAAAGGAAAAAAATGTTACAAAATCATGTTACATTTTGTAACAAAATTTTTTGATAGGAAAAGAATTGACTGTTACGAAAAATACCTTCAAGATTAAAATTTGTTACCACTTTTGTAACGGCTTCTGGTTTTTTGTATCAGAAAAAATTGTTATAAAATATGGTATTGAATTGTAATAGTTCCATTTTTCGTTACAAAAACTTTTTGTAACGGGACTTACTGCAATGGACCCTTTTTTTGTTACAAAAAACTTTTGTTTCAAAATTTCGACGTTTTGTAACAATATTTTTTGTTACAAATGCGCCTTTTTCTTGTAGTGCAAGATCTATGGGAGAAAACCAGTTCTCCTGCACCTGTTCCACCTCCAATCAAACCTAAACCAGACAGACCAATAACAAATAGAAGGAAGGACAAGGCTGAAGGACCCAGTGGCACGAAGACAAAAATAAAAAGGAAGTATGCTCCAATTCGGTACATGTACTGTGGAGAGGTGGGACATAACAAGAGAACTTGCAGCAAGAAAAAGCAAGACGATGCTCAAGAGAAAGCAAGGATAATGCAGTTGTAGCTTGCAGCTGTTCCACCACCACAACCTGCACCTGGTCCGAAAGCAGAAAAGGTAGATCACACTCACCCTATACAGACACTACCGCAGTAGCAACAGCTGCTCCAGATGAACAGACTGAAATTCCTATTACTCAGCATGCTCAGCTTCCACTGACACAACAATCACAGACCTCAACCAATGTTACTCAGGTTATCTTCTAAACAGTTTTAAATTGAGAATTAGTTACTTGTAGCTGTTTTTATTTGAGACAATGATGATAACTGTTTGATGCAGACTAGAGGTGGAGGAAGGCCTCCAAAACTTCATGTCACCAGGGCCAGGGCAAAGGGACATGCCTCTCCAGGACCAGTTGTTGTATCTGCTGAAACGATCAAGGGTAGCAGCTCCGCAACAGCCAAGAAACTTGCTAGCTTCATGACATTTGTTCCAACTCCGGGTTTCAAACCTCCCAGAAAAAAAGACATGGAATGACTTCAAGACTTGAAGACATAAAATATAGGGCAATTAGTATCTGTTATTTTGTTAGGGCCAAAATTTGCTATTTATAAACAATGTGGTAGTTGTGGTATCTTCAATAGCCCTGTTTTTTGTATAGCCCTTTATGGTATATTGCTATTCGATTGTCAGCTACTACCCTTGTGTTATTATCATGTTAAAACAATGTTGTATTTGAATCTGAGACAATGAAAACTAGTACACCATTGGTGATGTTATGCTATTCCTACTTCACTTAATTTTAATTCTGCTTATTCTGATTTGCTTACATTATGTTATGATCAACAATAATGTTGCATGTAGATAACATTTTTACTAGTAAAGAAACATGAACATACAAGGTTTTCATAATAACAACAAACTATCAAAGTTCACAAAATCCATGTTTTCACAATAACTGCTTCACTTCCCACTAAAGAACATACACGTAATCATAAAAACCACAATCACAACTATTAATCCAAAATACAGTTGCATCCTAAGTGCTCTAACTTCAGCTTCTAAACTCATCATTCTCCATGATATGTTATGGTTCAAGACAACAGCATCACTCTCCATTTCTGCATCAGTTTTAACCAAGGTTGCGAGAACCGGATCGGTCAATAAACCGGTAAGGTCACTGGTTTATTGGTTTATTGGTTCGACCAGGGTTCAATCAGGGTTCAACCGGTTTTAATTAAATATTAAAAAATTATTAAAAATTTATATATAATTTTAAACATATATAATTATATCTTCATCCTATAATTTTTTACCAATAGAACTGAGATGTTCTGGGTTTCATGCTTTGTAAAACCAAAATAAAGAAACTCTTCATCACAAATCATAATTAACAACCACTCAGACTTAATCCAAAAAATATCAAATTATTCCAAAATCATTCTAATAAACAACTCAGAATAATTATAATCAACAAAAATAAAATAAAAAAAAACAAACAAAAACAGCAACTCACAATGGTTACAATCAACCAAAAAAAATGCAACAGCAACAAAAGTTCTGTCCAGAAACCAGACTCCAAATTCAACAGAAGAGCAATTCAGAATCTGAAGATCATTATAATCAACTCCAATTTCATAAACATTGGCAACTCAGAATAAAATAACAAATTCACAAAATCAGTAACACAATATCTGAGGATCAACAACAAATTCTTTCCAAAAAATTTAACAAAATAAGCACAAATTAACAAAATCAGTAACTCAGAATGACAAACCCTAAATCAGCAACTCAATTATTAACAGTAAAGCCAGCAAATAGAGGAGACGGGGAGGAGGAGGTGACACGGCGAACACAGTATTATCAAAATCCAAGCCACAGTGCTTACCGGTGGCGAGGAGGAAAGGGAGAGACAGTGACGACCAACGAGACGGTGACACCGGCGAAAAGAGAGAGAGCGCGCTCGAAAAGAGGAGACGACGGCCACAGAGCTTCCACACGACGGCGACACAGCTTCCTAGGACGGCAACGGAGCTTCCTACAACGGCGACATAGCTCCTGCGACGGCGACGGAGCTTCCGAACAAGACGCTTCTACCCAGCGGAGACGAGTTTGTCGATGACAATGAAGTATTGTTGCGCGGATCTGGGGGCTGCGGGGCGCAGTGGCTGGCTGGCTGCGGTGGCTGGAGGGCTAGGGTTCTTTGTGCTTTCAATATAAAATTTGCAGTTCAGTTTCAGAGAGGTGAGGAGAAGAGAGGAATGGGGTTGGGTGCGTTGGGGATCAGGTTTCTTTTTATGAATTTTTTTTTAAATAGACAACGACGCCGTTTAGCATTTTTTCTTTCAAACCAAAAACCGCTAAAAAATCGGACGGTTCTCCCGGTTCACCGGTTAACCACCGGTTTGGCCGGTTTTTTATCAATTTTTTGCCAGGCGGTTTTTGACCTTACCCGGATCGATTAGGTGACCGGTTTCCGGTTATTTCAGTTGAACCGACCGGTCCGGTTCGATTTTTAGAACCATGGTTTTAACATCTCCTAAGTGCTCTAATCCTTCATACTCGTTATCCTCAGCCCACCTAAAGTAATTACAGTGGCTGTCCTTCTGCACAACATTAGGGTACAAAAATGTCAAAATCCCACTCAAATAATTACAAGTTTCAACAAGACTACATTCATAACTCACCCGGTATCTTGGACAAGCATGGAACAATCTATCAGGATTTTTTTTGTCCCAAACTTCTTGATCACTGTCTTCAGCCCACAAAAGCACACTTGGTTGGAGTTCTTCCTCCGCCACCACAGCGAAGAGCTCGAAGCATGGCTTTCGTGTGATTGTGATCAAGACCATCAAGCTAATGATGGCAAGAAAATATACTAAAATAAAAATGAGCTGTGGCTGAGATATTCACCATATTTGGTTAGATTTGGTGATGTATCTTGAACCTTTCATGCTCAAAAATGGACGAAGAAGATTCGGCCAGCAAGGGAGATTCTTGAAGCATGGCTTGTCTTTGATTCTGCTCAACCACCACAGGGAGTAGCTAGAGTGGCGAAGTGATGGTTGAGGCAGAGATTGAAGCAGATGAAGTCATCATCATCATGAAGCATCAAGGGCCAGAAATCCATCTTGGAGAGCAAGCCAAGGATGGAGAGCTCGGATTGATGAAGGGTGATGATCAAGAAAGGTCCAGAGGTAATTGCATGTTGGGTTTTACATGGTTATCTCTTCTCTCTCTATGTGGCCGAACCGTTTTTGTTGAAGGAGGAAGAAGTTGGTTCGGTTTTGGCTTCAATAAGTGGAGGCTCCCCTCTTCTATAATAAGGGTGGACAGCCACTGTTTGAAGCAAGGAGAAGATTTGAGAGTGCAAGGCACAGTGTTCTCAGAGCTACCTGAGCTAACAGTTTTCTCTTCTCCTTCAATGTATTCTGTTTTGTATTTTTCTGTTTAATTTTGTCATGTCTTGAGTCTCATGGAAAAAGGCAAACAGTGAGGTTTGTAATGAAAAAGCCATAGAGCGGAAAAAGGCAGAGAGTGCAAAATTAAAAGAAAAAGCCATAGATGTCTTAGAGTTCCTTTGTTCATCTATGTTGTGTTTCATGATTCTGTGGGAATCCCCTTGTAAGTTGGGTTAGCACTTTACAAGTTGTAATCAGATTGATTATAGTGAAATTCCATTATGTTTGTGATGGAGACTGGATATAGGCTGCACTGCACTTAGCAGCTGAACCAGGATATATCTGGGTGTAATCCTTCTTCTCTTCAACTCCATTTCTGTTTTCTACTGCACAGGAGCAAAAACTAAAATGTCTCGTGCCGAGTGACGAGACAAAACAAAAGGTCTCGTGGCAAGTGACGAGAAAAAACAAAAAGTCTCGTGTCCAGAGACGAGCTAAAACAGAAAAGTCTCCTCTGAGTTCAGCAAGCGTTAGCAACATAAAAAGGGGGCTAAGATTCAACCCCCCCTTCTCTTAGCCACTGAAACCATCAATTGGTATCAGAGCTTGGTCTCAAAGAGATCAAGCTTTGCAGCTTGGAGTAAAGATCCTCATGGCAGAAAACAGTGGCGCAAATGTGGTGTCCTATAATCTAACTGAAGGTCAATCAAGCAACAGACCTCCTCTTTTCAATGGAAAAAACTATACCTATTGGAAGGAGAGGATGAAGATATTCGTACAAGCAGTGGATTACAAACTTTGGAAGATTATTCTCGAAGGGCTTCAATTTCCAACTATCACAAGTGCAGAAGGAGTTGTTTCTCTCAAACCAGAAGCAAGATGGACCGAGGAAGATAGGAAGAAGGTAGAGTTAAATGCCAAGGCAATAAATCTGCTCAATTGTGCTATCAGCTTCGAGGAGTACCGACGGGTATCAAGATGCACAACGGCAAAGGAAATCTGGGACAAATTGCAAATCACCCATGAAGGAACCACCATTGTCAAGAAGACTCGGACAGATATGCTAAATAGAGAATATGAAATGTTTGCAATGAAGGAAGGAGAGTCCATTGATGAACTGTTCGAACGGTTCAATGCTATCATTGTTGGCTTAGATGCTCTGAGAATTACACATTCTGATTCTGTGCTAGTGAGAAGAGTGTTGAGATATCTCACAAAAGAGTGGGAAACTAAAGCTTTAATTATTTCTGAGAGCAGTAGCTTAGACTCCATGACACTTGATGATTTGAGAGGAAATCTTCTTGCTTTTGAAAATACCTATTTGAAAAAAGATACAAAAAAGAAAGGAATTGCATTTTCTTCTGTGACTAACCCTCTGGATGATGAATCCAGTGATAACTCTTCTGAAAATGAGTTTGTTTTATTTGCAAAAAAATTCAGAAAAATGGCTAAGCTCAAAGGCAAAGGCAGCAGCACAAGGAGAGTAAAGAAAGACCTTAGCAAGGTAACTTGCTACAATTGCAAGGAAATGGGGCATTTCAAATCTGATTGTCCCAAGCTGAAGAAGGAGGAAAAGCCGAAAAGAGGAAAGAAGAAAGGACTGATGGCCACATGGGAAGACTTGGAGAATGACTCTGATGATGATGATGAAGAAACCGAGACCAAGTCACAAACATGTCTCATGGCAGATCATATAGATCAGGTAGTCTTTCATAACCCTAACACTGAAGATCTTCATCTTATGATAGATCACCTTTCTGAAAAAATAAGATATTTTCTGCTGGAAAATCAAGAACTTGAACAGCAAATTACCATTCTTAAGGCCGAAAACAGTTTTCTAAAAGAAAAAGTGAGAGAAGCCGAAACTGCTTGTGATCTTGTTGAAGAAAATAAGCAGTTAAGAGCCCAAGTTAGGAGCTGTGAAAGTAACCATTGTGTTCTTGCATATGTGGACTGTTTTAAGCAAAATGAAGAGTTGCTTAAAGAGGTTAAAAGACTTAAGGAAGACTTGGCCAAGTTTACACAAAGTTCCGAAAGTTTAAATCACATCTTGGCTAGTCAAAAACCTCTTTATGATAAGGCTGGTTTGGGGTTCTTTAAATCTGAAAATTCACATTTTGAAAATATTGCTTCATCTTCTAATGACACAAGATTTCAAGATCCCACCTACTTTAACAAAAAGGCAACTCCAAGGTTTTGTAGACTATGCAATCGGAATGGACACTTTCCCATTCAATGCTTTTTCGGTGAAAGAATGGTTGGTGACAAGGTTTATAAAATTGTTTTTGATTACAATGGCTTAGGACATAGAAGATGGTTTAACGTAAAAGGATCCAAAAAGATTTGGATACCTAAGGTTACTTAAGCATTGTTTTGTAGGTGTACCTAGCATCCAAAAGGAAGGAAAATGTGTGGTATATGGACAGCGGATGCTCTCGGCATATGACCGGAAAGGCAACCTTCTTCATAAAGCTTGATGACTATGATGGAGGACTTGTCACTTTCGGTGATGATGCAAAAGAAAAAATTGTGGCTGTTGGGAAAGTTGGTAAAAACTTTTCTTCTTGTATAAATGATGTTCTCCTTGTACATGGCTTGAAACATAATTTGCTTAGTGTTAGTCAACTTTGTGATTTGGGTTTTGAAGTTATCTTTAAGAAATTTGTTTGTTTAGTTGTGTGTGAAAAAACTGGGAATGTTCTTCTTGAAGCTAAAAGATGTAACAATGTGTATGGATTAACTCTTGAGGATTTAAAGGAACAAAATGTAACATGCTTTACATCTTTTGAATCTGAAAAATGGCTTTGGCATAGAAAGTTGGGACATGCTAGCATGTATCAAATTTCTAAGCTAGTCAAAAGAAATTTGGTTAGAGGAATCCCAAACATCAAGTTTGATAAGGATCTTACTTGTGATGCTTGTCAATTAGGCAAACAAGTAAAATCCTCTTTTAAATCAAAAGATGGAATCTCAACCAAAAGGCCATTAGAAATGTTACATATTGATCTTTTTGGTCCTACTAGAACTCAAAGTTTAGGAGGTAAACATTATGGTCTTGTGGTGGTAGATGATTACTCTAGATTTGGTTGGGTACTTTTCCTTACTCATAAGAATGATGCCTTTCATGCTTTTTTTACCCTTTGTAAGAAAATTCAAAATGAAAAGGATTTGAAAATTGCCCATTTGAGAAGTGATCATGGAAGAGAATTTGAAAATCAAGATTTTGAAAAACTCTGTGATGACTTAGAGATTTCTCATAATTTTTCATGCCCTAGAACCCCCCAACAAAATGGGGTGGTTGAGAGAAGGAATAGAAGCCTTCAAGAAATGACTAGGGCTATGTTATGTGAGAGTGAAATTCCTAAATTCTTATGGGCTGAGGCTGTGAACACAGCATGTTATATTTTGAATAGAACAATCATTAGAAAAGGGTTAAAGAAAATGCCTTATGAGCTATGGAAAGGAACCCCTCCAAATCTTAAGTACTTTCATGTTTTTGGATGCAAATGTTTTGTGCTTAACAACAAAGAAAATCTTGGAAAATTTGATCCAAAATCATATGAAGGAATGTTTGTTGGATATCCCACCACAAGCAAGGCCTATAGAGTTTATCTCAAGGAACATAGGACAATAGAGGAATCCATACATGTTACTTTTTGTGATTCTAACTTAATTCCCAGCATTGTGAAGGATATTGATTCAGATTGTGAAGAGGATGAAACAAGCAAAGAAAATCCCAAATCTGTCCAGAATGAAGAATCTGTCAGCCCGATTCTGTCTCGTCAGATTGAAGGAGAAACTTCCATTTTATCTCCTGAGCAGACACGAGAAACTGAAACAGCGAGACCACCAGAAGCTCATCAAAGTTCAACACCTGGCCGAAAACCTAGAGAATGGAAGTCTATGAGGGGTTATCCTCATGACTTCATCATTGGTGATCCCTCTCATGGTGTAACAACAAGATCCTCCACCAAAAGGCAACCCGAACCTAGCAACTTTGCTCTCTTGTCACAAATGGAGCCCAACAATGTCAAACAAGCTCTTGAAGATCCATCATGGGTCAAGGCCATGCAAGAGGAGCTAGCTCAATTTGACAAGAATGAGGTTTGGACATTAGTACCTTATTCGGATGGTATGAAGGTAACGGGTACTAAGTGGGTCTTTAAAAATAAACTTGGTGAGGATGGACAAGTTGTTCGTAACAAGGCTAGATTAGTGGCCCAAGGTTACGATCAAGAAGAGAGGATAGATTTTGATGAGTCTTTTGCTCCGGTAGCTAGAATGGAAGCAATTCGGTTGCTTCTTGCCTATGCCGCCCATAAAGGTTTCAAAATGTTTCAAATGGATGTTAAGTGTGCTTTCCTTAATGGCTTTATTGATAGAGAAGTGTATGTGGCACAACCCCCCGGTTTTGAATATAAAGAGTTTCCAAATCATGTTTTTAAATTATCTAAGGCTCTTTATGGCCTTAGACAAGCTCCAAGAGCTTGGTACGAAAGGCTTAGTGCCTTCTTGTTGGAAAATGAATTTCAAAGGGGTACCACCGACACTACTTTATTCATTAAAGCATCTAATGATGATATACTTCTTGTTCAAGTTTATGTTGATGACATTGTATTTGGTTCGGCCAACATTTCCTTGTGTGAAGAGTTTGGAAAACTCATGACTAGTGAGCTTGAAATGAGCTTAATGGGAGAGCTTACTTTCTTTCTTGGCCTCCAAATTAAACAAACTCCTAGTGGTACTTTTATTTACCAAGGAAAGTATGCAAAAGAACTTATCAAAAAGTTTGGCCTAGAAAATTCCAAAGCAATGGGTACACCAATGCATCCCAACACAAAACTTGAAAAGGATGATGATGGTCAAGATGTGGATGAAACAAGGTATAGAGGAATGATAGGTTCACTCATGTACCTTACCTCCTCTAGACCGGATATTGTTCAAAGTGTGGGTGTATGCTCAAGATTTCAATCTCACCCAAAAGAATCCCATCTTACGGCTGTTAAACGCATCATTAGATACATTAAAGGAACTTGTGATTATGGCTTGTGGTATCCTAAATCTGATGAATTTTGTGCAGTAGGGTTTTGTGATGCAGATTATGCGGGAGATAGAGTGGATAGAAGAAGCACGTCTGGCATGTGTTGCTTCCTTGGAAGCTCACTCAACATGTGGTCAAGCAAGAAACAAGCCACAGTGGCTTTATCCACCGCTGAAGCAGAATACATTTCCGCATCTGCATGTTGCACTCAATTAATTTGGTTAAAAACACAATTGGAAGATTACAAATTAAAAATCAATAGTATACCCCTATTTTGTGATAATATGAGTGCAATAAATATTTCAAAAAATCATGTTCTGCACTCAAGAACCAAGCACATTGAGATAAAGTATCATTTTATTAGGGAACATGTGCAAAAGGGTACTATTGATATTCAATTTGTAAAATCAGAAGACCAAATTGCTGATATTTTTACAAAACCCCTCTGTGAAGACAGATTCTGTACCTTGAGAAAAAGCTTGGGAATGTTTGATTTAAGTTTCATTGAAAATTTGTGAATATTTGACTCTGCTCAGTTTTTGCTCGTAGATTTGGACGAGAAACAATAAATGGCAGAATGGAAGAGCTGTGGTCAAGGGGGAGGCAACGCAGAATTCGAATTTTATGGGCCCCACCAAAAATTCCTTGACCCCACCAAGACAGTTTTGTTAGTTTCATTTCTTTTGAAAAATTAAATCAACAAAATCCCTTGGTTGTCTCATCAAATCTTGTTGGAAGAAGCATGTTGTCAAATCAAATCTTTCCCTCCAACTAATCCCTTGATTTAGGGAAACCTCTTTTCAGTTTTTGAAACGCCCTTGGATAATAACCGCTCTCTTAATGGGTAATAACTTCTCTCATTCTCTTTCCAATTAAGCATTTAATGCTTCTCTAACCTCCCATCACTCACCTCACTATCCGGCCACCCTTTCATCTGCAACTTCCATCTCCATTTATCTCCTTCATTATGAAAAAGAAAACAGCCCCAAGGAAGAGTGAGAAAATTCGCCAATCTCAAAAACCTTCTACACCCCAATCACATACCCACATTCACATCCATTCCACCTCCTCCTCTTCTCTTTCACCCCCCTCCAAGA
Organism: Arachis hypogaea; assembly: GCF_003086295.3. Lineage (NCBI taxonomy): Eukaryota > Viridiplantae > Streptophyta > Magnoliopsida > Fabales > Fabaceae > Arachis > Arachis hypogaea. The sequence goes on along the minus strand of NC_092055.1, from coordinate 25,026,495 downwards.
GAACCGAGACTATGAGGCGCAAAGTTATTGCTAAAAAATTCTCTGGAAGAAGGAAGAGCGAGAAGGCGAAGGAGCCCAGCATTGAAGAGGAAGTAGAGGAGTCTCATACCTCACCTTCTCCATCATCGCCGAAAAGAACCTCTCCACATGCATCCGGAAAGAGTTCCAAGAAGACGAAGGGTTTCGAGTTCCATGAGACCAGAGAACCCGCAAACCTTGGGTCAATGGAGTTCAAGAACAAGTTTCACAAACAACACTCACATTTCGATCCTTCCAGGTTCTCTACGTGTGCTGCTTTTGAATTCCACAATGAAGTCCTGGAGAAACGGCATTTGTGTCTCTCTTATCTAGTGAATCTAAAATCTTTGGCCTCCAAAGGACTCGATTTACAGCCCATGTTTGAAGGTCTTAAATGGTCACCTCTGCTTCATATTCATAAAATGGTGTACCCAGGGCTGGTTAGGCACTATGCAAATCTAAGGTTTATTGATGGTAGCCTTCACTCTTATGTGAAACGGGTTCAGATCATACTGGATTCTGAAACAATCTCTTCTGCCCTTGGATACATTGATGAAGGGCCAAAGGTTTATATGAGTGATAAATGGGACTCACATGTAGGAGTTACATACAAGCAAGTGATTCATCAAATCTGTGAAAATTTGTCTGGCCTAGATGGAAATGTTCCGACTCATAAGGCTTTGGGTCCAACTAACTCTCTGCTGCACCGCATCATAACTCACATTCTCACTCCTCAAAGTGGTTCTCACAACAGGGTAACTGTATCTGATTGTCTCATAATATTTGCTTTAGTTACTTCAACTTCTATTTCATTTAGCTATATTATGATTCGTCACATGTGGGAGTCTGTGAAAAGTACAAAAAAGGCCAATCTACCTTATGGAATATTTCTTACATGCATTTTTGAGTACTTTAAGGTAGATTTAACCAATGAGGATGTAGAGAATCGGGTTTCCATGATCAGAGCAGGCGGAGCTGCAAAAATGGGAAAGAAATCAATAGCATCTGATGATGACTTTTTGAAGGCCGCCCAGAATCCTCAAAGACGACTGGTTCCCTCAGAGAAATTCTTACAGAATTCACCAATATGTCCGATCTCATGGTTCAATTTCACAAGTCTGCTCGCAAACTTGCTTATGAGAATGAATTGGCATGGAAGAAATGCCAAGAGAGGGTCAGTCTAATGTTGGAAAGTCTTGAAAAAGAAGCTGGCAGTGATTGCACCGAGGAGGAACCTGACTTTAATCTTTTCGATGATTAACTCTCTGGTTACTATTTGATATTGGCACAATTTGGCTCAATTAGCTCTTTTGTTTTTTGTTAGGGTTGCAATTGACAATAGCTACCTAGGTGATACTTTGATGACACCGTTTGGTTATGTTTTGGACTGTTATATGGCATATTCTGTTTTCTATAACAATGTTTTGTGCAGGTGTCCCCATGATGACAAAAGGGGGAGGAATTTAAGGTTCCAAAATTGAAATTGGAACGAAAACAGGGGCTGAAAAACAGGGGTTGTTGAAATTTTCAAATTGAAAATTCATGATCACCCTTGATCAAAGAATGCTTGTTGATATTGCATTTGTTGCTCAAACTGTTCTTAGTCTATCATGATTAGTTAATTGTCATTTGGCATTTGGTTTATAATTATGTTAGATTTATTGAGATGCCCAGCTGTTGATTAATCATTGATAAACTTGTTATATTGAAAACTTATTTTTGGCAGTTCCTTTAAACTATGTAATAAAACTGCCCTGTTTGTTTGCTCAAATACTTTTCCATCATGTTGTTTTGCTCTGATATCTTTAACAGGAAAGGATTTGAAAAACATTTTGATATTGTTTGAGCAGTAAATCAGTTTATGATATCAAATGAGTTTTGATTATCAATTAAAACTGCTCATAAATCAAGCATTTAGCATCATAAAATATGCTAAATAACATTGTTACTTGAAGCTTGATTTAAAAATGTTACAGGTTGAATGCTTCCCTTGGTAACATAAGCACACATCAAGGGGGAGCAATGTGACATTTTGAAAGGGGGAGAAAATTCAATCTACAAAGGGAGTATTCTTTACTAAATTTTTCCCATTTCAATTTTAATAATGTTTGTCATCAAGGGGGAGATTGATGAGTTTGGAAAATTCTTATTTAATTTTGATGATGAATAAACATTATTAAAATATTTAATTACAAAATTATTAATTTGATCTTAACTCATACTTACTAAATTAATAATTTTGTTGTGCAGATTTTAATGGGCCAAACTCAATGATATTATAACCAAGCCCATATTTATTTTTGATGAGAACCTTCTATGCTTGATCCGAAACAAATCTCATCAAGAAAGCAAATGTTAACCAAATGGGCCAGTTTTAATTTCAATGTTATAAGCCCAAATTTTATTTGTGATGTATGGTTCCAAACTTGGTCCGAAACCAAGAAAAAATGAAAGCAAAGTGCTTCCAACGGAACCAAGTCTTTAACCATGTGATGAATTTCAAAATCTATTACATTGTTAATTAATGCATGGGGAACATGAGAGAGAAATGTTCAGCTGAATTGATTGATGGGTGTAATGACTACACGCCACTCTAAGCTAGGGAAGTAAAAGCAACTTTCACCAACTAATTGGTTTATTACATTTGAATTGCTTTTGTTTCAAGTTGTTTATTTTCTCTCATCTCTCTCTTCTTTTTGGTCAATATCCAGAAAATAAAGGAAGTCATGGAAGTTACATGGAGCTACCGAAATGAAGTTGCATGCATCAAGACCATCAAGCTAATGATGGCAAGAAAACATACTAAAATAAAAATGAGTTGTGGCTGAGATATTCACCATATTTGGTTAGATTTGGTGATGTATCTTGAACCTTTCATGCTCAAAAATGGACGAAGAAGATTCGGCCAGCAAGGGAGATTCTTGAAGCATGGCTTGTCTTTGATTCTGCTCAACCACCACAGGGAGTAGCTAGAGTGGCGAAGTGATGGTTGAGGCAGAGATTGAAGCAGATGAAGTCATCATCATCATGAAGCATCAAGGGCCAGAAATCCATCTTGGAGAGCAAGCCAAGGATGGAGAGCTCGGATTGATGAAGGGTGATGATCAAGAAAGGTCCAGAGGTAATTGCATGTTGGGTTTTACATGATTATCTCTTCTCTCTCTATATGGCCGAACCGTTTTTGTTGAAGGAGGAAGAAGTTGGTTTGGTTTTGGCTTCAATAAGTGGAGGCTCCCCTCTTCTATAATAAGGGTGGACAACCACTGTTTGAAGCAAGGAGAAAATTTGAGAGTGCAAGGCACAGTGTTCTCAGAGCTACCTGAGCTAACAGTTTTCTCTTCTCCTTCAATGTATTCTGTTTTGTATTTTTCTGTTTAATTTTGTCATGTCTTGAGTCTCATGGAAAAAGGCAAACAGTGAGGTTTGTAATGAAAAAGCCATAGAGCGGAAAAAGGCAGAGAGTGCAAAATTAAAAGAAAAAGCCATAGATGTCTTAGAGTTCCTTTGTTCATCTATGTTGTGTTTCATGATTCTGTGGGAATCCCCTTGTAAGTTGGGTTAGCACTTTACAAGTTGTAATCAGATTGATTATAGTGAAATTTCATCATGTTTGTGATGGAGACTGGATGTAGGCTGCACTGCACTTAGCAGCTGAACCAGGATATATCTGGGTGTAATCCTTCTTCTCTTCAACTCCATTTCTGTTTTCTACTGCATAGGAGCAAAAACTAAAATGTCTCGTGCCGAGTGACGAGACAAACTAAAAGGTCTCGTGGCAAGTGACGAGCAAAAACAAAAAGTCTCGTGTCCAGAGACGAGCTAAAACAGAAAAGTCTCCTCTGAGTTCAGCAAGCGTTAGCAACATAAAAAGGGGGCTAAGATTCAACCCCCCCTTCTCTTAGCCACTGAAACCATCAATTTGTATATAAAAAAATATTATATTAGTCATTATTTTTCTTTTTTTAAATCTTGAAAGTACTTCTCTTTTTATTTTCATATTTTAAAAATATTAAATAGTTGTTTCATTATCAACTTAATTAAATGTCTCTCTTTTTATATATGTAACTAAGCAATCATTCAATCATACCACTTGTCTCCCAGTCGATTACAAAATCGACTCTTTATGATATTCATAGCAGAAAATATTCTTTCAACTGATACCGTTACCACAAGTAGAATCAAAGTTAATTTTAATAGGAGAAACACCAATGAATAAATAGTATACTTTTTTGTCTCAACTAATTTTTTAGATAGTTTACTAAGTCCATTTATATTTGAGAATTAATCATCAAAATGTATATCCAATATAAAATTCTCAAGTTGACTATTAAGTGCAAAAAATTAAGCAGAAAAGAATTCATGTGAATAAAATTCAGCTAAACAAATCAACTTTTTATCAAATGCAAAAAATAAGTCACTTAGATTCAAATAAGTTATATAAAGAAGGTATCTCGGTATTTTTCTATTACTATTTCTAAAAATAAAAAAATATATTTTAAATTAATAAATTGATCAATTCATGTTAAAAATTTATATGCAACATAATAAAATATAATAGAACGAAAGATAAAAAAAATCAATAAATTGATAATAAAATAAAATATATAAAATTGTGAAGAGAATAAGAAATTAGATTAATACTTAAAATATAATTGATTGAATTAAAATTTACAATTGAAAATATCAAAAAGAGAAATAATAAAATTAGAAGATATAAACATAAATTCATAGAGAGCTATATAAAAAAATAAAGAGTATTTACCTATTTTAGTTTTCAAAGAATTTTGGACCAGACACTTTAATCCCCCAACTAAAATTAATTACTCGATGATTTTTAACAATTAATTTTGTCAGTCATTTGGGTCCTTTACTCCGTCAACTATAACAGAGAACAAAATAGTCTCTGATAACTCTAACAGAAGACAAAATGGTCCCTGCCCTTCTGTTCGGAAATGATGTCATTCTCCCCTAATTTCCATCATATCTTGCATAACCCTCACATTCATACTCTCCTTCTTCACAGTCTTCTTCTCCATCTTCTTCTTCTTCCTCTTCAGCTCCAAGATCAAGTCATGGTGTAACTACCACGTATGACGCACATACCTCAGCATGTCATGGACCACACATTTTCCAAATCTCCGTGACTTATATATCCACCTTTTCTGCACTTTACCCACTAGAAGCATCTACCTCCACGTCCTCGATAAGACATCACCTCCAACCTCGATAATGTCCACCATATTCTCAAGACCAAGTTCCACAACTAAGCCAAGGGCACGCCTTTCTCCACTCTTTAGCAAGCAATATAGATTGTTAGACATTAGGAAATCATGAGAAGATTCTCCTTTGACATCATATGCAAATTCTCATTTGTAATGAATCTCGAGTGCTTCATTCCTTCTCTCCCAGGGTCCAAGCTAGCAAACAGTTTCGACCTTGCATCCAAACTTTCAGTACAATGAGCAATGTCGTTGTCGCCGCCCATATGAAAACTGAAGTGATTTGTAAACATTGGTTCAGAGAAAAAGCTGAAGGAAGCAATCGAAGTGGTGGACAATGTGGCCATGGAGATGATAGGGCAGAGGAGGAGTGGCGATGATGACGACGAATTTTAATAAATCGGACTTTCTGTCTAGATTCATGGGATCCATCAAAGACAACAAGTATTTGAGAGATATAGTCATTAGTTTCCTGAGTATGAATTAGTTGAGAACAAGTTGAAGATTTTTTTTTCTTGTGAATATTGAAGTTGCAGAGTGTGCGTTGTGTAGCTTGAAGTTGCAGTGTTAGACTATTAGGGTTATACGAGATACAGGGACGGATCCAGAAATGATATTATGGGGACCAATAACACATATAATATTAAAAATTATGTAAAAAAATTATATAATATAAGATGTATTATAAAAATATACGGATAGAGAATATATTTTAAAGTAAAAAAATATGTGTATACTTTTTACTAACGAAGTGGTCGATTCTTCGTATCATAAAATTCACCGATAATAGAATTTGTGTCAAAATTTTCAACAATTTTTTTTCAATATAATTAAAAGACAATTAGCAAGAAATTCATCTTTTATTTTGTTTCTAAGTTATTTTTCACAATATTCATAGTTGAAAAAGATCTCTTAATTGTAGCAGTTGAAACAGAGAGAATTAATATCAAACGAATAAAAAAATGGCCACAAGAAGAAAAAGAATTTACTTTATGAGATTTAAAATTTTTTATTTAATTAAAAAATATTAGTAATAATATCTTTTTCAGATTTTTTTAATATTGTTACTTATTTTTTAGATATTAAAAATTATTAATATTTAAATTAGACTGAACTTTTATTTATATTAGACTAAATACTAAATATTTTTTTTAAAAAAATTAAATTATACATAATAACTTATTACTATTAAAAAAAGTTGGGGCCGAGGCCGCCACTCGCCCCCCTTATGTCCGTCCCTGGCGAGATATGATAAAAATTGGGAGAGAATAGTGTTGTTTTTGAACAGAGGGGTCAGGGACAATTTTGTCCCTCGTTAGAGTTATCAGGGACCATTTTGTCTTCCGTTAGAGTTGACAGAGCAAAGGACCTAAGTGACTGATGAAGTTAATTGTTAGGGACCAATCGAGTAATTAATTTTAATTAGGGACTAAAGTGTCTGATCCAAAATTCTTTGGGACCAAAATGGGTAAATACTCAAAAATAAATAAAGAATTTAAAATTTACCTTTGGATGAAGAGAAGATGACCACTGGACAAGGAATAAAAAAAATAAGATTGAAAATATGAAACTAATAAATAATGAATTTAAAAAAATAATATGTATTTTTAAATGAAAAAATAATATGTATTTTTAATTGTTAATATAAAAAATTATCTAAAATATTTTATATAATTAAAAATATACAAATATTAAAAAATAATTTTATACTTTAATATTAATAAAATGACAAGATATTAATATAATTTATTTAAAAAAATTATTTATTTTTTATATATATTTTATGTTGCTGTATATAACAAAAATTTAAAATTAACATGTCCATATATATTTTGTACCATGTCATATCCTATGTTACATGCTTCATAGTCTCATTGCATTGATCATTATTCTCAAGTGTTACAATGTGTCTTGCCGATGGGTATATCCACAAGAGTGTTGCAGAGGAGAACTAGATAGCAGAATGGTGTAACACAACAAATTGTAACTAACTTTGTTATTGTAGTTGCTGACTTGGCTCTGAATCTGGCATTAGTCAGTCAAAGGGGTTTTGAACATTATATATATAACTTTTAATTTTAAACATTATATAATATATTCGCACTATACATTCATCCACACAATACTTAAAGGATCATATTCAACACTTGGTATTTGTCAAAATTCGAAATTAAATGTAACATATTAAAGACATATAATTTACCACTTGGGTTAAAATGTGAACTGCCACTCAAACATGTTTCTGCAATACATTTTGGATGTTATTTTTTTAGCCGTGATACATTTTGGATTTTTATCACCTGATGTGAGGCTTTTTTTTTTTTTTTTTTTTTTTGGTGCGGTCAAGTATCACTGTGTTTTGTTAACTCTCTTTTTTTTTAGAATGTTAACTTTAGATTTTTTGGTCTTGGAATATTAAGTTGTTAACATTTGAAAGAGTTCGTTAGAAGAAGTGACTTTTCGATTGTTTACCAAATATGATGATGTGCTTATGAAAAAATGAAACAATAATTGGCCAAGTCTATCTACTATTAAAGTCTATTAGCAAGGATCAATAATAATTGGTTTGTTTTGGTGTCAATTTTTGAAAAATATTTTTAAAAAAAATTTTATAAAAATAAAAATAATTTTATGTTTAGATACCTTATATAAAAAAAAATTTTATCTATCAATTATGTTTTGATAAAATACAATAAAAATATTTTTTTGTTCATTTATTATAAAAAAATATTTTTTTAAAAAAAATATCTTTTAAAAAAAGATATAAACTGTAACTTCTTAAAAAAAATATATTTTTTATTTTTTTAGTACTTTTACTTTTATTATTAGAAATTTTTTAAACATACTAAAAAATAAAAAAAAATATTTTTTTATTAAAAATATTTATTGATTTCATGACGCTCAAACAAACACAACATCTAACATTTAATTACCAAAAAAAAAAAAAAAAACCAATATCCAACGTTTTTGGGGCTGAAAGGTCAAAATTTATATATATATCTCCAACTTTTTTCCACTACTTAAATATAGGACAACCTTTTAAATAAAAAAAAATATGTATATATAGGACAAACTTGAGATTTTTTATTTAAATAAATTAAAAAAAGATTTTATTTATTAAAATAAATAATTTAAAAAATTATTACGAAAATATGTAGAATGACTTATTTCGTTTACTGTAAACGAGATAAGACAGTGTGCGTGACACGTGTATATCTCGTTTACAGTGTAAATGAGATACATGCAAATTTATCTCGTTTATATTGTAATCGAGATAAGATTGGGTGACGTCTATATATAGATGTCGTTTACAGTGAAGTTTCTGAGCTCCATTTCCAACCTTTTCACCACTTTCTCCTCTCTTCTATCTTTTTCTGACCATAATTTTGAGTAAGACAAAGATGGTGCGCGCAGATGCATGTGATCCGGATATCAATTGACTCAACGCGACATGGCACATTGCCGAGATAGCCGACTTCATGGTTAGTTTTGTTATCTTGACGTTTATGTTATCTCATATATGTATAGCCATAGTTGGGATACTTGTCAAGAACTAAAATACAATGTATGGTTTAGGTGGATAAATATATCGTTAGCAACACGTCACTAATAGGGTGATGATTTCAGGAATGTGGTTCTGATATTTTTTTTGTAATTAAGTTTTTAAGTATATAATTATTAGTTTCAATATTAAATGTTGGGGTAGATATTTTTCAACTCTTGAGTTGATATATTAGTTACATGTTTCTTAATTTATTAATTTAGTTATTAATTATCCAAATAAATGTTATATTTTATGTGAATAATTATGTCATTTTGTGTTTACCTAAATTAAATTAATAAGTAAAAGTTGGTTAATTAGATTGTTAATTACTTTAGTCAATGTTTTTATTTTATGTAACGTATTGAAGAAATATTTATTAATTAACTAAGTAAAAATATTAAAGTAAAAAGTTTTATTTACATAAATTCAGCTAGTACATATGTGTAAATTTCTGTTAAATAAATGTATATAATAGTTAACTGAATTTGTTATGTCAATGCACGCATATAAATTTTTCTAATTGTGATAATTTATTTTTTGTCAAAGGCTCGTATACTTTTTCCTCGGTAAGTGAGTCACACGCTTCTACCCCCGGACACCATCGTCTCGTATTTGAGGGAGGCTGGTTTCGGCGACACGGTGATTCTCAGGGACTTCGTCTTTGACAACTCTCTAATCACAATATTTGTGCAGCGCTAGGGTCGGGAGACCCACATGTTCCGCTTGCCATTGGGTGAGGCCACTATCACCCTACAGGACGTTGCGTACCACCTTGGGCCTCCACCAACCCTCCGGACCTCTCTAACAAAATAAAACATTCATGGTTGGAAACTACACTAGATATAGTAATCATAAATGAATAAATACGCCACAATTAAACTTTACCTCACCAGTATCCGAGGTTCTGTCGAAGGGCTATACGAAGACTCTAAGGACATCCAGTTGCAGCTTGGCGGCAACGCACATGATACTTTAATCGGTTCGGTTCGATCACTCGGTACTCAACACTTCTGCGAATGCTGTAATTCTTCACACCCTGCATTACTGTATCTCTGCTTTTGAATCTATGGCCGACCGGAAACTCCACCCCACCGTCTAGGTTGTAATTGTCTTCCCCGGTGTTAGAAAATGGAGATTTCTCACGCATCGCGTCCAGATCCAATGCATGATAGCGCCGGAATTGGGAGGGAGAGAGACAAAACATAGTGCACCATTGCCTTGGCCGACGTCTCTGGTACAAACTCCTCCTCATCATAATTTTCAGAGGAATCGCTATCGTTGCTATCCGTAACGTACTCTTCGTCGTAGTCTTCATTACCCACATCCATATCTTCCACTGGACTAGCAACATGAATCGGTGGTGGTGCGAGAGGTGGGTCATCCTGCACAAAGGTCGAGTGGACGGATCCACTGCCACCAACATCACCAACCTCGGCGGAAAGCTCCATCACTTGTTCCGCCATGATTCTCCCATGGATGTCAAACATGAGTTGCACATGGTCGTCGCCCTGGAGCCGAAACGGGCAAAATAAAAAAACTTCGTTACCCAACGGTGCTAGCAACCTATACCCCACCCTTTCGATTTCTTTTCTCCCTAAACCACCAAGGTTGCTCAATAGCAGGCTCTTCAACTCGGACAACTAACTTACGCACTGAGTGCGCAACAGTAACAGATTATCAAAGTCAAATATCACCTCATTGTCACTGTTCATCATACGACAATTGGAATACGCACAGACAACCACATATTTGCTACTACTGGACATTTTTGCCTATTTTTTGGAAGAAAAATAGAGGAGAAGAAGATACGAAATGTATGTGGAGAATGCCAATGGTTGCATATGTTTTATAGCTATTGGACATTTGTCTTACTATATCTTATTTATACTGTAGATGTTATAATTTACCACATATCTCGTTTACACACAGTGTAAACTATAAACGAGATATGCACGTGTCATATGCACTGTCTTATCTCGTTTACAGTGTAAACGAGATACGTCATTCACTCATTCTACGTATTTTCGTAATATTTTTTAAAATTATTTATTTCAGTAAATAAAACATTTTTTTAATTTATTTAAATAAAAAATTCAATAAACTTGAGTTGGTCAAGTGATCAGCTCACTTGTGCTTAAGTAGGTGTTGGGAGTTTGAATTCTGTCTTGTACATGTAATAACTTATTGGCCAGCAACAGACCATTAAATAGAGTTTGGTGCGCAGAAATCATGACGGTTCATTCCTTGGTAACGGCGCTAAAAACTTTATATGCACGTTCATAATCTTAATTCTTTGTCACAACTTCGCACAACTAACCAGCAAGTGCACTGGGTCGTCCAAGTAATAAACCTTACGTGAGTAAGGGTCGATCCCACGGAGATTGTCAGCTTGAAGCAAGCTATGGTCACCTTGTAAATCTCAGTCAGGCGGATTCAAATGGTTATGGTGAATTGATAATTAAAAGATAAATAAAACGTAAATTAAAGATAGAGATACTTATGTAATTCATTGGTGAAAATTTCAGATAAGCGTATGAAGATGCTTGTTCCTCCTGAACCTCTGCTTTCCTATTGTCTTCATCCAATCATTCACACTCCTTTCTATGGCAAGCTGTATGTTAGGCGTCACCGTTGTCAATGGCTACATCCTGTCCTCTCAGTGAAAATGGTCCAATGCGCTGTCACTGCATGGCTAATCATCTGTCGGTTCTCGATCATACTGGAATAGGATCTATTGATCCTTTTGCGTCTGTCATTACGCCCAGCACTCGCGAGTTTGAAGCTCGTCGCAGCCATCCCTTCCCAGATCCTACTCGGAATACCACAGACAAGGTTTAGACTTTCCGGATCTCAAGAATGGCCGTCCATGGATTCTAACTTATACCACGAAGACTCTGATTAAGGAATCCCAGAGATATTCATTCAATCTAAGGTAGAACGAAAGTGGTTGTCAGGCACGCGTTCATAGGTTGGGAATGATGATGACTGTCACGATCATCACATTCATATTGAAGTGCGAATGAATATCTTAGAATCGGAATAAGCTTGAATTGAATAGAAAAACGATAGTACTTTGTATTAATTCATGAGGAACAGCAGAGCTCCACACCTTAATCTATGGTGTGTAGAAACTCTACCGTTGAAAATACATAAGAGCAAGGTCCAGGCATAGCCAAGTGGCCAGCCCCCATAAAGGTCTAAGATAGCATAAAACTGATCAAAGATCTGATCCAAAGATGTAAATACAATAGTAAAAAGTCCTATTTATACTAAACTAGTTACTAGGGTTTATAGAAATGAGTAAATGATGCAGAAATCCACTTCTGGGGTCCACTTGGTGTGTGCTTGGGCTGAGCATTGAGCTTTACACGTGTAGAGGCTTCTCTTGGAGTTGAACGTCAGTTTGTAACCTGTTTTTGGCGTTTAACTCCACTTTGCAACCTGTTTCTGGTGTTTAACTCCAGAATGCAACATGGAACTGGTGTTGAACGCCAGTTTGCGTCGTCTAAAATCAGGTAAAGTATAGACTATTATATATTACTAGAAAGCCCTAGATGTCTACTTTCTAACGCAATTGAGAGAGCGCCATTTGGAGTTCTTTAGCTCCAGAAATTCCACTTTGAGTGCAGGAAGGTCAGAATCCAACAGCATCTGCAGTCCTTCTTCAACCTCTGAATCTGATTTTTGCTCAAGTCCCTCAATTTCAGCCAGAAAGTACCGGAAATCACAGAAAAACACACAAACTCATAGTAAAGTCTAGAAATGTGATTTTTAATTAAAAACTAATAAAAATATTCTAAAAACTAACTAAATCATACTAAAAACTATGTAAAATTAATGCCAAAAATCGTATAAATTATCCGCTCATCACAACACTAAACTTAAATTGTTGCTTGTCCCCAAGCAACTGAAAATAAAATAGGATAAAAAGAAGAGAATATACTATAAATTCCAAAATATCAATGAAACTTAGCTCCAATCAGATGAGCAGGACTAGTAGCTTTTTGCCTCTTGAATAGTTTTGGCATTTCACACTATCCATTGAAGTTCAGAATGATTGGCATCTATAGGAACTTAGAATTTAGATAGTGTTATTGATTCTCCTAGTTCAGTATGTTGATTCTTGAACACAGCTACTTTATGAGTCTTGGTCGTGGCCCTAAGCACTCTGTTTTCCAGTATTACCACCGGATACATAAATGCCACAGACACATAACTGGGTGATCCTTTTCAGATTGTGACTCATCTTTGCTAAAGTCTCCAATTAGAGGTGTCCAGGGTTCTTAAGCACACTCTTCTTTTGCTTTGGACCTCGACTTTAACCGCTCAGTCTCAAGTTTTCACTTGACACCTTCACGCCACAAGCACATGGTTAGGGACAGCTTGGTTTAGCCGCTTAGGCCAGGATTTTATTTCTTTAGGCCCTCCTATCCACTGATGCTCAAAGCCTTGGATCCTTTTTATTACCCTTGCCTTTTGGTTTTAAGGGCTATTGGCTTTTTGCTCTTGCCTTTTGGTTTAAAGAGCTTTTGGCTTTTTCTGCTTGCTTTTTCTTTTTTTTTTCGCCATTTTTCTTTCCTTTTTTTTTCGCAAGCTCTTCTCTATTCACTGCTTTTTCTTGCTTCAAGAATCATTTTTATGATTTTTCAGATTATCAAATAACATGTCTCCTTTTTCATCATTCTTTCAAGAGCCAACATATTTAACATTCATAAACAACAATTTCAAAAGACATATGCACTGTTCAAGCATTCATTCAGAAAACAAAAAGTATTGTTACCACATCAAAATAACTAAACTAGTTTCAAGGATGAATTCGAAATCATGTACTTCTTATTCTTTTGTAATTAAAACAGTTTTCATTTAAGAGAGGTGATGGATTCATAGGACCTTCATAACTTTAAGGCATAGACACTTAAATACTAATGATCATGTAATAAGACACAAACATAAACATAAAGCATAGTAAACGAAAAACAGGAAAATAAGAACAAGGAGATTAAGGAACGGGTCCACCTTAGTAAGGGTGGCGTCTTCCTCTTCTTAAAGAACCAATGGTGCTCTTGAGCTTCTCTATGTCTCTTCCTTGTCTTTGTTGCTCCTCCCTCATAGCTCTTTGATCTTCTCTAATCTCATGGAGGATGATGGAGTGCTCTTGGTGCTCCATCCTTAGTTGTCCTATGTTGGAACTTAATTCTCCTAGGGAGGTGTTGATTTGCTCCCAATAGTTTTGTGGAGGAAAGTGCATCCCTTGAGGCATCTCAGAGATTTCATGGTGGGGGATTTCCTCATGCTCTTGTTGAGGTCCATGATCTCTTATTTGCTCCATCCTTTTCTTAGTGATGGGCTTGTCCTCTTTAATGAGGATGTCTCCCTCTATGTCAATTCCAGCCGAATTGCAGAGGTGGCATATGAGGTGAGGAAAGGCTAACCTTGCCCAAGTGGAGGACTTGTCAGCCACCTTGTAAAGTTCTTGAGGTATAATCTCATGAACTTCCACCTCCTCTCCAATCATGATACTATGATGGCCCGGTCTATAGTAACTTCAGACCAATTACTAGTAGGAATGATTGAGCGTTGAATGAACTCTAGCCATCCCCTAGCCACTGGTTTGAGGTCATGCCTTCTTAATTGAACCGGCTTGCCTCTTGAGTCAATTTTTCATGGAGCTCCTTCCTCACATATGTCTATGAGGACTTGGTCCAACCTTTGATCAAAGTTGATCCTTCTTGTGTAGGGGCGTGCGTTCTCTTCCATCATTGGCAAGTTGAACGCCATCCTTACATTTTCCGGACTGAAGTCTAAGTATTTCCCCCGAACCATGGTGAGCCAATGCTTTGGATTCGGGTTCACACTTTGATCATGGTTCCTAGTGATCCATGCGTTTGCATAGAACTCTTGGACCATTAAGATCCTGACTTGTTGAATGGGGTTGGTGAGAACTTCCCAGCCTCTTCTTCGGATCTCATGTCGGATCTCTGGATACTCATTCTTTTTGAGCTTGAAAGGAACCTCAGGGATCACTTTCTTCTTAGCCACAACTTCATAGAAGTGGTCTTGATGGACCTTTGAGATGAATCTCTCCATCTCCCATGACTCAGAGGTGGAAGCAATTGCCTTCCCTTTCCTCTTTCTAGAGGTTTCTCTGGCCTTAGGTGCCATAAATGGTTATGGAAAAACAAAAAGCTATGCTTTTACTATACCAAACTTAAAATGTTTGCTCGTCACCGAGCAAAATAAGAAAGAAAGAAGGAGAAGAAGAAAGAGAATGGAGGATATGGAGGGAGAAGGTGCAATCGGCCAAGGGTAAGAAGAGAGGGTTGTTTTGTGTGAAAATAAAGAAGGAAAGAGGGGTTTATATAGGGGTGGGATGGGATTTAGGGTTCGGCCATTAGGGTTGGGTTTGGGAGAAAAAATAGTTTGAGTTTTGAAAGTAGGTGGGGTTTATGGGGAAGAGAGGATGGAAAGGTGTGAAGAGGTGATGGGAAAGATGTGGGGATCCTGTGGGGTGATTGGTGAAGGGTATTTGGGAAAGAGAGTTATGAAAAGGTGTGAAGAGGAGAGAAGAAGATGTGGGAATCCTGTGGGGTCCACAGATCAAGTGGGGTCAAGGACTTAACATCCCTGCTCCAATTAGGCGTGTAAAACGCCCTTGTTGTGCAATCCTGGCGTTTAACGCCAGACTGCTACTTGTTTTTGGCGTTAAACGCCCAAACGTAGCCTGTTTCTGGCATTTAACGCCAGGCAGATGCTTGTTTCTGGCGTTAAACACCAGACTGCTCTCCTCCAGGGTGTGCTGTTTTCAATGCTATTTTTCATTCTGTTTTTGCTTTTTCAGTAGTTTTTATGACTCCACATGATCATCAACCTACTAAAACACGAAATAACAAAAGGAAAATAAAATAGATATAATTAAATAACATTGGTTTGCCTCCCAATAAGCGCTTCTTTAACGTCAGTAGCTTGACAGTGAGCTCTCATGGAGCCTCACAGATGTTCAGAGCATTGTTGGGACCTCCCAACACCAAACTTAGAGTTTGACTGTGGGGGTTCAACACCAAACTTAGAGTTTGGTTGTGGCCTCCCAACACCAAACTTAGAGTTTGATTGTGGAGGCTTTGGTTGACTTTGCAGTGAGAGAAGCTTTTCACGCTTCCTCTCCATGGTTACAGAAGGAGATCCTTAAGTCTTAAACACAAGGTTGTCCTCATTCAGTTGAAGGACCAATTCTCTTCTGTCCACATCAATCACAGCTCTTGCTGTGGCTAGGAAGAGTCTTCCAAGGATGATGGATTCATCCTCTTCCTTCCCAATGTCTAGGATTATAAAATCAGTAGGGATGTAAAGGCCTTCAACCTTTACTTACACGTCCTCTACTTGTCCATAAGCCTGTTTTCTTGAGTTGTCTGCCATCTCTAATGAGATTCTGGCAGCTTGCACCTCAAAGATCCCAAGTTTCTCCATTACAGAGAGTGGCATTAAGTTTATTCCTAACCCCAGGTCACACAGAGCCTTATCAAAGGTCATGGTGCCTATGGTACAGGGTATTAAGAATTTGCCAGGATCCTATTTCTTTTGAGGTAATTTCTGCCTATCCAATGCATTTAGTTCATTGGTGAGCAAGGGAGGTTCATCTTCCCAAGTCTCATTACCAAATAATTTGGCATTCAGCTTCATGATTGCACCAAGGTACTTAGCAACTTGCTCTTCAGTAATTTCTTCATCCTCTTCAGAGGACGAATACTCATCAGAGCTCATGAAGGGCAGAAGGAGGTTTAATGGAATCTCTATGGTCTCTAATTGAGCCTCAGATTCCTTTGGTTCCTCGAAGGAAAACTCCTTATTGGTCACTGGATGTCCCAGGAGGTCTTCCTCACTAGGATTCACGTCCTCCTCCCTTGTAGGTTCGGCCATGATGGTTAAATCAATGGCCTTGCACTCTCTCTTTGGATTTTCTTCTGTATTGCTTTGGAGAGTACTAGGAGGAGTTTCAGTGACTCTTTTACTCAGCTGGCCCACTTGTGCCTCCAAATTTCTAATGGAGGATCTTGTTTCATTCATGAAACTTACAGTGGCCTTAGATAGATCAGAGACTATATTTGCTAAGCTAGATGAATTCTGCTCAGAATTCTCTGTCTGTTGCTGAGTGGATAATGGAAAAGGCTTGCTATTGCTAAACCTGTTTCTTCCACCATTATTAAAGCCTTGTTGAGACTTTTGTTGATCCTTCCATGAGAAATTTGGATGATTTCTCCATGAGAGATTATAGGTGTTTCCATAGGGTTCACCCATGTAATTCACCTCTGCTATTGCAGGGTTCTCAGGATCATAAGCTTCTTCTTCAGAAGATGCCTCTATAGTACTGTTGGATGATTCCTTCAATCCATTCAGACTCTGAGAGATCATATTGACTTGCTGAGTCAATATTTTATTCTGAGCCAATATGGCATTCAGAGTATCAATTTCAAGAACTCCCTTCCTCTGAGGCGTCCCATTACTCACAGGGTTCCTTTCAGAAGTGTACATGAACTGGTTATTTGCAATCATGTCAATGAGTTCTTAAGCTTCTGCAGGTGTTTTCTTTAGGTGAATGGATCCACCTGCAAAATGGTCCAATGACATCTTTGATAATTCAGACAGACCATCATAGAATATATCCAGGATGGTCCATTCTGAAAGCATGTCAGAAGAACACTTTTTGGTCAGTTCCTTGTATCTCTCCCAAGCTTCATAGAGGGATTCACCTTCCTTTTGTCTGAAAGTTTGAACATCCACTCTAAGCTTGCTAAGCTTTTGAGGAGGAAAGAACTTAGCTAAGAAAGCCGTGACCAGCTTATCCCAAGAGTTCAGGCTATCTTTAGGTTGAGAGTCCAACCATATTCTAGCTCTGTCTCTTACAGTAAATGGGAAAAGCATAAGCCTGTAGACTTCGGGATCAACCCCATTGGTCTTAACAGTATCACAGATCTGCAAGAATTTAGTTAAGAACTGAAAGGGATCTTCGGATGGAAGTCCATAAAACTTGCAATTTTGTTGCATCAGAGAAACTAATTGAGGTTTCATCTCAAAATTGTTTGCTTCAATGGCAGGGATTGAGATACTTTTTCCATGTAAATTGGAATTAGGTACAGTAAAGTCACCAAGAATCTTCCTTGCATTGTTATTATTTTCGGCCATGTCTCCTTCTTTTTCGAAAATTTCTGTCAAATTTTCTCCAGAAAGTTGTGCTTTAGCTTCCCTTAGCTTCCTCTTCAGAGTCCTTTCAGGTTCAGGGTCAGCTTCAACAAGAATGTTCTTATCCTTGTTCCTACTCATATGAAAAAGAAGAAAACAGAAAAGAAGAGGAATCCTCTATGTCACAGTATAGAGATTCCTTATGTAAGTATAAGAAGAGAATAATGGAGGAAGGAAAAGATAAGAATCCAAACACAAGGGAGAGGAATGAGTTCAAATTCTTGGGTGAAAGAGGGGTGTTAGTAGATGAATAAATAATTAGAAGGAGATGAGGAGAAGAGAAATTCGAAAATTAAATAAATTAAAGTAAAGGTATTTTTGTTTTTAAATTGAATTTAAAATAAAAATAAAAATTAAAGTTCGAAAATTAAGAAAGAAAAATTGAATCAAATTAAATTAAATTTAAAACAATTAATTAATTTAAAAAGGAATTTTGAAAAAAAAGGAAAGGGATTTTCGAAAATTAGAGATAGAATTAGTTAGGTAGTTTTGAAAAAGATATGATTGAAATAGTAAACTTTTAAAATCAAACAAAAAGCTAAGTAGTTAATTGAAAAAGATTTGAAAATCAATTTTTGAAAAGATAAGAAGTTAGAAAAGAAGTTGGAAAAGATTTTGAAATTGATTTTGAAAAAGATGTGATTTTTGAAAAAGATTCGAGAAAGATAAGATTTTTAAATTGAAAATTTGATTTGACTCATAAGAAACAACTAAATTTTCAAAAGTTTTGAAAAAGTCAACTCAAATTTTCGAAAATTTATGAGAGAAAAAGGAAAAGATATTTTTTTTTATTTTTGAATTTTTTAATGATGAGAGAGAAAAACACAAAAAAAAAAGATACAATGCATGGAAATTTTAGATCAAAACACATGATGCATGCAAGAACACTATGAATGTCAAGATGAACACCAAGAACACTTTGAGTGTCAAGATGAACACCAAGAACTTATTTTTGAAAATTTTGAAGAAAAGAAAAACATGCAAGACACCAAACTTAGAAATTTTCAAACTTTAGACACTAACAAATCGTAAATGCATATGGAAAACAAGAAAAGACATAAAACAAGAAATTTTAAAGATCAAACAAGAAGACTTACCAAGAACAACTTGAAGATCATGAAGAATGCAATGCATGGATTTTCGAAAAATGCAAGAAAGAGATAAACATGCAATTGACACCAAACTTAAAAACTGACACAAGATTCAAGCAAGAAACATCAAATTAAATTTTTTTGGTTTTTATGATTTTATAATTTTTTTTTGGTTTTTTTTTCAAAAATTATTTTGGGAAAAACGAAAAAGAAGAATTTTTTATTTTATTTTTCGAAAATAAGAAATAAAAAAGCTTAAAAATAAAATAAAATTACCTAATCTGAGCAACAAGATGAACCATCAGTTGTCCAAACTCAAACAATCCCCGGCAACGGCGCTAAAAACTTGGTGCGCAGAAATCGTGACGGTTCATTCCTTGGTAACGGCGCAAAAAACTTTATACGCACGTTCATAACCTTAATTCTTTGTCACAACTTCGCACAACTAACCAGCAAGTGCACTGGGTCGTCCAAGTAATAAACTTTACGTGAGTAAGGGTCGATCCCACGGAGATTGTCGGCTTGAAGCAAGCTATGGTCACCTTGTAAATCTCAGTCAGGCGGATTCAAATGGTTATGGTGAATTGATAATTAAAAGATAAATAAAACATAAATTAAAGATAGAGATACTTATGTAATTCATTGGTGAAAATTTCAGATAAGCGTATGAAGATGCTTGTTCCTCCTGAACCTCTGCTTTCCTATTGTCTTCATCCAATCATTCACACTCCTTTCTATGGCAAGTTGTATGTTAGGCGTCACCGTTGTCAATGGCTACATCCTGTCCTCTCAGTGAAAATGGTCCAATGCGCTGTCACTGCATGGCTAATCATCTGTCGGTTCTCGATCATACTGGAATAGGATCCATTGATCATTTTGCGTCTGTCACTACGCCCAGCACTCGCGAGTTTGAAGCTCGTCGCAGCCATCCCTTCCCAGATCCTACTCGGAATACCACAGACAAGGTTTAGACTTTCCGGATCTCAAGAATGGCCGTCCATGGATTCTAACTTATACCACGAAGACTCTGATTAAGGAATCCCAGAGATATTCATTCAATCTAAGGTAGAACGGAAGTGGTTGTCAGGCACGCGTTCATAGGTTGGGAATGATGATGACTGTCACGATCATCACATTCATATTGAAGTGCGAATGAATATCTTAGAATCGGAATAAGCTTGAATTGAATAGAAAAATGATAGTACTTTGTGTTAATTCATGAGGAACAGCAGAGCTCCACACCTTAATCTATGGTGTGTAAAAACTCTACCGTTGAAAATACATAAGAGAAAGGTCCAGGCATGGCCGAGTGGCCAGCCCCCATAAAGGTCTAAGATAGCATAAAACTGATCAAAGATCTGATCCGAAGATGTAAATACAATAGTAAAAAGTCCTATTTATACTAAACTAGTTACTAGGGTTTACAGAAATGAGTAAATGATGCAGAAATCCACTTCTGGGGCCCACTTGGTGTGTGCTTGGGCTGAGCATTGAGCTTTACACGTGTAGAGGCTTCTCTTGGAGTTAAACGCCAGTTTGTAACCTGTTTCTGGCGTTTAACTCTACTTTGCAATCTGTTTCTGGCGTTTAACTCCAAAATGCAACATGGAACTGGCGTTGAACGCCAGTTTGCGTGATCTAAACTCGAGAAAAGTATGGACTATTATATATTGCTGGAAAGCCCTGGATGTCTACTTTCCAACACAATTGAGAGCGTACCATTTGGAGTTCTGTAGCTCTAGAAATTTCACTTTGAGTGCAGGAAGGTCAGAATCCAACAGCATCTGCAGTCCTTCTTCAACTTCTGAATTTGATTTTTGCTCAAGTCCCTCAATTTTAGCCAGAAAGTACCTGAAATCACAGAAAAATACACAAACTCATAGTAAAGTCCATAAATGTGATTTTTAATTAAAAACTAATAAAAATATACTAAAAACTAACTAAATCATACTAAAAACTGTGTAAAAATAATGCCAAAAAGCGTATAAATTATCCGCTCATCAGAGTTCAAAATCACCGACAGATTAGTCCATAATTTGTCAGATTGAGAGATACCGTGGACAATAAAAAAATAGAATAAAGGCTCATGGAGTCATGGTCATAAAAAAAATCTAGAAAAAGTGATAAAGGTGTTTGCCTCTTACTTAGCAGCCAGGCTAGTTCCCCACCAATAGTTAGGTTGTGGTTGAAAAGAGCCTATGTGAATGAGTGGATGGACTGATGGACATGTGTGTTTAACCAAAAAAAGAGTCAAAATTAAAAATAGGATTGACAACACTATATATATATATATTTGTAACACCATTTTCAGAAGGAAACACATTCCAATCTCTATTTATGACCCACTTGTCATAAAAAGTAACTCAAGATCAGCATTTGCGTCATAAACAGTAAATAGGAACTCAAAGCATCTCTCTCTTATCCATTAGGAGGATCTAACTTTAGTCCCTATTGTGGTCTCACTAAATTAATTAATTTTTTTTACCAAAGATAGGGAGACTCGAATCCACAACCTCTAAATGAGTATGGGGAGACTATGCCATTTGAGTTATAACTCATTGGCCCCACTAAATTAATTAATTAAAGTAATTAAAATTAATGTAGTTATTATTTTTTTCAATAATATTATTTAAATTTATAAATTCAAAAATAATTCACCATTAAAAAATATTAATATTAAAAAATTCATATATAGCAATAATACACAATATATAATTCAAGATTACACTAATTGGTAAATAGGGTAAATACCCTTTCCAGCCCCTGAGCATTTTAAATTGGGACATGTCGCACCTTTATCATTCAGAAACCTCAACCAGGTCCTCAACCATCAACATTAGTGGACGTATCGACTCCTGTGACCGGTTGCTAACAGGTTGCCTGGATGACGTGTCAGGTGGAGGCTGAGTTGTCAAATGCAGGTGCCACGTGTCACTAGAAGTTGTTGCAGGGACTAAAAACCCCCCTCCCTGCCCAAAATGTTCTCAGCCCCACAGGCAACACCCTCCACTCACCACCCCTCCCCAGCACACCTCCACCACCGCCACCGCCGCCACCACTACAACCGCCTCACAACCTTCGCAACTAATGCGAGTCCTCCACCTCTTTTTCTTCCTCCACAACCTCCCAAAGCTTCACCCAATGGAGGTTCTCTCTCCCGACAACACCTTCCACCACCACTACCACTACTCCTCCACCACAACAACCACCACCAACGCCACCACCGCTTCTACTCCCTCCGAATCAATGACAACGACGTCGTAGCGGACCCTCCAGCTGTTTCTCCCACAAGCCAACCACATGAATATCATGATAATGCGCATGGATCGGAACCAGAAGACGACGAAGATGAAGAGGATCAAGGCCAAGGCTGTGGAGTCAAAGAGGATCTTGATGAAATCAAACAAACCCTAACTCGTCAATTCTGGGGAATGGCTAGTTTCCTCGCTCCTCCTCCACCTTCCAATTCCAACCCTTCATCTTCCCCTTCTCACAACCTCTACCAAGACTCTATTCCCGATCATTCTCGGCCCGATTATTCCGACGTCGACCAACCTGATCCTGAACCCATCGGATCCGATTTCGGAGGGAACCACTGACCTGAATTGGAGGAATACGCTCCTGAACGCGCCGTGGGATCACCGACGAGGTTTTGTCCTTCGCCTTCAATATCGCTATGCATCCCGAGACCTGGCTCGATTTTCCTATTGACAAGGAAGACGATCCTCAAGGTAACCTCCTTTTTGAAATTAAATAAAAAAAACAAAGAAATGCATTAGATCGCTAGTTCATCATTTCATTTTTCAATTTTGTTCTTGCTTATAGTCATTTTTGTTGTGAATCTTAATCTTAGGTGATAAGTGTTTCAATTCAATTCATTTTAATTAAATTCAATTCTGTTGGTCATCATACAAGCTTCAGTGTTTTATAATGGTGAATTTTGGAATTTCTGATTGCATCTCTTGGCTCATTGTACCTGTAGATTTTGACATGTCCGATGCACAACAAGAGCATGCGGTGGCAATTGAGAGACTTATTCCTAGATTGAATGCACTCAGAATTGAACTGTGTCCTTGCCATATGAGTGAAAGTTACTTCTGGAAAGTCTATTTTGTGCTTTTGCATTCAAGGCTTAATAAAGAAGATGCTTCCATTTTGTCTACACCGCAGATAACCGGCTCCGAATCCGGCTCCGGATTTGGAGCTGGTTGTGAGTTGACGCTCGGAGAGGTGAAAGAGTTCTTCAAAATTGTTGGGAAGTAGAAGCGGTGGTGGCGTTGGTGGTGGTTGTTGTGGCGGAGGAGTAGTGGTAGTGGTGGTGGAAGGTGTTGTCAGGAGAGAGAACATCCATTGGGTGAAGCTTTGGGAGATTGTGGAGGAAGAAAAAGAGGTGGAGGACTCGCATGAGTTGCGAAGGTTGTGAGGCGGTTGTAGTGGTGGCGGCGGTGGCGGTGGTGGAGGAGTGCTGGGGAGGGATGGTGAGTGGAGGGTGTTGTCGGTGGGGCTGAGAACAATTTGGGCAGGGAGGGGGTTTTTAGTCCCTGCAACAACTTCTAGTGACACGTGGCACCTGCATTTGACAACTCAGCCTCCACCTGACACATCATCCAGGCAACCTGTTGGCAACCGGTCACAGGGGTCGATACGTCCACTAATGTTGATGGTTGAGGACCTGGTTGAGGTTTCTGGATGATAAAGGTGCAACATGTCCCAATTTAAAATGCTCAGGGGCCGGAAAGGGTATTTACCCTTGTAAATATAAAGTAAAACATAGTTAAGCTCTATAGTTGACGACAAGCATTGTGAAATTGCCATATGTGTTTAATCATGTCCTCTTTCAACTGTCTATGTTGCTGCCTATTTTGAAGTTGGGCATTTCTTTGGAGAAATTGATGGTATGGTGCAAAATCTTCCTTTCTCAGCTAAGGTTGTGATAAGCTATTTTTGACATCGTCATACTCTAAGTCTTTAGCAAAATTTCCTGCGTAAGTGTCTCTTTCATCCTCAACAATCATATTATGCAATATAATACAAGCTCTCATTATGTTTGCAAGCTTCTTATTTTTTTTCAAATGCGCGTTGGGCCACGTATAATTGCAAAGCGTGCTTGCAACATTCCGAATGCTCGCTCCACATTTTTTTTGCTCTTCTTGATATTGTGCAAATAACTTGCGTTTCTCCCCTTGTAGCTTTGAGATTAATTTGATAAATGTGGCTCATTCAGGATAAATACCATTTGCTAAATAGTATCCCATAGTATAATTATTATCATTAATAGTATAATTTACCTTCGGAGCACAGTCATTTAGAATATCATCGAACACTGGTGAATGATCTAATACGTTGATATCATTATTTGAACCAGAAACTCCAAAAAACACATGCCATATCCAAAGGTCTGAAGATGCTACAACCTCAAGTACTATGGTTGCAAATAACCACTCATGTACATACCTTTCCACGCCTTTGGACAATTTTTTCATTGACAATGCATGCAGTCAATGCTACCCAACATGCCAGGAAAGCCACGATCCTCCGCCATTTGTAGAAGGCATTTGAATTTAGTTTTCACAAGTATTTATCCTCGAATACCGAATTGACATCTTCAACAAATTTTTCCAAGCATTCAATTATAGTGCTCTTGACTATGCAATATAATCATCAACAACATCAGCTGCTACGCCATATGCTAATATCCATATCGCAGCGGTGCATTTTTGGAGTGGTAACAAACCTCTTCTTCTAGTTCCGTCGACCTTCTGTTGGAAATACGGATAGACATTTGAAAGAGTGTCTACTATCCGAAGGAACTCATGTCTTCTCATTCGAAATTTCCGTCGAAAAAATGTCAACATTATACACCGGCTCATCTACAAAGTAATCTTGGAAAAGGCGATCATGTCCTGCTTTTCAATCTTTGTTGATCCATCTACGAGGAGTTGGGATAGAGCTTCTATCAATATATTCTTCTTCTGAATCATCGAATAAACACTCATCGATCCAATTATCTATGAGTGTGTTATCTCGTCGTATTCTTTTACCATACAAAGTCTCATTAAACATATCATCAAAATTTCTAGCCATATCTTGAAATGTATTTTTAGTATTATTTTGAGGTGAGAAACTAGAGTTGAAATGGAGTTGCTGAATCATTGATAGTTGATATTTATAAGTGTGTCCGCAACAAAGGCTACTTCTCAATGGCTAGTTTTGCAAGAGCTACTTAACATCTAGGTTTTTCTTGTCTAAGTTTAAAACGGCTAGTTTTGCAACGGCTACGTAACGGCTATTTTTTCTTGTCTAAGTTTAAAATGGCTAGTTTTGTAACGATCACTTTGTTAAACATTAACGGCACAATAATATTGACTAATTTGAAAAGTTATTTTACAAATGAATAAAATAGATTACATTACATACCAGTAATACTCAATAAAAATAAACATACTACTTAACTCTACAAATACAAGGAGCCATTAAATAAACCACTTATTGATTGTTTTCTCACATAAAATCTCATGAAGAGCTCGTCGTTTTTACTCATTGTAGACGTGTCAGCATTAAGTATTTGCATATCCATTTCTCTTTCCCTTTTCTTAGCCATCCTTTCCATTTCCCTTTCCTTTGAATTTATCTCCATTTCTTTAATATAATTCTGAGTTTGTAATTCTTGTTCTTTCATCTCCGCTTGAACTCGGCATGGTTGTCAGCCGGCTGCGCATTCCTACTCTCTCCTCGTGAACGCGTACGACCTCGTCTGCGAGTGGCTATTAGGGTTCCTGTCTACACCAAACAATCGATATCAAGGTGATCAGTTTCAATATCAAAAGCCTAGTACTTCAATTATCCCAAACAGGCACTCACAAACAAGCGTGCTATGCAATATCAAGTAGATAACCTAATAGCATCAAAGAAAAAGACACATAGAGTATGCAATAAAGCACAATCGATCCATCCCTCAGGATCACGAGGACGAACCGCTCTGATACCACTAAATGTAACACCCCAATTAGCCTAAACTTTATCTCGCGCCATAAAGCAAAGGTTAATCAGAGATTACGACAGTTCTAAGCTCATACATATAATATATAGAAAGAATTAATATACTCTAGAAGCCCGATGAAGGATATTGCCCAAAAACAGGATTTGAAAAGCGCAAGACGTACTAACGAAGCTTCTAACTTAACGCACAAGAGACACATATAATATAACAAAAGATAAATATATAATATCCTAAGAATCTAGCCACGGCTCGTGGAGTTTAAGCCGGCTAGTTGTATACAGACAAAACAGAATTTGATGTTTAAAAATAGCTTATACAAGTTTTTCCTCTCTCAAATA
Organism: Arachis hypogaea; assembly: GCF_003086295.3. Classification (NCBI taxonomy): domain Eukaryota; kingdom Viridiplantae; phylum Streptophyta; class Magnoliopsida; order Fabales; family Fabaceae; genus Arachis; species Arachis hypogaea. Next base: position 25,000,051 of record NC_092055.1, on the reverse strand, counting down.
CAAGCCTTTAGGCAAAACAAAATACAAAAGTGAGAGATATATAAACAAAATAAATCAAAAAGACTCTAAGAGTAATAGGATCCTCCGCTTCTGTCACCATCCAAGCAACTCACCGAGGTGGGTTGTGACCTGCATCTGAAAAACACAACAGAAATATGGTATGAGAACCAGATATTCTCAGTATGGTAACAGTGTCCAGTGATCTAAGATATAAGACTCCGGGATGCCAGAGGCAATCCTAGAACTTCATATCTATCACAAGATTCATCTTAAAGTAGAGCTAAAACCGTAAAGCATAACTTAAAACCATAATGATAAAAAGGGTAATCTAACTTAAAGGATTTTCTAATCTAACATTTCTCCGCTGTCCCACAGCATTCACCAACCTATCCTCCATGCGATCCCATTGCCACCGCCTTCCGAACCTCCTCAACACCATACAATCACAATTAATACAAGCAAGTAAAATACAAGTAATATACATGTACCGTGAGTAAAACAATTAGCAAATAGGCATATTATTCATTTAAGCAAGATATGCAATTAGGCAAAGCAAACAAAACACATAATAGATGCACATGATGAATGCCTGTCCTATTGGCTCGTGATATCACTTGTCGGTCTATGAATGGCAACCCGACACATCCTTTCGGATGTCGCCTTTCTTGCCACGTCCGAGGATATAGCGCATAGCACGCTTTTGTTCCGAGGATATAGTGCCTGGCACACTATCGTTCCGAGGATATAGTGCTTGGCAGACTTGCATGCTCATTCCAAGGATATAGTGCCTGGCACACTCTTGCGGCAGAGAAAAAAAAAACAACAACATCTAATTCCTCATAAATCATTCCAAGGATATAGTGCCTGACACACTTTCCACATCCCATAAGTCCATCCACCTCCAATCACCACTAGTCATCATAAATCCTCATCTCAATTCACTTTCCATTATTAATTCTTAACACTCCAAGGATATAGTGCCTGGCACACTCTCTTTCAAACACAATTATTCCAAGGATATAGTGCCTGGCACACTCTCAACATTCATCAAGAATTATCATTCATTTCTGAGTCCTCAACTCATCACCACCATCATCAATTCATAATTTTCTTTCCGAACTCAGAGTTCATCAGTTTTCTTAACTTGTTGTCAGCAATCACCCAGTTCACTACTCTTCCTTCTCTCTCTCTCAACCAAACTCACCCTCATTACACCAGAAACCTAAACCTCCATTCGCTAGCTTTTCAAAAGAAAACCAAATAAAAAACCCCCTAGGACCTTTCCCATGTTTCAAAGCCCAAAAATAAGTCTAAGGGTCTTAAAATGGCATCACGGAAGCTTACAATCTTGTTGGGAAGGTGGAATAGTTGAAAACAAAGTTAAAATTTGAGAAACTTGGCGTGTGCGTACGCATAGGGGTGTGCGCGTGCAAGCCCAGGAGAAGTTTCAAAATGTGTGCGTACGCACAGGTAAAAATTTTCACAATTCTGTTTCGCTCGCACAAGCTGTGCTAGCGCCCCTAACAGACTGACCTTCTTAACGTGTGTGTGCGCACAGGTTGTAATTCCTCATTGGGTATGTACGCGCACAAGCTGTGCTAGTGCTGCAAACAGAAAGCCTTTCCCTGCGTGTGCGTGCCCACAGGTTGTAAATCTCGCAGGGTTGTGCGTGCGTACATACCAGAAATCACAAAATTCTGCAACTTTGCAGAATTTCAGATTTTGACACCAATCTTTGAATGATCATAACTTCCTCTACAAAATTTCAAATTTTACAAACTTTATGTCGATTCGAAAAGTTTTCAATAAAATTTAATTTTAAACCAGTTTCAACAAATTTTGAAAACCGAGGCAAAAGTTATGATCAGACTAAGTTCACCAAAAACTAACTTTTACCAAATTCCACAAGCACTCAAATTTTCCAAATTTTCAAACCACATCCAACCAACACAATACCAAACTCCCATTTACAACACAATCTACCCTCTTGGGTCACAATTTACCATTTATACTACTCTTCCATCACATTTCACCATTCTCACCCATCAACATCAAATGTGTAATACTATAATAAATCCACATTCAACCTCTCCAACCACATTACCATATCATTAACATCAATATCACATATATCATACCACTTCTCAACTTCACACAAACATTCATCATCATCATATCATAATCATTCATTATATTTAAACTCAAAAATTCATCGATCCATTACAAATCATCATACATCGTCATTCAACAACTCATCAACCATTATAATCCAAACTTATCCTATAGATCACTAGGCTAAGTGTCCATGAATATTATATACTACATAGAGGAAACCAAAATCATACCTTGGCCGATTCCCAATATGCCAAAACCCCAAAAGAGCACAAGTTTAGCTTCCAACTACAAGCAAGCCTCCACTATGACTCCAACAAGCACCAAATATATATATATATATATATATATATGCAAATCATCACTAATCAATCTAGGACTCAACATAATCATAAAATCACAAGGGTTTAGAGAGCTCTTACCTTGCCCTATAGTTTTGAAAGCCAAAACCACCAACAATTAAGTGCTAGAGTGTACCTAAAACACCCAAAACATAAGATTTTTCTCAAAACCAAACCCTAAAACTCAAAATTCACAAGGGCACGAAAAATGGGAAGGGAAACTAGAGAGACTTACCACAAAGCTTGAATAGAAACAACGGGCTTAGCGAGAGCTTCACGTAGCCACTGACGGCACGCGAATCAGAGCACCGTAGCTCAAGATATGATGAAAAGAGTGAAGAGATGAATAGTGTTTTTTCTCTCTTCTCTCCTCTCCTCTTGCAGCTGGTGTGTGTGTGTGTGTGTGTTTATGTGTGTGGTGTGTTGAATGGGTTCATTAAATGAACCCTTATATATGTTGGGTTTGGACCTAACTTGGGATCGGTCCAATCTGTTAGCGTTTTTAGCCCGTTTGACCCAACTTTGGGCCAAATCTTTAAAATTAACGCCCGGTTTATGACTTCTAATATTTTTCTAAGGTTTTTGACTATTTTCACTTTTTCTCGCGCAACATCGGGTAGACTTGAATCGGTTCAACCGGTTTAACTGTCGGTTCGCAGTTTTTTACGATTTTTCGCAAAAAACACATTTTCTGACTCAGAAAAGCCTACTGAGTCCAAAAATCATATTTAAATCTCAAAATTCTCGTTCTAACTTTTCGGAACCTAATTTGGGCATTTAAATTTTTCTATTCGTGAAAACTCCGGTACACTCGGCATCTTACTGCATCACCCACCCCTTCAAGGTTCATTCTGGCCTCGAAAGCCGTGAGATGTTCTTGAAGATCCTTAGTCCCGTCATACTTCATGTCCGTCGGTTTGTCAAAGTGTTTCGGCAACCGGACATGAAGGATGGAGGGGTGGAAATGGGTTACTCCCATGATGATGGGGTCCTGTTTTTTCCATCCTCTGTTTCCCCAGGTTTCCCTGTGGCCCTCCGTTCTCTCGGGAGTGTGGGAACGGGTTCGAGCATTGGTTTCTGTTCGCCCGTCGTTCCTTTTGAGGTTTCTCCCGCGACCTTCCGACCTCTTGGTGGGAGAACAGGTGCGGGACAAGCTCGGGCGCCTGTCTCTGCTTCGGGAGGGGTGGTATCTGTCTCGTGCCGCTAGTTCGCGTTTAAGGTTCTGCACCCTGTGCCTGAGTTCCTGCATGATCTTTAAGTTGTCGTCTCTCGTTCCCCCGAAAAGGCACCTTTCGAGAGATCGGGAATGTTGGTTTCCTCTTTGCGTCACGGGTCTCGACAGCTCGTGAGAGGCGCCTGCGGAGCTCTCAGGCGGGCTCCTCCTTCTTCACGGAGCTCATCCGATGGCGGGAACAACGCCATGCTCAATTCAGGTTCCCACAGACGGCGACAATGTTCGGTTGCTCAGGTCTGGAACGGAACGGATCTGATCCAGTTATGGTGAGGATCAGTGAGTCGCTGGAAACTGGATTGGGATGGGCTCTGGGAATGAGGTGTATAAAGGTCCTTCGAGCTGGCGAGGCGTGGAATGTGGGGAGCCACCTGCAAGGACTCCAACGCTCAAGTTAGTGTTCGTACAAGAGGCGGTTATTAGGGTTAGAGTAGGTGACGTACCTGTGGGGAGGGGTAGAGCCCTCCCCTTATATAGTCTGTACTCGAATGGTCCCACATGAGCAAATCCTCTTTTCTAAAAACTTTCTTTCCAGCTGTCCAGGTGCTTTGGCGAGATAAAAGAAAAAAAAAAGGGGTTGGCGAGTTGGAGAACCCGTCGGGCCAGTTCTTGAAAACTTGAATCTGACTTATAAATGGGTTGGATCGGAACAATTATTATTTAAATAATTAATATAAATTATTAGTTAAATAAAGATATAACTATTTAATGTAATTAATTATTATAATTATTAATAAACTAAATATGATTTAATTATTTAATATAATTATTTAAATAATTAAATCATGTTTAATTTATTAATAATTATAATAATTAATTATATATGTAAATTGTAATATATATATATATATATATATATATATATATATATATATATATAAAGTTAATACATGTCTAAATATTATTGGTTTTTATTCAAAGAGAATAAGTCTCTCTTAGTAGGTTTCTACAACTTTAAAAGATGTGAAAGAACTCTTTTCTCTTTCACTCCAAATGCTAAAGTCTTCCATTCACACAGTAAATTAAATGGAGCTCCAATTTTAATTACCGTTGGAGTTGCTCTAAATATTCAATTTGCTCGAATTCAACTTAAGCGGGTTGACAAGTCCAATCAATCCGTAGCAAGTAGGGTTGGTTGTGAAACAGACAGTGTTGTAAGTAAAATAGACTATTTTTATTTTATTCTCACAAGGTTCGTTGTTCTCCTTTGGGATAAGTATGATTTTGGTCCCTAACGTAGAGGTCAAAAATCGATTTCGTCCCCAACCTTTTTTTCGCTCCAAAATGATACCTAAGGTTTCAGTTTATTTTAAAATCGTCCTTTAGACAAAAATACCATTCTCCCTTCACCCCAAAATCAACCAAAAATCAACCACCATCACCACCACCAGAACAGAAGCCACCACCACCACCAGTATCATCATGGTCATCATCATCATCAGAACTTTCTCCAAAATCAACCAAGAAGCCCAAGTTGAACAAGAACCCACCACCACCACCACCATTATCATCATGGTCATCATCATCATCATCATCATCATCATCATCATCATGAGAAGAACAACAAAACTCAAAACAGAACCACCACCACCCCCACCATCATCATCAACACCAGAACCCTCCACCACCCCCACCTCAGAAAATCGGAACTAAAAAAATCAGACCAATCAAAACTCAGAACCATCAACAAAATTCAAAACTAAAATTCTTTCTCTTTTATTCTTGCTCTGCTTCTTCATCTTCTTTTAAAAAAATTCAAGCAACATACACTTTGAACAATAATCAACAAATTCAGTAACAACAATATTTAAGAAAAATTTCAAAAATTCTACAAAAAATCCAGTTCACAAGAGAAGAAGAAGAAGCGGCGAGCGGTGAGAGCGAGGAGGAAGAGCAGTGTCAAAGAAGAAGCGCCCGGTGAGGGTGAGGAGGAGGAGCAGTGGCGGATCACAGGCAGCAGGGCGGCGGTGCGACGGTGCGGTGGTGCGGCGATATGGCGGTGCGGAGAAGAAGAAGAAGAAGAAGAAGAAGAAGAAGAAGCGGCGGCCAGTGAGGGTGAGGAGGAGGAGCAGTGGCGGATCACAGGCGGCAGGGCGGCGGTGCGACGGTGCGGTGGTGCGGTGGTGCGGCGGTATGGCGGTGCGACAGTGCGCCTTCCCTTCCCTCCCCCCTCCCCCCAATCTCGCGCCCCAACCCTCCCCCCCTCCCCTTCTTTCTTTCTTTCTTTCTTTCTCTGTATCCCTTTCTTTGCTTTCTTTTTTATTTTTTTATATTTATTTTATTTTATAATCTTTTTAATGAGGGGTAGTTTAGTAATAAAAAAATAAAATTGGTAAAATGGATAATTTTAAAACAAACTGAAACCTTAGGAACCATTTTTTTAGCGAAAAAAAGGCCGGAGACGAAATCGATTTTTGGTCTCTACGTTCGGAACCAAAATCATACTTATCCCTACTCCTTTTGATGAACTTCATGAAAAACGTGAAATAAAATGTCTTAATTTTTTTTTTTTTGGAGTTAAAATTTTTTTATTTTATTTTGGAAAAAATGCCAGCTTTTAACTCTATTATTTGTAAAAGTATATATACAATTGAATAGCTACTTTATTACTAGAAATTAAAGAGAAAAGGCAAATTAATAAACACTTTAGTTAACGTAAATGAAGAGCAAACATAATTATTTGGAGCCATTTGCAAAAGCCCTTGAAACCAATTGCACAGTTAAATGTGGATTCCTATGGACAAAAGCTTCAAACCTAGGCGATGACACAACATGCTCAATGTTCTTAACTAAGAAAACCAACGTTGTCTCCTTCAAATTGTGACTGGAACACACGTCGGCGATCTCAAGCGTCTCGAGTGCATTGGAAGTGTGGAGTGAACTCAGCAAATACCTCTCGCAGTGCCTTAACAAATGTGGGATGGCGTACTTATCGGCGGCGCGCGATAAGGCGTAGACATCCTTTGCGATTGTTTCTTCAGGTAGTGTGCCGCTGTAGAGGAACTCTAGTAGAGATGATAGCTCTTCATGGTTCAGGTCTGGTATGGTTATGGTTTGGTTATTGGGTGCTGCTTTGCATTCATCACACTCAAGCATGTTCTTAAAGATTTCTGATCTTGTTGCCTATATCATTACAATTCCACATAACAAAGTTTGTTATTACTAATATTTAAGAGCGAGCTTCGTTATTAGTTAGTTGGATAATAATTTTTCGGTCAATATGTATATATTTTTACTAGAATTAACTATTTATCGATTAATATCACCCAAGTGTCTTTTTGAAATTTTATTTTTAATTCATATTAACATTTAAATCAATATTTGAAAGTTGGCTATAAAAATTTTGAATTCTTATATTTTCTTCATATATTTTTTGTTAATCTATATGCAGATTTTGTGTAATGTAGATTCAAATGATGCTGAAATTCATATATATTCAGAAATTCATAAATTATAAAAAATTTGGCGTGTTAATTAACATCTCACTAAAAAATGTTAGGTCTCTAGAATTTCTTTTAATGTCAAACTATAAAGTAAATCTTCAATTAAATCTTTTATAAGGTAAAATTGTTCTTCTATATTAAAAAATGACAATTACACTTTTTTTTTTTATTGTTTTGAAAGGAGTGTGTGATCAATCTTTTATAAAACTTACAAATTTCTAATAAAGAAAATGATGTTAATACTTAAGAAGTAACTTGAGCAAGAAGGAAAGCATGAATGGTGGCATTAAACAGGGAAAAGAAAACAGAGAGAAGCGAACTGACCAATACAGACTTATGTGCAGGTATTGGAAGACCATGGCCACCTGGGCTAACAAGTATATCGGTGTGAATTTGTTCTTTGAAGGCAGCAACAATGCCTCTAAGAAAACCCAAATCCTCCTTTTGTTGATTCAAAATATCTATCTGCTCTGACCACCATCTAATACAATCATCCAATGTCTGTGCAACAAAAACAAATTAAATGAGTAATTAATTACAAGTAATGAAATTATATATAAAATAATATGAAGTAAATTAATTAGAGCTTGCCTTACTGGAATTTCGCCTTGAAGCCAGAGAGCCATTATTATTGTTATTGGGATTAGTGTTTTGTTTTGTTTTCTCAGTTTCGAGATTGTTGATCATGTTGATTATGGTCCTTGCTCCTTCATAACAAGCCCCACATATTGAGTTCCTCGGTGGCCTTAATATCAATGGCATGCTTGTGCATACACAACAATCCATATCTATCTTCCTTCTCTTCAATTCAATTCAATAATAAAGATAATATAGCTAAAGAAATGAAGAAGAAAGAGGAGAAAGAGGGGGATATGTTTGGTTCTTCAGAACATTGGGGGGGCCTATATATATAAATGGTTTCCATCTTATGTTCAACTAATTTAACATAGGATAATAATCCTTTTATGCATATATCATCATGCACAATAATGTACAATAATATTAATCTTTTTTCTATATAATAATAATAATTGGATACATAGTTACTAGTCAACTATTGCTTTAAAGCCAAATAAAAATATATTTACAAGAACTCTAATGATCAAGTCAATTCGAGGTCTAAGAAATACAAAAATTACAGTTAGAGTCCTTAATTACTAATTAGATTAGATATATATTTTTAGGCTCAATTTGGGTGCTGCGGGTGTAACAACAACAATAATAAGAGTTAGGTATAATTTTGGTCTTTAAGATATAAGTTAAAAATTTTTTGTCTTTAATTTTTTTTTGCAAACAAAATCGTCCTTAAAATTTAAAATTAAGTTTTAAAATAATCATTTTTACTTAAATATTAAAATTTTGGACCAAATTACCTATAACAAAAATAATTACAAAAGAAAAAAAATAAGAGAAAGAGAGTATTTTCGCTCCTGTACAAAGAGAAAGAGAAGAAGAAAAAGAAACTGTTCATGATCCACCTCTGTCTTCGCTTCCGCCGCTACTTTCGTACGATTTTGGTCCTTAAGGTAAGAACGATTTTAAAACCCAATTAAACTTGAGGAATGATTTTATATACAAAAAAGGGTTAGAAACGAAAAAAATTTTCAGCTTATACGCTAGGAATAATAATAATAATAATAATAATAATAATAATAATAATAATAATAATAATAATAAGCATGTGGTAAGAGACAGTGCGTTGAGAATGAGATAGGCTGCTATAGTTTGGTGGGATATCTTTTTAGAGTATAGTGCTTAATATAAAGAACTTAACAAACAAAAGGAACAAGGGGAAGTTAGGATTGAGAAGACGACTTTCCAACCATACAACAGCAAAAATGAGCATGCAAAAGAGAATCCTTGTAACCACTTTTTGGTATTTTATACTATATCATTAACTATTAATATATGGAGGTTAAATTATTAATTAATTAATTAATGTCCAAAAACGAAATAATTTTTTTTAATGGCCAGCCTGGAAATGTAAAAGTACAAGGCGCAATTGGACTTCTGGTAGCATATGATTATATGGCAAATCATGATGACTACTAATACTTGATATAATTATTATTTGGTACAACAACAGCACCAAATTAAAGAAGAATAGAACATAACGTCGAACAAAAAATAAGTCAGGTAACTAACTCAAACTGATTTATTTCTTTATTGGCTTCATTGAAACTCATTCTTAATTTTCAAAGTTGCACATCAATCAGTTTGAATATCAAAGTCAATATATATGAAGTTACCGATTGAGGTTAGATGTTTATAAATATATGTTTAATTAAAAAAGTATAAAAAAGCATGTTAAAGAAAGAAATCATACTTTTGAAGGATTTTCTTAAAAAGAAATATTCAGCTGAAAAATTGTGCACCAAATTTGTTGGCTAAATGAGGTTACACATTGTGTGAACAACCTTCTCAAAAAATGCGGACAATATCATTAACAAACAAGCCAATAATTTTGACACGTTGTAGGCTACTTGCTATTTCAAGATTTATAGGGTTACCTTTGTTTACAGAGAAATAGGACATTGAAATAGGACATTGAAATAGAGACACAAAGACACAAAATTGTATTTAACAGAAGAAACATGAATAGTAATAATGTATTCAAAGATACTGAATTAGTATATTTTGTATCCATCAACTTATTTTTTATTTTTTTATTATTCTTGTTAATTTTTTATTATTATATTTTTTGTTTCAAATTTTTTGAATGAAAAAAATGAGAATAAATTAAATTTTTATAATTTGTTTTAGTTTAACACCAAACAGAATATAAAAATACAAAATTTTATATTTCTGTCTTTTATATATTATTTTTAGTGTCTTATCTTGCTCTATTCTCAGAAACAAATACAGCCTAACATCCAAAATTTAGTGTTAAATATATTATTCGGATGGACGAAGGGATGTAGAATTTTTTATTGAAGATCTAACATGAGCTACTACTCTATATATGAATTGAAAGCTCTCACGATAAACGAAATATCCCATAATCTTTCCATAGCAGCACTAAAGTAAGAAATTCTACTTAGGGTCCAGGGTAGAGTCAAGCTAGTAGTGTTAGCTAACTCGAAAAAGAAAGTAGGTGGGGGCTATAGGCCTATGTACCCGGACTTCTCTTCTTGATCTTCCCTGGATTCAGAAGTAGACTAAGCTTGCTTGATTCCGGGCATCTTAAGATAAAAGGCGAGAATAGCCCAGATGAAAAGACTGGAAGGATAAATGATAGGAAGCTCAATCACACTCGATCCCCGGTTCTTTTTTGGGTTATGTTTTTTTTTTTTTTTAATTTAGATATTTTTTTATTAGACGCATGAATCATTTTATGAGAATTTTTGATAAAAGATGATGAAAAATATTTAGTGTGACATAATTTGTATGACTTAATTTTCATCTTAAGTGAATAATAACTATTTGATTGAGACCGTTTAGTTCCTACATAATGATGTTCCAATTAAATAGTTATCATCTCTATAATATTATTTTGATAAACAATTACAATCAAATAATTATCATCCATGTAAAACATATGAATGCTAGATCATATAAGCTAACATCACATGTAAGTATTTTTTGTTTTTTTTTTTTGTCAGAGATTCTCATAAAATGGCTCATGGATTTAATGAAAAAGAAGGATAGGATGTGAATTGCCATTTTCTAATTATTAAGATATGAATTGTCTAAATTAAAAAAAAATAAGAATTTTTTTTTTTATTTTAGACTTTTGGTGATATAGTATTATATTTTTTTTACCATGAACTTTAGTTGATGTTTTTTCTGGATCCAAATATTGAATAGGGATGTGGTATTTTTTGGTCAAATGGTTATAAACTCTTATTTTTGGTGACCTAAGGGGCCCTAAGGCCATGTTTATGATCTTAATCATCTCATGGATAACCTGAAAGAAAACTGTTGGCCCAATTGGATAATGTAGGCTATCAGGCCCACATCGCACTTGTTTTTATGTTCATTGGTACAAGTGGCATTATCTCAACGTCCAAAAAAAATTAGCATTGAAATACTGATATTTATATATTTTTAATTTCTCAACCTAACCTTCATAAATTCTAACACAATCTTCATATATTTTTTATTTTTTAACATAATCTTCACAATTTCAACACAAATACATCTCTATCACGTATTAGGTATAAACTTCTATCTATTTATATTATTTTTTGTGCATTATTTTTGTATTTTTTAGTAGATGTTTGTTTTTCTCTGTTCTTTAAAACATGAAGAAGGAGATCTTATTTATGAAAACCAATCATAAAATTTTCGTACACCAACTTTATAATCATTAGTCAAAATTATAATAACAACATATATATACATATATAAATGTAAATATAGATATATAATTTTACTTGAGATATGTGTCATATTTTCTGTGATTTGTAAAAGTGAGTCAATATATATAGATGATAGTAGACGTATTGAATTACATATAATTTTATTATTGACTATTGATAATTCTATTTATATTAATATAAAAGTAAATCAAATAAATATTTAAATTATTAGTCTCTAAAATTTTAAAAAAATTATTCTTTATTATAAATATATTTATTATAATTTTTTTAATTTTTAAAAACTATTTTATCAAACAAAACTGTAGTATTTATGTTTATTAAAAATTATTTTTAACGTGATTTTATCAAAGACAAATACTATAGTTTTTTAAAAATTATCTTTTATATCTTTTAAAAGACAATTTTTATAAGTTACTTTCAAAAAATAAGAACTTTACCAAATCAAACTAAAAGTTCCTTTTCAATACTAGTATTTTCGAATCAGGGCTTTTATCATTGTTGGATACCGAATTGGTTGTTACTTTTTGTTAAAAAAAAAAATAGAGAAACCCCTGTTCTTTTTGTTTTTGGTGATGGATAGCCACACCAGCCGGCCAGACAAGGAAAGCCAGAACCCACCCGACCAAGCCACTTCTCCACTTCTCCAGCGACACCACCCCACCATTCCCCTCTTCGACACTACCCCACCATTCCCCTCTTCGCCAGCGCCACCGTCTCCCTTCTTCTCCCTGCCGTCACCATTCTTCCTGGTCCCTGAGCTTGAAGGCGCGATTCAACTCCAGTCTGCAAGCTTTACCGTGGTTGGTGCCTCAGATTCTGGTAGGTTGTGGTCTCCTCTTTGATTTTGCTGTATTTTTCACTTTTATGGTTGCTGCTGTGTTGTGGTGGGTTTATTAAAGTTTCACTTTCAGAGAAAAAAATTAATCTTTTTCTATAAATAGATAGTGTATATTTTTTTTACTAGGAATAAGGTGCTAACTTATATAATTAATGATATAAATTCTTAAAGTTTTACGTTATCATCGAACAAAAGTGTAGAAGAATATGTATCTGTTTATGATGAGTAACGACATGTGTTATACGATAGCTCTTCAAGTCTTCATCATTATTTGTCAAACTCCTAAATTGGAAATTTTGATTAGGTCTCATATAGGGATAAAAAAGTATCTTCTAAACCAATCAAAACCTTAGATTTTCTTTATTAATGAATAAATGTATGTGATTATTCATGTGGACTATCTTTGAGTTTTGACCAATGAAAGAATTGCAAAATAAAATATAAGGGACTATTATGGCGGGTGCATGCAATTTCAGCTAGTAATGTGAAGGTTCATTATTGCTAATTTGCTATGTTAATTTTAGTGAATTTAATGTGTTATGTTGAATGTTGCATATTGAGTACTACCATTTTAGGATATGATGTTGTTTGGCGGGAGAATTGAGTGCTGTTTTTTGTTTAGTTTTGTTTTGAGGTAGGTAATATTTCTCAATGGAAGAATGCTGCAATATTGTTGGACAGTGATGATGAGGCCATGAGGGTAGTGTGAGTTCATCATTGAGTGCCTGGACAGGCAACGAATAGGTGCACGTTGATCAGGAGACTCTGCTCCAACAAGCTCTTGATGCATTAGATGAGAAAAGGTAATTAGTTATTTCACTTGTGATCAAACTTTAGAAGAGTTTTTAACATTGAAATTTGCAACCATAAATTATATGAATGCGTATACTAATGAGTCTAAGTGCATCTTAGAACAAAGAAGTGATTTAGCATGAAAACTTGCAATGGTAAAGTTAAATGAACATGGAACGAAGTTCATATTTGGTTATGCTTATCTTGGAAGAAAGTAGTTGTTTCAATTTTGTAGGTAGCTCTCTTAGCAAGGTTATTAGTTTAAGCTGTTCTGAACCTGTAATAAGCTTCTATAGTATGCTAAATGTATTCACAGTTTTTGCTTATTCTATTTAAACCACCACCATTTCATTTCGAGCCTAAGGCTTTTCTATCTTAAGACATTTAATAGTAATGTGTAGCGTCAGTTTGTGGAGAAGTTAGAATCTGCTTTTTCTCATTATACAATTATTTGATTTCTAGTACTTTTATCCGTAATAACATTATCGAAATATAAATATTTTAAAATTATGTCAGTTTTGTTCTGATATTATAAATTATGGCATAAAAGACTTATAAAATCACACTACTTTTACAAAAAAAAAATCCTTAGGGACAAAAGTTTCAGGCGACTAAAAAGACCAGAGTCTCCGTAAATAAAAAAAAATCAAATTATAAGATTTAGTAATTATTTTCATATGAAAGTTTATTTTTTTACTAATAATTAATTTTAACATTAGTAATCTAAAATTTGAATAAATTTAACGTGTATACTTTTACATTTGATTAGGTATTAAGTTTGTTACACAAATAGAAATAATTAATTTTTATATTTGCTATTTAAAAATAATATTATTTTCTCAGTATGTATATAAAATTATAATTAGATATTAGTATAAAAAATTTTATAATGATAATTATAAAATTAATTCAATTTTTTTTAACAACTGAATCTTGATTCTAACTTTTAATCACAATATTAGTATTACTAATGAATAATTTAAATATAGTAGTCTTTGAGTACTTGCCACTTGAGTGAAAGCTCGAAAATTCTTTAAAAGGTGAGACCGAAGAAGAAATTGGCAATGGCTACAATGCCATGTTATCAGACCCATTCGGTCCATATTTTCTTGGCCTACCACGTTTTTTTTTACTGTTGTTCCATCCATTCCCACACTCACCGGCGAAACACCAAGCTGCATCCGAGCCAGAAACTTGGCTCGGAGCTTTCCTCCTTGGTGCCACATGATATGCCGAGGGAGCTTCCGCCTCTATCACCGTAACTTTAGAACTAATAGTTTCTTGCCTCATCTTTATTAACCAATTCCTTCTAAGTTTATACAATCAAATCAACATCTGTTACTTTGATGATATTCCAGAGACTTCGGTAGAGATTCTTTTAAAGATTTATATCTTTGTATTAAGATTTCTTTTTTAGCTCTTTCAAGAACTTTCACTACTGTTGGTTGTTTTTTTTTTCCTACCTTAAGTTTCTTGATTTGTTGAATAAAAAAGATTTTAATATCTTTATTTTTTTATTAGTTATAAACACATATATATATTTTTTTATATAAAATTATATTAAATTTTTTCTATCTTAAAAAGCATAATTTACGATTTTAATAAATTAGAATATATAACTTTCTATCCTACTAATATACATGAGAGTACTTTATCAAAGAGTACTATATTTAAATTATCCATTAATAAATATTTTTTCTAAATTATGTGTAATAAATATTTGAAGGAAGAGAAGTGAAAAGTTAGATTAAAAAGATAAATAGAAAAAAATTGAAAACTAAATAAAAAAATATGTATAAAATAATAATAATATTTTTTATTTGAATTATATTATTTTATTAATTTTATTTTTTGTAAAACTGAAAGGTAAAGAAAATAGAAAAGGAGAGAAAAGAGAAAAAAAGATAAAGAAAAATGAGAGAGGGAGTTTGCTAATTTTGAAAAAAAAATTATTTTAATTGTAATGAAAAAATATCTAGTGACACATTTTGATTTGTCAAATTATTAATATAAAATATAAATTATAAATTATATATAAAGTGAAAATAGTAGAGAAAAATAGAAAAAGGTAAAAAGGTAGATAATCGAATGCAGGAAGGGAGTTTATTAATATTAGAGAGAAATATTTTATCTCAATTTTAATATTTGAAGTAATGTCATGTTGCATATTTTGATTTTTAAATTTGTAATTAGTCATTGATAATAATATATAAAAGAGATAGAGTGAGTGAAAGAATGAGAGAGATAGAGAAGGGAAAAGAAAGAGGAAAAAAGTCTTTAATTTAAAAAATATTTAATTTTAATTGCAATAAAAGAGTGACATATATCATTTTTTAGTTGTAAATTTAATAATGTGTAATAAATAATAGATGTTTCCTTCTGTAATTTACCTAATATATGTTTCTAAAGGGACATAATGATGAGTCATTATAGCTATATCTGTTTTTTACTTTGAGAAAATGACAAATTAGTCCCTGACTTTTTACTCCGCGGACATTTTAGTCCCTAACAATTGGAAAATACTTTTAAGTCACTGACGTCCTTAAAAGTTAGACGGATCAGTCCCTCCGTCCATAAGCCACCGTTAGACCTAACGGAAAAGGCTGACGTGGCTTCCCCTCTGCTTACCTGGTATCACGGCTTCCCACGTGGCACGTTAGTGGAATGGAGCTTTTGAAAAATGGACACATAAGTCCCTGTCGCTCAAAACGACGTCGTTTTGTGTGCTGCCCTCATCCTTGTGTAAGTGAAGAAGTAAAGAAGCAAGCTTTAAGTTGATCATCTTGAAGTAGGCTTCTGTAACAATGCAGTGAGAAAAACCTCAGCATTCTTGATGCCACTAGCATCAGCTTTATTCCCAGTGGCCCACTTCACCTTTTTGCAACCTAATTTTTCAATCAATGGCGCATACAGCTTTTCAAGGTCCACCCCTTTGCTGAAAAATCTGTCAATCCACAAGTACCCTCCACCTCTCAAAACCCTATCCACATCAAATAGCAAGAACTTCATCATCGTCACCGAAATCCATCGGTTCACGGCACGCCCGTACCGCACAAGGTCCACCACTCCGTCGAACACAGGCAGCCGCTGCTGCAGCGACACGTGAAGTGACACAAGCCCCCTCAGCGCCACCGCCTCGCTGTATGGCGCACCCACGCTCATAGTCATCACAACTGTCACGTTGCGAAGCTTCATCGTGGCGGCGAATGACCCGGTGCCGCCACCGACGTCGAGGCCTAGCCAGATAACTGACTTTGCAGACTTGGCGATCTGGAAGAGCTGCGAGATCGGGAGATCGAGATCGGTCTTGTAGGTTATGAACTTGGACGAATCGGAGGAAGGGTTGAAGCCTAGGTTAGGGTTTTGGCGGTGGAAGCAATCGAAGGATTTGCAAGGGTAATGGTCCCAAATTACAGAGGAATCGGGGAGTGAAGAAGGGAAAGGGTCTTGAGGGAGAGGGGATGAGGGTTTGTGCGGCGCGGATCGGGAGAAGCAGCGGCGGCGGGGAGGGGGTGGCAGCCACAGAGGATAAGAGATTCGGCGAGGTCAGAGTCGGAGGGGCAAAGGGAGAAGGGAGTGTAGGACATGTACTTGTGGAGGAGGTCAGGGTGGTTGTCGCAGGAAGAGGCTATCGGGTTGAGGTGGGAGTGTAGGAGTAGATCTGGTGGGATGGTGGAGGAGGTGGTGGTTGTGTCAGTGGAGTGTTGGAGGCGCGTGAGGTGGTTGATGGAGGCGCGTATTGTGTGGAGCTGGTGGAGGAGCTGGTCGGGGATGGGAGTGGGTGGTTTGGGGGATTTTGGCGATTGGAGAGTTGAAGAGAGGTGATAGAGTGAGAGGATGTTGGTGGCCACCATTGCCATCCGAAGAACAAGGTTCAGTGTCATTATGGTGAATGCCAAAGCCATTTCTTCCCTTCCTCTCTTGCTGCACACAAAACGACATCGTTTTCAACGACAGGGACTTATGTGTCCATTTTTCAAAAAGCTCCATTCCCACTAACGTGTCACGTGGAAAGCCGTAATACTAGATAAGTAGAGGGGAAGCCACGTCAGCCTTTTCCGTTAGGTCTGACGGTGGCTTATGGTTGGAGGGACTAATCCGTCCAACTTTTAAGGACGTCAGGGACTTAAAAGTATTTTTCAATGGTCAGGGACTAAAATGTCTGCGGGATAAAAAGTCAAGGACTAATTTGTCCTTCTCCCTCTATATATATATACACACACGCGCGCCACGGTTTGCCTATGTTTGGTTGTGTTGAAAATGGAAATTATCTTAGGTCTCTCCTGATTGTATGTTCAAATTCCCCACTAACTATTTGCAATTGTCCAAAATATTTCATCGCCTAAATAATTCTTTTAGTTCAAGTAATTTCATATTATATAAGTTACAGTTTATTTGAGGGAAACATAAAATATCTCATATTTATATGAATCACTGGTGCACGAAATTGTGATGTCCAGGCTCGAACAATCCCTGGCAACGTGAGCAACTTGGTGCGCGTAATCGTAATTACACACTCATAATTTGTCACAACTTCGATACAACTAACCAGCAAGTGCACTGGGTCGTCCAAGTAATACCTTACATGAGTAAGGGTCGAATCCCACGGAGATTGTTGGTATGAAGCAAGCTATGGTCACCTTGTAAATCTCAGTCAGGCAGATATAAAGTGATAATGGTGTTTTCGAATATTATATAGTAAAATAGGGATAGAGATACTTATGTAAATCATTGGTAGGAATTTCAGATAAGCGAATGGAGATGCTTTTCATTCCTCTGAACCTCTGCTTTCCTGCTATCTTCATCCAATCAGTCTCACTCCTTTCCATGGCTGGCTTTATGCAAGGGCATCACCGTTGTCAGTGGCTACATCCCCTCCTCTCAGTGAATAATATGCTCACGCACCCTGTCACGGCACGGCTATTCATCTGTCGGTTCTCGATCATGCTGGAATAGGATTCACCCTCCTTTTGCGTCTGTCACTAACGCCCAACAATCGCGAGTTTGAAGCTCGTCACAGTCATTCAATCATTGAATCCTACTCGGAATACCACAGACAAGGTTTAGACTTTCCGGATTCTCTTGAATGCCGCCATCATTCTAGCTTATGCCACGAAGATTCCGGTTAGGAGATCTAAGAGATATTCATTCTAGCTTAGTTCATGTAGAACGGAAGTGTTTGTCAGGCACGCATTCATAAGGGAGAAGGATGATGAGCGTCACACATAATCATCACCTTCATCACGTTCTTGGGTGCAAATGGATATCTTAGAAGCGAAATAAGAAGAATTGAATAGAAAACAGTAGTACTTGCATTAATCTGAGGAACAGCAGAGCTCTACACCTTAATCTTTGAAGTGTAGAAACTCTACCGTATGAAAATACATAAGTGGAGGTCCAGGCATGGCCGAGATGGCCAGCCCCCTAAACGAGATCAATAGTCTCCTAAGATGAACAATGGATTAAAACTGAGACCAAAGATGGTCAAAAAGACTAGTAAAAGGTCCTACTTATAATAAACTAGTCACTAGGGTTTACATGAGTAAGTAATTGATGCATAAATCCACTTCCTGGGCCCACTTGGTGTGTGTTTGGGCTGAGCTTAAGTGTAGCACGTGCAGAGGCCATTTGTGGAGTTGAACGCCAGTTTCTGTGCCAGTTTGGGCGTTCAACTCTGGTTTTGGATCCTTTTCTGGCGCTGGACGCCAGATTTGGGCAGAAGGCTGGCGTTGAACGCCAGTTTACGTCGTCTATTCTTGGCCAAAGTATGGACTATTATATATTGCTGGAAAGCCCTGGATGTCTACTTTCCAACGCAATTGGAAGCGCGCCATTTCGAGTTCTGTAGCTCTAGAAAATCCACTTTGAGTGCAGGGAGGTCAGAATCCAACAGCATTAGCAGTCCTTCTTCAACCTCTGAATCTGATTTCTGCTCAAGTCCCTCAATTTTAGCCAGAAAATACCTGAAATCACAGAAAAACACACAAACTCATAGTAAAGTCCAGAAATGTGAATTTAACATAAAAACTTATGAAAACATCCCTAAAAGTAACTATATCCTACTAAAAACATACTAAAAACAATGCCAAAAAGCGTATAAATTATCCGCTTATCACAACACCAAACTTAAATTGTTGCTTGTCCCCAAGCAACTAAAAATCAAATAGGATAAAAAGAAGAGAATATACTATAAATTCCAAACTATCAATGAAACATAGCTCCAATCAAATGAGCGGGACTTATAGCTTTTTGCCTCTTGAATAGTTTTGACATCTCACTTTATCCATTGAGGTTCAGAATGATTGGCATCTATAGGAACTTCAGATTTCGAATAGTGTTATTGACTCTCCTAGTTCAGTATGATGATTCTTGAACACAGCTTCTTTATGAGTCTTGGCCGTGGCCCTAAGCACTTTGTTTTCCAGTATTACCACCGGATACATAAATGCCACAGACACATAATTGGGTGAACCTTTTCAGATTGTGACTCAGCTTTACTAAAGTCCCCAATTAGAGGTGTCCAGGGTTCTTAAGCACACTCTTTTTTTTTTTGCTTTGGACCTTGACTTTAACCGCTCAGTCTCAAGTTTTCACTTGACACCTACACGCCACAAGCACATGGTTAGGGACAGCTTGGTTTAGCCGCTTAGACCAGGATTTTATTCCTTTAGGCCCTCCTATCCACTGATGCTCAAAGCCTTGTGATCCTTTTTATTTGCCCTTGCCTTTTGGTTTTAAGAGTTATTGGCTTTTCTTGCTTGCTTTTTCTTTTTTTTTTTTCTGCAAGCTTTGTTTTTTGCTGCTTTTTCTTGCTTCAAGAATCATTTTTATGATTTTTCAGATTATCAAATAACATGTCTCCTAGTCATCATTCTTTCAAGAGCCAACATATTTAACATTCTTAAACAACAACTTCAAAAGACATATGCACTGTTCAAGCATACATTCAGAAAACAAGAAGCATTGTCACCACATCAATATAATTAAGCTAAGTTCAAGGATAAATTCGAAACTCATGTACTTCTTGTTCTTTTGAATTAAAATATTTTTCATTTAAGAGAGGTGATGGATTCATAGGACATTCATATCTTTAAGACAAAGTTACTAACTACTAATGATCATGTAGTGAAGACACAAACATAGATAGGCACATAACATAGAAAACGAAAAACAGAAGAAAGAAGAACAAGGAATGAATCCACCTTAGTGATGGTGGCGTTTCCTTCTTGAGGAACCAATGATGTCATTGAGCTCTTCTATGTCTCTTCCTTGTCTTTGTTGCTCCTCCCTCATTGCTTTTTGATCTTCTCTTATTTCATGAAGCATGATGGAGTGTTCTTGATGTTCCACCCTTAGTTGTCCCATATTGGAACTCAATTCTCCTAGGGAGGTGTTGATTTGCTCCCAATAATTTTGTGGAGGAAAGTGCATTTGAGGCATCTCCAGGATCTCATGGAAGTGAGTTTCTTGCGTCTCTTGAGCTCCATGATTGGGCTCTCTTGCTTGCTCCATCTTTTTCTTAGTGATGGGCTTGTCCTCTTTAATGAGGATATCTCCCTCTATGTCAATCCCAGCTGAATTGCATAGGTGGCAGATGAGGTGAGGAAAGGCTAACCTTGCCATGGTGGAGGACTTGTCAGCCACCTTGTAGAGTTCTTGAGGTATAATCTCATGAACTTCCACCTCTTCTCCAATCATAATGCTATGGATCATGATGGCCCGGTCTATAGTAACTTCAGACCGGTTGCTAGTGGGAATGATTGAGCATTGAATAAACTCCAACCATCCTCTAGCCACAGGCTTGAGGTCCAATCTTCTTAGTTGAACCGGCTTGCCTTTGGAGTCAATCTTCCATTGAGCTCCTTCTACACATATGTCCATAAGGACTTGGTCCAACCTTTGATCAAAGTTGACTCTCCTTGTGTAGGGGCGTGCGTTCTCTTCCATGTATGGCAAGTTGAACGCCAACCTCACATTTTCCGGACTAAAATCTAAGTATTTCCCCCGAACCATTGTAACATAGTTCTTTGGATCCGGGTTCTTACTTTGATCATGGTTCTTGGTGATCCATGCATTGGCATAGAATTCTTGAACCATTAGGATGCCGACTTGTTGGATGGGATTTGTTAGAACTTCCCAACCTCTTCTTTGAATTTCATGTCGGATCTCCGGATACTCATTTCTTTTGAGTTTAAAAGGGACCTCAGGGATCACCTTCTTCTTGGCCACAACATCATAGAAGTGGTCTTGATGGGCTTTGGAGATGAACATTTCCATCTCCCATGACTCGGATGTGGAAGCTTTTGTCTTCCCTTTCCCTCTTCTAGAGGATTCTCCGGTCTTAGATGCCATCAATGGTAATGGAAAAACAAAAAAGCTATGCTTTTACCACACCAAACTTAGAATATTGCTCGCCCTCGAGCAATAAACAAAAGAATAGAAGAAGAAGAAGAAGAAATATGGAGAGGGAGAGGGAGATGTGGTTTCGGCCAAGAGGAGTGTAGAGGGGTGTGTTGTGTGAATTTGATGAAGAATGGAGGTCTTTATATAGGGAAGGGAGGGGGGTTAAGGTTCGGCCATATGGGTGGGTTTGGGTGGGAAATTGGTTTTGAATTTTGAAGGTAGGTGGAGTTTATGAGGTAGGTTTATGGGGAAGAGGAGATGGATGTGAGTGGTGAAGGTTTAGTGGGGAAGAGAGATTGAGGTGATTGGTGAGGGGTTTTTAGGGAAGAGTGTTTGTGGGGTTGTGTGAAAGAGAGTGGTGAGAAGAAGTGAGTGGAGGTAGGTGGGGATCCTGTGGGGTCCACAGATCCTGAGTGGATCCTGTGGGGTCCACAGATCCTGAGGTGTTCAAGGATTTACATCCCTGCACCCATTAGGCATGTAAAAATGCCTTTGTACCCAACTCTGGGCGTTCAGCGCCAGGTTGGTGGCCATTTTGGGCGTTCAACACCCATTTGTGTGCCATTTCTAGCGTTGAACGCCAGAACCATGCCTGTTCTGGCGTTCAGCGCCCAGAAGCTGCCCATTTTGGGCGTTCAGCGCCAGAACCATGCTCTGTTCTGGCGCTGAACGCCAGACAGATGCTCCTCCAGGGTGTGATTTTTCTTCTGCTATTTTTGATTCCGTTTTCAATTTTTATATTTATTTTGTGACTCCACATGATCATGAACCTAAGAAAACAATAAAAATAAGAATTAGATAAACATTGGGTTGCCTCCCAACAAGCGCTTCTTTAATGTCAATAGCTTGACAGTGGGCTCTCATGGAGCCTCACAGATGTGCAGAGCTTTGTTGAGACTCTCCAACACCAAATTTAGAGTTTGACTGTGGGGGCTCTGGTTGACTCTGCTTTGAGAGAAGCTTTTCATGCTTCCTCTTCATGGTTGCAGAGGGAGATCCTTGAGTTTTAAACACAAGGGAGTCCTCATTCCATTGAAGGACTATTTCACCTCTGTCAACATCAATCACAGCTCTTGCTGTGGCCAGGAAAGGTCTTCCTAGGATGATGGATTCATCCTCTTCCTTTCCAGTATCCAGGACTATGAAATCAGTAGGTATGTAAAGGCCCTCAACCTTTACTAATACATCTTCTACTTGTCCATAGGCCTGTTTTCTTGAGCTGTCTGCCATCTCTAGTGAGATTTTAGCAGCTTGCACCCCATAGATTCCCAGTTTCTCTATTACAGAAAGGGGCATGAGGTTTATTCCTGAACCAAGGTCACACAGAGCCTTAAAGATCATGGTGCCTATGGTACAGGGTATTATGAACTTTCCAGGATCCTGTCTCTTCTGAGGCAATGTCAGTTGATCCAGATCACTTAGTTCATTGATGAACAAGGGAGGTTCAACTTCCCAAGTATCAATGCCAAATAATTTGGCATTCAGCTTCATGATTGCACCAAAAAACTTGGCAGTTTGCTCTTCAGTAACATCCTCATTCTCTTCAGAAGAGGAATACTCATCAGAGCTCATGAAGGGCATAAGGAGGTTCAATGGAATCTCTATGGTCTCTAGATGAGTCTCAGATTCCTTTGGTTCCTCAGAGGGAAGCTCCTTATTGGTCACTGGACGTCCCAGGAGGTCTTCCTCCTTGGGATTCACATTCTCCTCTCCTTCTTTGGGTTCGGCCATGGTGCTTATGTCAATGGCCTTGCACTCTCCTTTTGGATTCTCTTCTGTATTGCTTGGGAGAGTACTAGGAGGGATTTCAGTGATCCTTTTACTCAGCTGGTCCACTTGTGCTTCCAGATTTCTAATGGAAGATCTTGTTTCATTCATGAAACTTACAGTGGCCTTAGATAGATCAGAGACTAAATTTGCTAAATTAGAAGCATTTTGTTCAGAGTTCTCTGTCTGTTGCTGAATTGATGATGGAAAAGGCTTGCTATTGCTAAACCTGTTTCTTCCACCATTATTAAAGCCTTGTTGGGGCTTTTGATCCTTCCATGAGAAATTTGGATGATTTCTCCATGTTGAGTTATAGGCGTTTCCATAAGGTTCACCTAAGTAATTTACCTCTGCTATTGCAGGGTTCTCAGGATCATAGGCTTCTTCTTCAGAAGATGCCTCTTGAGTACTGTTGGATGCAGCTTGCATTCCATGCAGACTCTGAGAAATCATATTGACTTGCTGAGTCAATATTTTGTTCTGAGCCAATATGGCATTCAGAGTATCAACTTCAAGAACTCCCTTCTTCATAGGCGTCCCATTGCTCACAGGATTCCTTTCAGAAGTGTACATGAACTGGTTATTAGCAACCATGTCAATGAGTTTTTGAGCTTCTGCAGGCGTTTTCTTTAGGTGAATGGATCCACCTGCAGAAGTGTCCAGTGACATCTTTGATAGCTCAGATAAACCATCATAGAATATATCCAAGATGGTCCATTCTGAAAGCATGTCAGAAGGACACTTTTTGGTCAACTGTTTGTATCTTTCCCAAGCTTCATAGAGGGATTCACCTTCTTTCTGTCTGAAGGTTTGAACATCAGCTCTAAGCTTGCTCAACTTTTGAGGAGGAAAGTACTTGGCTAAGAAAGTCGTGACCAGCTTATCCCAAGAGTTCAGGCTGTCCTTGGGTTGAGAATCCAACCATAATCTAACTCTGTCTCTTACAGCAAAAGGGAAAAGCATGAGCCTGTAGACTTCATGATCTACTCCATTAGTCTTAACAGTATCACATATCTGCAAGAATTCAGTTAAGAACTGAAAAGGATCTTCAGATGGAAGTCCATGAAACTTGCAGTTCTGCTGCATCAGAGAAACTAATTGAGGTTTCAGCTCAAAATTGTTTGCTCCAATGGCAGGCATGGAGATGCTTCTTCCATGTAAATTGGAATTAGGTGCAGTAAAGTCACCAAGCATCTTCCTTACATTATTATTATTTTCGGCTGCCATCTCATTTTCCTGTTCGAAAATTTCTGAAAGGTTATCTCTGGATTGTTGTATTTTAGCTTCTCTTAATTTTCTCTTCAGAGTCCTTTCAGGTTTTGGATCTGCTTCCACAAGAATGTTCTTATCCTTGCTCCTGCTCATATGACAAAGAAGAGGGCACAGAAAAATAATAATAATAATAGAGATCCTTTATACCACAGTATAGGGATCCCTGTGTGAGTAGAAGAAGAGGGGGAGACAAAGAATGTAATATAATGGAAGAAACACAACTGTGAGGATGGCAGAGATGTGAGATGAGATGTTAGGATATGAATGAATAAATAGAATAAGATGGGGGAGGGATAATTTTCGAAAATTATTTTGAAAAAGAGTTAGTGATTTTCGAAAATGGTTTTTAAAAATTGTTAGTATTTTTTCGAAATTTTTTTTTAATTAAAAATAAAAATAATTAGTTAATTAAAAAGAAATTTTTGAAAAAGAGGGAAGATATTTTCGAAAATTAGAGAGAGAGAGAGAGTTAGTTAGGTAGTTTTGAAAAAGTTAAGAAACAAACAAAAAGTTAGTTAGTTAGTTGAAACAAATTTTGAAAAGATAAGAAGTTAGGAAGTTAGAAAAGATATTTTGAAAATATATTTTTGAAAAAGATAAGATAAGAAGATATTTTTGAAAAGATATGATTGAAATTAGTTTTGAAAAAGATTTGATTTTTAAAATCACAATTAATGACTTGATTCATAAGAAATCACAAGATATGATTCTAGAACTTAAAGTTTGAATCTTTCTTAACAAGCAAGTAACAAACTTCAAATTTTTGAATCAAAACATTAATTGATTATGTTATTTTTGAAAATTTGATATAAAAATAAGAAAAAGATTTTTGAAAAATATTTTTTTAATTTTCGAAAATAACTAAGAATTTTGAAAAAGATTTGATTTTTGAAAAAGATTTTGAAAAAGATAAGATTTTCAAATTGAAAATTTGATTTGACTCATAAGGAACAACTTTGATTTTTTTTTTTTTAAATTTTTGAAAAAGTCAACTTAATTTTCGAATTTGATGAGAGAAAAAGGGAAAGATATTTTTTTTTTTGAATTTTATAATGAAAGAGAAAAACAAGAAAAATGATGCAATGCATGAAATTTTTAGATCAAAACAATGAATGCATGCAAGAATGCTATGAATGTCAAGATGAACACCAAGAACACTATGAATGTCATGATGAACATCAAGAACATATTTTTGAAAAATTTTTAATGCAAAGAAAACATGCAAGACACCAAACTTAGAATTCTTTAATGCTTAGACACTAAGAATTCAAGAATGCATATGATAAACATGAAAAGACACAAAACAAAAAATCATCAAGATCAAACAAGAAGACTTACCAAGAACAACTTGAAGATCATGAAGAACACCATGAATGCATGAAATTTTCGAAAAATGCAAGATGCACATGCAATTGACACCAAACTTATGATATGACTCAAGACTCAAACAAGAAACACAAAAATATTTTTGATTTTTATGATTTTCTAATTTTTTTGTAATTTTTTTTTTCGAAAATTAATTTGAAAAAAGGAAAATAAGGATTCCAAAATTTTTAATATGAATTCCAGGAATCTTGCATTCTTAGTCTAAAGCTTCAGTCCAGGAATTAGACATGGCTCACTAGCCAGCCAAGCTTTCAATGAAAGCTCCGGTCCAAAACACTAGACATGGCCAATGGCCAGCCAAGCTTCAGCAGGTGATTGAGGATCAACAGCAGGTTGATTAGCAACAACTAGCTTGCTCTTGATAACAAATTGCAAGCCTCAGTCCAAATAAATTTAGACATGGCTTTACAGCTGGCCAGGCTTCACATGCTTCATGAAACACTAGAATTCATTCTTAAAAATTTTGAATAAAATTTTGAAAATATTTTTATTATTTTTTTTTTCGAAAACAGATGAAAAATTTTTTTGAAAATATTTTTGAAAAATTTTTGAAAAGAAAACAAAACGAAAAGAAAATTACCTAATCTGAGCAACAAGATGAACCGTCAGTTGTCCAAACTTAAACAATCCCCGGCAACGGCGCCAAAAACTTGGTGTTGTTGCCGGGATTGGGATCTCAGACGATTCTTGGCGCCAAACAGGAACAATTAAGTCCCCGGCAACGGCGCCAAAAACTTGGTGCACGAAATTGTGATGTCCAGGCTCGAACAATCCCTGGCAACGTGAGCAACTTGGTGCGCGTAATCGTAATTACACACTCATAATTTGTCACAACTTCGATACAACTAACCAGCAAGTGCACTGGGTCGTCCAAGTAATACCTTACGTGAGTAAGGGTCGAATCCCACGGAGATTGTTGGTATGAAGCAAGCTATGGTCACCTTGTAAATCTCAGTCAGGCAGATATAAAGTGATAATGGTGTTTTCGAATATTATATAGTAAAATAGGGATAGAGATACTTATGTAAATCATTGGTAGGAATTTCAGATAAGCGAATGGAGATGCTTTTCATTCCTCTGAACCTCTGCTTTCCTGCTATCTTCATCCAATCAGTCTCACTCCTTTCCATGGCTGGCTTTATGCAAGGGCATCACCGTTGTCAGTGGCTACATCCCCTCCTCTCAGTGAATAATATGCTCACGCACCCTGTCACGGCACGGCTATTCATCTGTCAGTTCTCGATCATGCTGGAATAGGATTCACCCTCCTTTTGCGTCTGTCACTAACGCCCAACAATCGCGAGTTTGAAGCTCGTCACAGTCATTCAATCATTGAATCCTACTCGGAATACCACAGACAAGGTTTAGACTTTCCGGATTCTCTTGAATGCCGCCATCATTCTAGCTTATGCCACGAAGATTCTGGTTAGGAGATCTAAGAGATATTCATTCTAGCTTAGTTCATGTAGAACGGAAGTGTTTGTCAGGCACGCATTCATAAGGGAGAAGGATGATGAGCGTCACACATAATCATCACCTTCATCACGTTCTTGGGTGCAAATGGATATCTTAGAAGCGAAATAAGAAGAATTGAATAGAAAACAGTAGTACTTGCATTAATCTTTGAGGAACAGCAGAGCTCCACACCTTAATCTTTGAAGTGTAGAAACTCTACCGTATGAAAATACATAAGTGGAGGTCCAGGCATGGCCGAGATGGCCAGCCCCCTAAACGAGATCAATAGTCTCCTAAGATGAACAATGGATTAAAACTGAGACCAAAGATGGTCAAAAAGACTAGTAAAAGGTCCTACTTATAATAAACTAGTCACTAGGGTTTACATGAGTAAGTAATTGATGCATAAATCCACTTCCTGGGCCCACTTGGTGTGTGTTTGGGCTGAGCTTAAGTGTAGCACGTGCAGAGGCCATTTGTGGAGTTGAACGCCAGTTTCTGTGCCAGTTTGGGCGTTCAACTCTGGTTTTGGATCCTTTTCTGGCGCTGGACGCCAGATTTGGGCAGAAGGCTGGCGTTGAACGCCAGTTTACGTCGTCTATTCTTGGCCAAAGTATGGACTATTATATATTGCTGGAAAGCCCTGGATGTCTACTTTTCAACGCAATTGGAAGCGCGCCATTTCGAGTTCTGTAGCTCCAGAAAATCCACTTTGAGTGCAGGGAGGTCAGAATCCAACAGCATCAGCAGTCCTTCTTCAACCTCTGAATCTGATTTCTGCTCAAGTCCCTCAATTTCAGCCAGAAAATACCTGAAATCACAGAAAAATACACAAACTCATAGTAAAGTCCAGAAATGTGAATTTAACATAAAAACTTATGAAAACATCCCTAAAAGTAACTAGATCCTACTAAAAACATACTAAAAACAATGCCAAAAAGCGTATAAATTATCCGCTCATCAATCACTCGAACGATTTGAAGTGGATTCTGAACTTTTGTCTTCAGAACTTATCTGTTGAAATTGTGTTAGTACATACAATTGAACCAAATTATCATTCAATTAAGTTATATATATATATATATATATGAGCGAGATTGACGCTGCTCAAGAGATCATTCTTAAGGAAGCTGCTTAATAAATGTACTCTTATTATTTTAATTTTTTAATTTAAATAAACATATTTATATTATTTTAAATAAAATTTAAAATTAATATTAGTAAGTTTATTTAAAATTTTAAATTTTAATATTTTAAATAAACATATTCTTATTATTTTAAAATTTTGTTAAATCTAAATTAACGTACTCATATTATTATAATTAAGTATATTCTTTTAATTTAAAAATAATATGAATGTATTTAAATAAAAAAAATTAACCACTGGTATTTTTTAAAAATTGAATAAATATAATTAATCATATGAGTACAAAATAATACGAATACATACAATTTTATAAATTATTAATTTAAATTATATCTTTTTAAAATTTAAATTATAAATTAATACAAATTTTATAATTTAAAAATCTAATTATTTAAATAAAATTAAGTTGATTAAAATTTATAAAAATATACTAATACAATTCAAATCGTATTAAAATGTAAACAAGTTTGCTGAGTCCATAAACAAACTTTACGTAAATAAATAAATTTAGTCAATGTGTTAGAGTAGTATAAAAATATACTTATTTATTTATTTGCTACGTGGCCATGCCGTTTGGATTGAAAAACGCAGGAGCCACATACCAGAGGCTGATGAATAGGGTGTTTGCCTCTCACCTTGGGAGCCTAATGGAAGTATACGTCGACGACATGCTAGTAAAGACCAAGAAAGAAGTCAACCTCTTGGCAGACCTCTCACAAGTCTTCGACACCATAAGGTTACACGGGATGAGACTAAATCCTGCAAAGTGTGCCTTCGCGGTAGAGGCAGGAAAATTCCTAGGGTTTATGCTAACACAAAGAGGGATTGGAGCTAATCCCGACAAGTGTAGAGCTATCCTGGAGATGAAAAGCCCGACTTGCTTAAGAGAGGTCCAGCAGCTGAATGGCCGACTTGCAGCCCTCTCCAGATTCTTGGCAGGATCAACACTAAAATCCCTTCCACTGTTCTCTTTATTGAGAAAGTGATGTCAATTCGAATAGACTCCTGAATGCGAGGAGGCGTTCCAGGAGTTCAAAAGATTCTTGAGCCAACCTCCTATTCTGACCCGACCTACAGCTGGGGAAGACCTCGTCCTATACTTATCTGTAGCAGACAAGGCCGTCTCGTCGGCCCTGATAAGAGAGGACGAGGTAGGACAGCACCCAGTATATTTCATCAGCAAAGTTCTACAAGGCCCTGAGCTAAGGTACCACAAACTAGAGAAGTTCGCCTACTCCTTAGTGGTAGCCTCACGAAGGCTACGACCTTACTTTCAAGCTCACACAATAAGAGTCCGCACGAACCAACCCATGAAGCAAATCCTCCAAAAGACGGATGTTGCAGGGAGAATGGTTCAATGGGCAATAGAGCTCTCCGAGTTCGACTTGAAGTATGAAACTCGGACGGCGATTAAAACCCAGTGCCTCACCGACTTCATCGTAGAATATGCAGGAGACCAAGAGGAGAAACCAACTACATGGGAACTCTATGTAGATGGATCCTCAAACAAAACAGGAAGCGGTGCAGGCATAACACTGGTGGGTGAAAGAGGAACCCAGATAAAGGTCTCCCTCAAATTTGAATTCCCAGCTTCAAATAATCAGGCAGAGTATGAAGCCTTGATTGCTGGATTGAAGCTGGCGGAAGAAGTCGGTGCTACAAAAGTGATGATATACAGCGACTCGCAAGTGGTGACCTCCCAGATAAGTGGAGAGTATCAGGCAAAGGACCCAAATATGAAAAGGTACTTGGAAAAACTCTGGAACATCTTGGGCGCTTTGCAGAAACCGAGGTCAAACACATAACTCGGGATCTAAATAGCAGAGCAGACGCCCTATCCAAGTTGGCAAGTACCAAGCCAGGAGGGAATAACAGAAGCCTGATCCAGGAAACTCTCCAGAAACCCTCCGTAGTAAAAGAAAAAGACAAACAAGAGGTCCTTGAGGTAGTCGGATTAAACCTCGGTTGGATGAACCCCTTGGTCGAATACATGAAATTCGACATCCTCCCCAAGGAGGAGAAAGAGGCTAAGAAGATCCGAAGGGAAGCACAACATTACACTTTGGTGAGAAATATCCTCTACAGAAGGGGGATATCAACACCATTATTAAAGTGTGTACCGACCTCAAGAACCACCGAAGTGTTGGAAGAAGTCCACAGTGATCTGCGGAAATCATCTCGGAGCAAGGTCACTAGCCAGGAAAGTGATCCGAGCTGGATTCTACTGGCCGACCTTGCAGAAAGATGCCACAAAATTTGTGAAAAAGTGCCAACCATGCCAGATGCATGCAAATTTCCATGTGGCTCCCCCGGAGGAGTTCATCAGTATCACTTCTCCATGGCCTTTTGCAAAATGGGGAATGGATTTGTTAGGACCTTTTTTCCAGGCGCCAGGACAAGTCAGATACCTGATCGTGGGAATAGATTATTTCACAAAGTGGATAGAAGCAGAACCATTGGCCACCATCACCGCACAAAGAAGTCGGAGGTTCCTTTACAAAAATATCATCACAAGGTATGGGATACCTCATTCCATTACTACAGATAATGGAACCCAATTCACCGACTCTACCTTTAGAAGCCTAGTAGCTAGTATGAAGATCAAACACCAGTTCACCTCGGTGGAACACCCGCAAGCCAATGGGCAAGCCGAGGCAGCCAACAAAGTCATACTGGCAGGGCTGAAGAAAAAATTACAAGATGCAAAAGGAGCCTGGGCCGAAGAGCTCCCACAAGTGCTATGGGCTTACAGGACAACCCCCCAATCCGCCACTAGAGAAACACCCTTCTGACTAATTTATGGCGTAGAAGCCATGATCCCAATAGAAGTCAACGAACAAAGCCCAAGAGTGATTCTCCATGACGAGATCGGAAATATACAGGGGCATAAAGAGGAGCTCGACTTGCTTTCCGAGGTCCGAGAAGAAGCCCAGATAAGAGAAGCAGCGTTGAAACAAAGGATGACTACAAGATACAACAAAAAAGTCATTCGAAGAGCATTCACCCCAAGTGACTTGGTCTTGATTAGAAACGACATTGGAGTCAACAAATCAGGGGAAGGAAAGCTCGCTGCAAATTGGAAAGGACCATACAAAATCAATGAGGTCTTAGGAAAAGGCTATTATAAAGTGACCGACTTGGACGGCACCGAGTTACCAAGGTCGTGGCATGCTTGTAATATGAAAATGTACTATAGCTAAAAGCGAACTCTACTCCCTGATGTACTCTTTTCCCAACTTCATGATTTTTTCCCAAAACCAAAGGGTTTTTTTCTGGAGAAGGGTTTTTAACGAGGTATCATAGTAGGGACTAAGGGAAATAGACTGTCAAAACCCTTAGTAGCAATGAAGTACCTCCCCAATTAATAAAGATCTTTTTAGCTTACAAATATCTCTAAAATTCCTTTGTTGCTTTCTCTTTCTACGAAACGCGCCGACTTAAGCTCGACAAAACGTGAAAATCCCATGACCGACCTAGATGGTCGTCAAGATAAAACGACGAGGTACAAGTCGGTGTAAAGAGGTTATAAAAGTTGATCGTAAGAAACTCGGAAACATTCCGACTCATAAGTCGAAATAAAGAACCGAGTAGAAAAAGAAAACGAATCCCAAAAATAATCTAAGTCATAAAAACTCAATGAAACGAAATTGAGTACTAGGAATAACAAAAGAGAGGTAGAAAAAACCCAAGAAAAGATTAAAAGCTCCTAAAGATCCTTAAAACAAAAAGCTTCAGAAAGGCAGACAAGCCAAAGAAAAGGTTTTTTCAGAAAAGATCAAGGGGAATTCGAAAAAATTGCAATCAGAAAAGCATGCACGCATAAGGTAACTTAAACCCTTATCCAAAAAAGGGGTATTTATTTTTTAACGTAAGCCCTTAGTGAAAAGGGTATTATAAAGTGTTTTGTTTACGGCCTTAAAAGGCCAAAAAATTGTTCAAACACTACCCAAAAATAAATAAAGAGTTTAAAAAAGAGGGGACCCACAGGCCGGGCCCCAAATAGCCAACAAATTACTTTTTTGCAAGAGGAGTAGACAGATCACCACCACCAGAGGCAGGAGGAGCGCCACCAGGACCGGGAAAAGAGGCATCCATAGGAGACGAAGAGGAAGTCGGAGGAACTGTAGAAGAACTCGGAGCGTCCTTAGGGCGAGGAGGGGACTCTATAATTCTCTGCCCCCGAGTCTTCAATTCTGACTCGGAAATAATCTCGGGGACAGGGGGATCCACAATGGCACCATCAATGACAACTTTATCAGGATCTAAAGGGGAAAGGTCCAGGCCAGGAGCAATGACTCCGACCTGCTCCCTAAAGATCCTCCAAGCCTCCTCAGCCCCATCAGCAATAGAGTCCTCCAACTCGGTATAGGCCCTCTGAGAATTCAGCAGCTCATTTTTCACAGACACAAGATCGTTAAATAAACTTTGGTAGCTGTCTTGTGCTGTCTTCCTCAAGCCCACCTCCATGTTGCATTGGGCTTGCAATTTCCTCTCCTTCTCCCGGAGGTTATCCCTTTCCTCCTTCAACTTGGCGACTTCCTCCTTCAACTCCCTCTCCTGCTCTTGATATAAAAGAAGCCTTCCTTCCAACTCCTCGACCCTCGAGGTCATCCCTAAAGAGCTGAGAGGAGCCTTCTCAAAAATATCTAAGAGTTTGCCACAAACCCCTGCCGCCTTGAGGCTCTCCTCAACCAGAGTGGTAAGGTGGCGCCGAACAGAAACATCATCCATGCTTATACGAGCATGGGGATAGATGTTCTTTCGGACGAATGCAAGAGCATCCGCCTTAACCTCACCAGAAGAGCCAGACTCTAAAGTCTTGCGCTTCTTCTTCTCTGGCTCAGGAGAAGATCAGGCGGAGGGGGGCGGCTGAGAGAAAGCTGAAGAAGAAATCACAATGGGCTGAGAGGGAGTCCCAACGTTCCGAGGAGGAGGAGGAGGAGAGATAACCGCCCTGGCGCCACCAGTCCGTGCGCGAGACCTTGCTTTAGCCTCCTGGACTCTCTGGTAAGACTCCTGCGCGTTTGTCTTCGCCATCTCTGAAAAAACAATAGATAATAGGTTAAGACAAGTCGGAAAGGTCAATCAGGCAAGTCGGTAATCTAACAAACGAATAAAAGCTACCTAGCTGTGCCTGGACAAAGGTCGGAGAGCCCTGGAGAAACTTTTTAGTGTCTAAGTATGGGGCCCTCCCCCATACTTCTCGGAGGAACCCCACAATGGCCGCTTCTACCTCATCCAGGTCATCCAGACCATATTTCTCGCAGGGGGAGGCCTCCAGCCAGTACAAAGGGAAGCGGGGAGAATAATTATCATCCAGAAAAAAGGGGTGGTGACCCTCTACAGCTTGAACTTTGAAAAAATAATTTTTAAAGTCATGGAAGGATTCGTCAAAAAGGGTAAAAACTCTCCGACCCTTTATGGCTCGGAAAGACACCCACTGTTGCTTATTGTTTAGCCCACTGAAGGGTTTGGTCATATGGAAGAGATAGTAAAAAATCTTAAAAGAAGTCGGGAACTCCAAAGCTTGGCTAATAAATTGATAAATTTTCAAAAAACCCCAAGAGTTGGGGTGAAGCTGGGTAGGGGAAACTCGGCAGTGATGCAAAACAGATATCTCAAAGTTTGAAAAAGGAAGAAAAACACCCAAACGGGTGATCATACACTCATACATAAAGAAAAAATGAGGGGCCGCCTCATTGACCCTCCCAAAGCAAACCCGGTCTTCAGGATCCGGGACTACCAACTCATACTTCGGCTCGTCCTCCTCAGAAGTACAAATTCTGTGGTGAGTGCGAAGGTTGGTGATAAACTCAGTATCGACCGAGGGTTCCTCCCCTAGGACCGTGACATCAACCCACTGAGAAAGGATATCTACGGAAGCCATTTCTTTTACTTAAAAAGGTAACAAAAAACCTACAAGGAAAAAAGAAAAGAAAAATAAAAAACACGGTCTCTAAAGGAGGGAATACGGAACTGAAGTCTACAAACCAACCTATCTACAAAATAAAGGCATGCAAATAGAAAAGCATGTTACAAAAAGAACTAACCTTTATCCGAAAATGAGGGTTGGAGAAAACGAAAGCCTTCGAAGATGCAAAAATGCAGCACGAACGAATGAAGGGGAAATTTGAAAAATCGCAGAAACGAAACAATGAAAGAGAGGGAAAGTATTTATAAGTACGTAAGGGGCACAATGGTAAAAACGGGGCAGTCATTAATGAAAATGCACCGTTACCAAGACCATCAATCCCTACGCACATCCCTAACGGACACGACGCTTGATTAGACGTAACTGTCAGAACCAAAAGGTCACGAAAAGTCACGTCGGTTTCAGAACATCACGTCGGTCCCCCAACAAGTCGGTTACAACCCCGAGTAGTATACTCGAACCCAAATCTTAAAGAGAAATTGGGCTCGAGTAGGGGCACTGTTCATACCCTGGTCCAACGATTAAGGCCCAGGATCCAAGTAAAAAGGCCCAACCCAAAGGGTTGACCTCACCTTTCACCAGATCAGCCACTACGAAGTCGGTACTCGTCACGACTTGCTCTAAAGAAGTCGGGACCGAGGATTAGCTGGCAGATAAGCACTCATTTGAATGAGTAACTGCCCCTAGAAACTCTCTAACCACTTCACGAGCCATATCTTAACTTCCCTAAGATAAAGGGACGGTTAACACCCTAGAAAAGTGGCACTACCCCAACGGTGGTTATTGGTTCACCACTATAAATACACTGACACCCCTCAGGTATCTCTAAGTCCCAATACTCTCTAGACCTGCTAACACTCTTGCTGACTTAGGCATCGGAGTGTTCTTGCAGGTACCACCCCCCATTCATTCATACTCACAAGTCGGACGGAGGCCCCCAAGGCGCAGACCCTCTCAAAGGCTTCCTCCCTCAGACGATTGGGCCAACCAACGCCATCCAGCCCATTAATCTCCGGTTACCTACCGTAACAAATATGTTTATTTAAAATATTAAAATTTAAAATTTTAAATAAACTTACTAATATTAATTTTAAATTTTATTTAAAATAATACAAATATATTTATTTAAATTAAAAAATTAAAATAATAAGAGTACATTTATTGAGTAGCCTACAAGGGTTTATAAGTTTAAAAAATACTTCATAAACCGTGGCTGGTTAGAGGATTTTTTGCTCATATTGTTTCGTACATAAACCATGGGAGTTAGAGGGTTTTTTGCTCATATTGTTTCGTACATAAATCGTGGTTAGCTCCCACGGTTTACCTTCAAACCTTCCCCTAAGTAAACCATTGAAGGCTGGCACGGTTTACATGTAATTTGAAAACCGTGGTTAGCTCCCACGGATTATATAATAATAAAAATGCACATGCCGTAAGCCTTTTCCAATTGTTGAAATCACGTAAAGGTTTCTCATATTTATTTTATTTCACTATATTGCCCTTTAATTAATATTTAAACTAATTCTTTTGTAGGTCTTTTCGCTATTATTGTTGGTTGTGGTGAAAATACACGAGAAATATTCTGGATGAGTATATCACATCTAAGTCAAACGCTATAAAAATGCCGTCTGTAAGTAGAGGTGGCAACATGTACCCTATCCGCGGGTACCCAATCCGACCCCACCCGGTCGGGTAGGGTTGCCAACCCGATCCGCAGCGGGTAGGGTTCTCGTGCGGGTTAGGTAGGGTGCGGGTTGAGCCTCAACCCTACCCGACCAACCCGCACCCTATATATGTATATATAATATACTTACATAAAAATTTGTTTTAAGTGGATGTTGAATCACAGACCTCTCACTAAATGCAAGAGATCCTTAGTCATTAAAAGAAGATTATTAATTGATAATTTAATAATTTCTTTTACATAAAAGTCAGTTCTATTTTAAATTATCATCAAGTTATAATAATGTTGCATCTTTTTTTGTAACCCGCGGGTAGAGTCGGGTACCCGCGGGTTATGGGCGGGTAAGGTTAGAATTGAGATATTCTCAATCTACGGGTAGGGTAGGGTTGAGTTTATATAAAAATCTCAAGCCGTGGGTAGGGTTAGGGTTGACTCCAAACCCTACCATACCCTACTGTTCATATCCTGGGTCGAGCTACCCGACCCGGGATGTTTAGCGACAAGGCGACCGACCTCGACAGATCCGACTATCCGACCTCTTCTCAAAGAACTCGACCAAACTGCCAGGAAAGTCCAGTAAATGGCCTAAATAGAGGAACACGACCCAAATCCAAAGCCAATCCAAGCCTATAGAGATAAAGGCGGTTCCCTTGAAGATAAGCTGACCTCACCCAAAGATAAGATAAGATAAGATAAAGATAACTAACTTATCTTATCTAAAAAGGTCAGCCCACTCTATTATAAATACACTGGAGCACCCAGGTATAACTCATACTCTGATTCTACTAAAAACCTGCTCAATACCCTTGCTAACTTAAGCATCAGAGTCCTTTGCAGGTACCCCCTACCCTCCGGTGACGAAGGATCAGCAGTGCAGCTAGTCCAACAAGTCAGACACGACAGCTCCGGTCGCCACTCACCAGCCGGACACGTCAGCACCGACCAGCACAGACGATCTCGTCTGAGATCGACCTACAGTTTCAGGTAACCCTCGGAACATTGGCGCCGTTGCCGAGGAACTTGGAAGTCATCCCATCACCATGGCGGACGACCATGACAACGACCACGATTCAGATCTAGAGGATAGAACACCGCACAAAAACGCGGGCAATACACTGAAAGATACCCCGAAATCTAACGGGGACAAAAACTCATCAAATCCGGGAGTGATAGAAGCGCTTCAAGATCGTTTAAAGCAACTTAAAAAAGAAAGCCATCATCAACGAGAAGTTGGGAAAGATCTACAAAAGGAGGTAAGGCGACGCCGAGAATTAGAAGACAAACTTTTAAAACTCGAAACCGATCTCAAAGCCAAAGCTACTCGATCCACTCCTGAGGACAACTCTCGCAAGGATCAAGATCCATTCACTAGGGAGATCATGAGGACTAAAATCTCTAAAGACTTCAAACTCCCGGATATGGCTTTGTACGATGGCACTACAAATCCCAACCGTCACCTCAGCAATTTCAGAAGTAGAATGTACCTCACTAACGCCTCAGATGCAGTTCGCTGCAAAGCTTTCCCAACAACTCTCACAAAGACAGCAATTAGATGGTTCGACAACCTACCTCCGAAGTCCATCTCAAGCTTTGACGACTTAGCCAAAAAGTTTCTGGCCAGATTCTCCATCCAAAAAGATAAGGCTAAGCACGCCCCCAGTCTATTAGGAATCAAGCAAGGAGATCGGGAAAGTCTTCGCAACTACATGG
Organism: Arachis hypogaea; assembly: GCF_003086295.3. NCBI lineage: Eukaryota > Viridiplantae > Streptophyta > Magnoliopsida > Fabales > Fabaceae > Arachis > Arachis hypogaea. The sequence continues at coordinate 24,962,216 of NC_092055.1, read as the reverse complement.
AAAGATTCAACAAAACATGCCTAGACATACTAAGCCTACCGACAGAGGCCGCCATCATGGGCCTCATCAATGGCCTATGAGAGGGACCTTTTAGCCAATCTATATCAAAGAAGTATCTCACATTTCTGGACGAAGTGCAAGAACGAGCGGAGAAATACATCAACATGGAAGAAAATTTTCGACTAGGAGAAACCTCAAAATCCGGATTCACCTACCGAGACAAAGGGGGAAAAATTAAAAAAATCATAATTACAACCCTCTTCGGGTGTCCCTTGTGGATGTTTACAAAGAAGTCTGCCACACAGAAAAAATACCCCCAGCTCGACCACTCAAAGGCAAAAAGGGAGGAGGAAACCGGAATGAATATTGTGAATACCATCGAGTCCGTGGGCACTCCACCAACGAATGGTTTGACTTAAAAAATGTCATAGAAAAATTAGTGAGAGAAGGAAAACTAGATCGGTATCTGGCCACCCGGGACGATGAGCAAAGAAAAAGGAGAAGGGATGAGGAGGTGGGACGAACCGAGCGATCACCTCGTACGCCAGAAAGACATGTTCATATGATACACGGAGGGTTTGCAGGAGGAGGAATCTCCAAATCATCTCGTAAAAGATATCTCAAAGAAGTATATTACGTCGAAGGAAAGGAGGAAGCACCCGACATCCCTGCAATTACGTTTACCAAAGAAGATGCATCCGGTATCATCTCAGGACACGACGATCCCATGGTCATCACCATTATATTGGCAAATGCAAATCTCCACCGTACATTGATAGACCAAGGGAGCTCCGCTGACATCTTATTCAAAATTGCCTTCGACAAGCTCGGCCTAGAAGATAAAGAACTTAGAGCATATCCAAACAGGCTGTTCGGACTAGGAGACACTCCAGTGCAACCACTGGGATACGTCCCACTACACACAACCTTCGGAAAAGGAAACCAATCCAGAACACTCAAAATAGACTACATCGTGGTCGACGTGAGTTCAGCCTACAATGCCCTAATAGGTCGGACAACATTAAATCAACTCGGCGCAATAGTCTCAACTCCACATTTATGCATGAAATTTCCAACTACAGAAGGGATAGCTATGATAAAAGCGGATCAGAAGATGGCGCACCGCTGTTATAACGAAAGTCTAAACTCAGAGGCAGAGGAGAAGAATTTCACACAATTGAACTTGGTGGAGTTCAGAGGCGAGAAGAACTTCGTCCACAACCTGAAGATGAAGTAGAGAAAGTCCATATCGGAGACGTCCCGGACAAAACAACCAATATTGGCACGATTCTAAAAGGAGACATAAAAGAATCACTCGTACAGTTCTTACGAGAAAACGCCGACTTCTTTGCGTGGAAGGCTGCAGACATGTCAGGCATAGACCCCGAGTTAATATGTCATAAGCTAGCAGTCTACCTTGGATCTCGGCCAGTACAACAGAGGCGTAGAAAACTCAGACCCGAACGATCCCAAGCTGTAGAAGAGCAGGTACAAGCTCTACTAGAGGCAGGATTCATAAGAGAAGTCAAGTACCCACTATGGCTAGCTAACGTCATCTTGGTGAAAAATCAAACGGGAAGTGGCAAATGTGCACCAACTATACTGATCTCAACAAAGCCTGTCCAAAAGACCCTTATCCACTCCCAAGTATCGACGCTCTGGTAGATGCCTCCTCCAGATACAAATACCTCTCGTTTATGGATGCATATTCCGGATACAATCAAATCCCAATGTACCCACCCGATCAAGAAAAAACCTCGTTTTTAACACCAAAAGCAAACTACTGCTACATTGTGATGCCTTTTGGTCTCAAAAACGCGGGAGCTACTTATCAAAGGCTAATGAATAAAGTCTTCTCAGATCATATCAAAAAAGTCATGGAAGTCTATGTGGACGACATGTTGATAAAGACACAAAGTGAAGAGACATTATTGTCCGACCTGATCCAAGTGTTCGACACTATAAGGAAGCATGACATGCGACTCAATCTTGCAAAATGCACCTTTGCAGTAGAAGTCAGCAAGTTCTTAGGTTTTATGCTCACACAAAGAGGAATTGAGGCAAATCCGGATAAATGCCAGGCCATACTCAACATGAATAGCCCAACTTGTGTCAAAGAGGTACAACAACTCAACGGGAGATTGGCAGCCCTGCCCAGATTCCTAGCGGGATCAGCGATAAGATCTCTTCCCTTCTATGCTACTCTAAGGAAAGGAAAGAGGTTCGAATGGACAACGGAGTGCAAACAAGCCTTCCAAGAATTCAAAAGATTCCTAGGACAGCCACATATCCTATCTCGGCCACGAGAAGGAGAACCACTCATATTATACCTCGCGGTAGGGAGTCGGGCAGTAGCCTCAGCACTAGTTTGAGAAGACGACAGTGGGCAACAACCCGTATCATAGTTGTCAGAATCGAACCGGTAATCGAACCGATCAGGTCACTAGGTCACTGGGTCATTGGTTCAACCGGTGGGTCACTGGTTGAACTGATTGACTCGGTCCTATGTAAATAAAAAATAAAATATAGTCATAAATTTAAAATTAAAATTTAAACTACATATTTTCACTAACATTTTAAAAATATCTAGCTATTCTAAAACAATATGAAACAGGAACAATAAGTATTTTGTTAATTTTACTCTATTATAAATATTTTTATTTTGTTTTTATATTAAAATAACTATTATTTTCGAATTTTAATAATTTATTAATTAGTTTTTATCTATTATACTATTATATACTACAAGTATTTATTGAAAAATAATATTAATAGATATTATATAATTATAAAAAATAAGTGAGTTTATAATTATTGTTAAATAAAAATATAATTAATTTAAGAATGAATGAGTTTATAACTAAAATTAAAATAAATTAAATAGAAGTATATTATTTGCTAAAAGATATTTATATATATATTAATTTGCATATATATTGATAAAAAGCTTAACAGCTTGGTGGTTGTGAGTAACATGCTTTTTCTGGATGAGGGGGGTTCGAACCCAACTTCAACATTTTAGAAAAATTTTGAAACTCAAGCGGTTCGGTCGAACCGGTCTTATTGAGTTTGACCGGTTTTGACCGGTTCACTCCGGATTTGACCGGTTCATTGTCTCATTCGGTCAAATCATCGAACCGGACCGGCTTAGGGTCCTGTTCATTGGTTTTCCGGTCAAACCGGCCAGTCTGGTCCGGTTTTGCTAACAATGACCCGTATACTTCATCAGTAAAGCATTACAAGAATCCGAGCTAAACTACAAAAAAATAGAAAAAGTTGCCTATGCTCTCATACTAACATCTCGACGACTTCGCCCGTACTTCCAAGCTCACACCATTAAGGTTCGGACCAACCAGCCCGTAAAAGGGATATTGCAGAAAACAGATCTAGCGGGCAGAATCTTACAATGGACAGTCGAGTTGTCCGAGTTCGACCTTCAATACGAAGCTCGGACAGCCATCAAATCACAATACTTAGCCGACTTCTTTGCAGAATTTACAGACACCCCGGAAACCCCCACGGAATGGAATCTCTACGTGGACGGTTCCTCGAATAAGACTGGAAGCGGCGCAGGTGTGATAATTGAAAGTAATCAAGGAACCCAAATCGAACTCTCTCTCAAATTCGGGTTCTCTGCCTCAAACAACCAGGCGGAATATGAGGCACTACTAGCTGGTTTAAAGCTGGCTAAAGAGGTCGGAGCTCAAAAACTCATTATCTTCAGTGACTCACAGGTGATCACTTCACAAATAACGGGGAGCTACCAAGCCAAGGACCCCACTATGAAAAAGTACCTGGGTAAGACCAGGGAACAGCTCGGACAACTCCGGGAATATGAGATCCACCACATACCTCACGAACAAAATGCCCGAGCTGACGCACTCTCAAAACTAGCCAGCACCAAACCAGGAGGCAACAATAGAAGCCTCATCCAGGAAATATTACAGAACCCGTCAATCTCGGAAGAGGAAAAAGTCCTAGCCATAACAGGTCTAGATCAAGGATGGATGACTCCTATAATTAACTACATCAAAACAGAAACACTTCCTACAGACGAGAAGGAGGCAAAAAGGTTAAAACGGGAGGCACAATACTACACTATTATAAATAATACTCTATACAAAAGAGGAATTTCAATACCATTGTTAAAATGTGTACCGACTTCCAACACGAGGGAAGTTCTAGAAGAAATACACAGTGGCATCTGTGGCAATCATCTCGGAGCACAAGCGCTCACCAAAAAAATACTTCGGACAGGATTTTATTGGCCAAATCTACAAAAGGAGGCCACAGAGTTCGTAAAGACATGTCCACCATGTCAAAAACATGCCAACTTTCACATTGCCCCGCCCGAGGAGCTCATCAGCGTAACCTCACCTTGGCCATTTGCAAAATGGGGACTCGACCTTCTCGGACCATTTCCTCAGGGATCGGGACAAGTTAAATTCCTCATAGTAGGGGTAGACTATTTCACAAAGTGGATTGAGGCAGAACCCCTAGCTAACGCCACTGCTCAAAAAGTCAAAAATTCCTATATAGGAACATTGTCACAAGGTTCGGGGTTCCATACTCCATCACCATAGACAATGGCACCCAATTCACAGATGCAGACTTCAGAAAATTAGTAGCCGACTTGAACATAAAGCACCAGTTCACTTCCGTCGAACATCCCCAAGCCAATGGACAAGTTAAAGCTGCCAACAAAGTCATATTGGCTAAGCTAAAACGGAGATTATAAGACGCAAAAGGAGCTTGGGCCGAAGAACTCCCACAAGTCCTATGGGCATATCGAACAACGCCACATTCCACCACAAAGGAATCACCCTTCCGATTAGCATACGGAACGGAGGCAATGATCCCAGTAGAGATCGAGGAAGGATCGCCTAGAGTGGTCCATTACAATGAAGAAGCCAACTCCCAACTTCAAAGGGAAGAGCTCGACCTACTTCCTGAAATCCAAGAAAGAGCTCGGATCAGGGAAGAAGCACTAAAACGTCGAATGGCTTCTAGATATAATCAAAAGGTAGTGCCAAGAGGTTTCGCTGAGAATGATCTTATCCTAATACGAAATGATATCGGAACAACTCGACTCGGAGAAGAAAAGCTGGCAGCAAACTGGAAAGGACCCTACCGAGTCATAGAAGTACTTAGAAGGGCTACTACAGACTGTCCGAACTCGAGGGGCGAGAGCTTCCCAGGTCATGGCACGCCTGCAACCTAAGAAGGTACTATAGCTAGGAATGGTAAGGGATCTCAGCATAAGGTGTACTCTTTTTCCTGAAAAGGTTTTTTAACGAGGCACCAAGTTGAGATCCACAAATTATCCGACTTAAAAGGATAAAAACTCCACATGTACATATTTGCATTTTCTTTTAAATAAAATATGTTAGATGTTCTACAAGTTTTCAAGACGCATTAAATCTGAAACATTCATTGCACGATTATAAAACAACAGATCGGCAGAAAGTGAAAATAAAATTCACTGCACGATCACGATAAAGACCAGCAGAGATGAAAATCAAATTCATCTCAAGGTCGACTAAATAAAGATTGAACTCACCTTCTACAAATCGGCAAAGATGAAAACAGAATAATGCAAGAAGTTATCGAAAGTGATCCGGAGAAAAGACCTGACGAGGTCTTAATGGATTGCTAAATAATAACTTAAAGACTGGCCGACGTTAAGAAGTCGGACCAAGTCAAACCAAGTTATAAGTAAACCCTGGAAAGAGGTCTGGCCAACCCTATAAAAGAGGATTACTTTAACTTAGAAGGGCTCGACATGACGAAGTCGGCCCAAAACATAAAAGTTATAAAAGTAATCCCTGAAAGAGACCTGAACAAGGTCCAAGAAAGAGGATTACAAAAATAACTTAGAAGGGCTCGACATGACGAAGTCGGCCCAAAACATAAAAGTTATAAAAGTAATCCCTGAAAGAGACCTGATCAAGGTCCAAAAAAGAGGATTACAAAAATAACTTAGAAGGGTTCGACATGACGAAGGCGGCCCAAAACATAAAAGTTATAAAAGTAATCCCTGAAAGAGACCTGAACAAGGTCCAAGAAAGAGGATTACAAAATAACTTAGAAGGACTTGACGCGAAGAAGTCGGTCCAAAACATAAAGCTACAAAAATAATCCCTGAAAGAGACCTAAAAAGGGGTCCAAAAAAGAGGATTATCAACAACAGCTCGGACAAAACCGATATAATGAAATCGGCGACCTCAGCGTTATACAAAGAAAATTCCTAACAAAGACCTGAACAAAGTCCAAACAAAACGAATTGATGGAAATGACATCAGGCAAAAGAACCAAGCCAACCTAAAGAGGTCAGACAACAAAAAGTCCCAACACTCTCAAAAAACTAGAAAGGTGCCAAGACGAGTGCAGACAGACATGATATAAAACTGCTAGCTATAATAACGGCAAGCTTCAGAGGCCACCAAAATCAGCCCCAAAAGCTTGGAAACTGCTTTGTTTTTCAAAATAAAGTTGCTAAACAAGCAACCAAGAGAGTGTCAACAGTCAGCAAAATACCATTTACAAAAAATAGTTCAAAAGCCCGCAGACAGGGCCATACACAAATATACCAAGAATAACTAAAGAGGATCTAGAGGTTTCCCAGAAGCTGCATCAACATGGGGCGAAGGAGGACGAGTCTGGAGGGGCACAGCATCCACCGTCCCGTCGTCTCGATTTAATATCTGGCAATCAGGCTCGGGCTCGGGATGACTAACCCCAGCAGGAGGAGCTGAAGAAGTCGGCACAACAGTGGCTTTGGCAACCGGCACAGGCAGAGGTTCAACATCATCGTCATCAAGGTCGTCAGGGACAATCTTGCCCTCCTTTACGACATTGTCCAGACTAAAGAGAGTAAGGTCGACCTCGGGAGCAAGAACTCGAACTTGCTCCTTCAGGTTCTCATAAGCAACATTTACGCTGCCCACAAGGTGACCCTGGAGCTCGGCATAGTCAACCCGGGCAAACTCCAACTCTTCCCTGAGACGCATTACCTCACGGTAGGATGTGACATAGCTGTCATTGTGCCTCAATGCCGTGTCTTCAGCAACCTCACAGAAGCCGCCAAAGTAACAGAACTTGCCTTTTCGCCCTCCAATTCCTTCTCCAGCTTGGCCACCTTCACTTGAAGCTCCTCCTACAAACCTTTCATTTTATCAAACTCCCACTTAGCCTCTTCCATAAAGGCCTTAGTAGCATGAAGGGGAAGATCTTGGACAGTACGGTACATAGCAGCTCCCATATGTGCCATTTTTATGCTGCTCCGAGTTATGAAGTCTAAATGGCGAAGAAGAGAGACGTCATCAGTAGGGATGGTACCATAAGGACCAATCTGCTGATCAATAAACTCAACCGCATCAAAATCAGGGGCGTCGAGGTTAAAAGGCTCAGTTGTCTTCTGTTTTTTGTTTGGAGGAGCACCAGAAGTAGCCACAGAAGCTTGTGGAGGATCGACCAAACGAACCCGGGGAGTAGGGATTACCTTTCTCGCCCCCGGTGAGCTCGGTACGGCCAGCTTCGACTGAACCTGGGATGACCCCTCCCCGGCCGCCTTGGCCGAGACGTTTTGGGCTGCAGAAGCCTTCCTTTCCCTTTTGAATGCCTTCATAGATTCATTATTTTTAATCATCTCTGCAAGCAAAACACAACAGTAAGGAACCAAGTCACAAATCGGAAAAGAGCTTGCAAAAAATATGGGAGCAGACAAAAGAGGAGAATAAAAAAATTGACCACTACCCAGCTCAGTTCGGAGGAGAGAGGGGTTGGTTAAAAATTTTTTTGTGTCGAGATGGGGAGGCTACCCCCAGTTTTCTTCCAGAACAGTCACGAAAGCTTGCTCAGCCTCATCCAACATTTTCCATGTATATCTAGAAACCCTCACATCCTTTTGCCATTCCAAGGGAAAGGCGGGCTCGTCATTTTCATCCAGAAAAAAGGGCCGAGCTCTTTCAACAGCTCAGACTTTAAAAAAGTAATTTTTAAAGTCACGAAAAGATTCATCAAACATGGAGAAAACCTTTTTTTCCTGGGAAGCTCAGAAAGAAACCCAAGCGGCTTTCTTTCACAGAATAAGCAAAATAACACGACCCAGAATAAGCAAAATAACACGAAGAAATAATCGTTATCTTTCACAGAATTCATCAGCAAAAGCTATCAGCATGACAAAAAGGAACAATCTTTCGAGAAAACAAGCAATGTGAGCAAAGGGACCATTTCAAAAGCAAGAGAAAACCCTCAAACAGTAAGCAAGCAGGCGCACAGTGATACGAAAAGACTCAGACTTCAAGAGAAAAATCGAAACCCTATCAAAAGCCGAAAGCAAAACGACGAAAGAAGCACAAAGAAAGAAAAATCAACCTGAACGAAGGAAGAAGCTTCGAAAGAGATTGAAGATGGAAAGACGGAATCGCCCAGAAAATCGCCGAATGACGCCGCCACGCAAGAAATGCAAAATTTAGGTGAAAACAGAAAGCGAGAGAGTAAAGGGGGAAGTTACAAAGAAAAACGAAGAAGAGAAACCGTTTGTGTGTGTGAAATTCAAAATAAATGGGCCAAGGGAAACGGAGCATTAAAAAACAATTAATGAAGGTATTAAACCCTCGCACGTTCCCGAGAACAGAGCGCTAATACAAAAGCGCGCGCTTTCAGAAGAAAACGTTCTACATTCAAAGAAAGAAGTCGACAAATGTTCGAGTTTGGCTTCACCAGAGAAAGGATCGAAGTCCTAAAGACTGAGACTCGACCTCAAAAAGAAAGACCGAGCTCGAGCAGGGGCACTGTTCATGTCCTGGGTCGAGCTACCCGACCCGGGATGTTTAGCGACAAGGCGACCGACCTCGACAGATCTGACTATCTGACCTCTTCTTAAAGAACTCGACCAAACTGCCAGGAAAGCCCAGTAAAGGGCCCAAATAGAGGAACACGACCCAAATCCAAAGGCAGTCCAAGCCTATAGAGATAAAGGTGGTTCCCTTGAAGATAAGCTGACCTCACCCAAAGATAAGATAAGATAAGATAAAGATAACTAACTTATCTTATCTAAAAAGGTCAGCCCACTCTATTATAAATACACTGGAGCACCCAGGTATAACTCATACTCTGATTCTACTAAAAACCTGCTCAATACCCTTGCTAACTTAAGCATCGGAGTCCCTTGCAGGTACCCCCCACCCTCCGGTGACGAAGGATCAGCAGTGCAGCCAGTCCAACAAGTCGGACACGACAGCTCCGGCCGCCACTCACCAGCCACACACGTCAGCACCGACCAGCACAGACGATCTCGTCCGAGATCGACCTACAGTTTCAGGTAACCCTCGGAACACCTACACATTGCCACCCCTATCTGTAAGTAGGAGAAAGGTAGAAAGATAATTTAATTTAAAATTTTTAAAAATAAGATAACTTAATTTAAATCAAATTTTATTTTATTAGGTTAGATTAAATTTATTTAAATTTAAATTTTTTAAAATATTACTAAGTAAATCAGAATTAAATCAAATCTTTTAACAAATTATAACAACAAAACAAACTAAATATAGACATAATAAATTCAAAAATAAATATTGAATTTTTGTGAGACAATTTAGGGTAGAATAGAAATTTCTCGTGTAATATAATATTTGAATTATATTATTTTATTAATTGGGTAAAGCATTTTTTCTCTAAAGTTTGATAAAAGTTTTAAAAATACTCCTACGCTTTATTTTGTTTCAATTTTGTCCCAGAAATTTTTTGATTTGGATCAAATATATCCTCGATAGCTAAATTTTCAAAAAATTTAAGACTAGTCTAAGTGTCTAACAATAATGTATGAAAATTATGCTTGATTTGCTTGTGTTGAGGGGTTGTTCTTATGAAATTGTTGTTGAATCAGTTTTAAATTTTTTGAAAAATTAGTCGTCAGGGGTATATTTGATACAAATCGAAAACTTTTGGGACAAAATAAAATTTAAGAGTATTTTTGAAACTTTTATCAAACTTTAGGGACAAAAAATATACTTTACTTTAATTAATTTTATTTTTTGAAGAATAGAAAGATAGAAAAAGATAGAAAATTAGAAAGTAAAGAGAGAGAAAGATAAAGAAAAAGGAGAGAGTTTGTTAATTTTAGAGAAAAAGATTTTATTTTAATTATAATAAAATAATATATTATGACACATTTTACTTTGTCAAATTAGTAATATAAAATATATATTATAAGTTATATATAGACTGGGAAGAGTATAGAGAAATAGATAAGGGGAGAGAGATAGATAAGAAAATAGAGGAGAAAAATTTATTAATATTAGAAAAAAATATTTTATTCTCAATTTTAATAAGAGTGTTATATGATATATTTTTATTGTTAAATCAGTAATATAAATATAATTATATTTTAATTTTAATTTTAGTTATAATTAGAGAACATTATGTTGTATGTAGATTGTTAAATTTTGTAATTAGTTATTGATAATGATATATAAGAGAGATAGAGTGGGTAAAAAATAAATTTTTTTTAATTTAAAAAAAATTAATTTCAATTATAATAAAAGAATAACAACTAATATGTTTTGGTTATAAAATTAATGAGGTATAATAAATAATAAATTTATTTATCGTCGAATAGTCTTCCGAATTTGGATTTTGATAAAGAATCCATTAAATTGTCATTTGCTATTCAAACGGTGTTTTGGTAATTAGCAAAGGAAAAAAAAAAGTTATATTACACATATAAATTTTTTTTTGCTTATAAATTTTATAAGTTAGGTCAAATTTAACAAAAATTATATTCACTCACTGGAGTATGATAATACGTACGTCACTCAATCATTTTTAAAATGTGCTCTCACTCACCATTATGGAAGACACTTCTTCTTCTTCACGTTCCTCCTTCTCCTTCTCCTCTTCCTTCTTTTTTTTTTGTTTTTTTTTTCTTTATGTGTTTCATCTTCATCGTTGTCTTTTATTGCTGTACTTTTTTTCCTCTTCCTCTTTCTATTGATTTTGCAACATTATGTATTTTTTTCTTCTTTGTTTGATTTTTTCTCCCAAGAAGAATTATAAGAAAATGAAATAAGAAGATGAGGAAGAAGAACCAGTAGAAGATAAAGAGGAGAAAGAGAAAAAATTTTGAATTATGCAAAATTTTTCAGAATAAAAATACACCTAAAAATTTTTAAAATACACTCAAATATCTTCGTGTTATACCCAAATTTACTGCAAATACAGAAAAATATTTTCTCTAATACTGCATTTTATTTCTTCTTCTTTTTTCCTTATTTCTTTCTTTCTTTTAGTTAAATGAATGTAAGTTCATCCTCTTTCAAGTAATTTTGATAAGAAGAAATTTGAGAAGGTAAAATAAAAAGAAGATAAATAAAAAAAAAAGAAGACGAATATGGTGATGATAATAAAAAAAAAAAAACAGTAGAAGATGAGAAGGAGAAAAAGAAAGAATTTTGAATCAGAATAAAAATATACCAAAAAATTCTTAAAATACATCTAAATATCTTTGTATTACACCCAAAATCTTCGTGCTACATCTAATTTTACTGCAGAAAAATGTTTCTTCTAATGCTATATTTTTTTTTCTAAATTAAACCACATCTTAGTCACTTGATTGAATTTAAAACAATAATCAATTTCGTTTTGGTTCAATTAACAATTAAACCTAAATTATTTATTATCTTTAACAACGAAATAATTTTTTTAATAGCCAGCCTGAAAATGTAAAAGTACAAGGCGCAATTGGACTTCTGGTAGCATATGATTAAATGGCTAATCATGATGACTACTAATACTTGATATAATTATTATTTGGTACAACAACAGCACCAAAGAAGAATATAACATAACGTCGAACAAAAAATAAGTCACGTAAATAACTCAAACTGATTTATTTCTTTATTGGCTTCATTGAAACTCATTCATAATTTTCAAAGTTGCACATCAATTAGTTTGACTATCAAAGTCAATATATATGAAGTTACCGATTGAGGTTAGGTGTTTATATTTTTTGTTTAAAGATACTGAATTAATATATTTTGTGTCCATTCTAATAAAAAGATACAGAAATACTAACTAAAGATATAATTTATTTTTTATTTTTTTATTATTTTTGTTAATTTTTTATAATTATAATTTTTATTATTATATTTTTCGTTTCAAATTTTTTTAATGAAAAAAATAAGAATAAATTAAATTTTTATAATTTGTTTTAATTTATCACCAAATAGAATATAAAAATACAAAAATTTATATTTTTGTCTTTTATGTTTTATTCTTAGTGTCTTGTCTTATTTTATTTTCAAAAACAAACACAACCTAACATCCAAAATTTGGTATTAAATATATTATTATAGTAAAAATAAAAAATATAATATAAAAGAGGGTTTTTTATTTTTCACATGATCAACCTAATAGAATATATTGAATATATGTACTCAAGAAAATGAGCTATATACTAAATAAAAAAATAATTATAATTCCAATATCTTCTATTCAACATTGCATTTTTTTTTTCCTGAGAAAATAGTAGGAGGTCGGATGGATGAAGGGATGTAGAATTTTTTATTGAATAAAACTCTTTTCTGGGTTATGTTTTTTTTTTTAATTCAGATATTTTTTATAGTAGACACATTTCCTTTTACGAGAATTTTTTATAAAAGATGATGAAAAATATTTAGTGTGAGGTAACTTATATGACTTAATCTTCATCCTAAGTGAATAATAATTATTTGATTGAAATTGTTTAGTTCCTACATAACGATGTTCCAATCAAATAGTTATCATCCCTCTACAACATTATTTTGATGACAGTATAGACGATAAACAATCACAATCAAATAGTTATCATCCATATAAAATATATAAATACTAGATAGATCTTACAAACTAACATCACATGTAAGTATTTTTTGTTATTTTTTTTATTAGAGATTCTTATAAAATGGCTCATGAATCTAATGAAAAGGAAGGATAGGATGTGAATTGTCATTTTCCAATTATTAAGATATGAATTGTCTAAATTAAAAAAAATAAAGAATTTTTTTTTTATTTTAGACTTTTGGTTATATAGTATTATATTTTTTTACCATGAACTTTAGTTGATGTTTTTTCTGGATCCAAATATTGAATTGGAATGGTGGTAGTTTTTGGTCAAATGGTTATAAACTTTTATTTTTGGTGACCTGTGGGGCCCTAAGGCCATGTTTATGATCTTAATCATCTCAACCTGAAAGAAAACTGTTGGCCCAATTGGATAATGTAGGCTATCAGGCCCACATATCAGTTGTTTTTATGTTCATTGGTACAAGTGGCATCATCCAACGTCCAAAAAGAAAAAATTGGCATTAATCTCGGAAGTGACAAGTGAAGTGAGGCCATTTTCAACATTTTTACTTGAGTAAATAATAATTAGCTGTGACATTCTTTTGGTTCTATTTGCCTCTCATTTATTAGTCCACCCTTTTTTTTTAATAAAGGGTAGTATGTGTATATAAATTGATTATTTGATAATGAGGTTAATCATTTTAATTTGCAGTTTGCTCCTACATATATACTTCACTTCTTCCTCCTTCTTATTTATGTATTTATTTTGTATGATTACACTTGGAATTATGCAATTGAGGATGAAACTTTATAAAACTAACGCTGAGATTTAATTCTCAGAAAACTTATATATACAAGGACACTTGACAAGCTTGTTAGTAATTAATTTCTTGGCGAAAATGCAGCAATATAACATAGATTCGAATTGAAGAAGAATATAAAAATTTTAGAAAGGAGAATGTAGGTCCCATTCAACGAAGTCTTTAACATTGGGTGAAGAAGATGGTCTAATTCGAATATCCTCATCAACAGAACGATTCTGATCGTTATTAATATTAGCGTAGTAGTGATATGCAGCTGCACCTGATAGAACTGCTAGAGTCAAAGCCTGTGCATTCAACCTTCCAAAACATGCAATAAAAACACCATCAATATTCAATAATAATAATAATGAGTTTAGTTTATAGGAAATTATTGATTGAAGATGAAGAAGGTACCTGGCATGGATAAGCCTGAGGCTTGGTTTCATACGAGACTTTGTGCGTGCATATGCCATCAGTGATGCTCCAACACCTGTCGCCCACAGTGCCCCTATATATACCATAATTTTTGTTTAACACAAATTTAATTTTGATATTCTGAGATAACGTTTTTCAGTTATCTTAATTTAATGATAATTATTTTATTTTAACAATAGATCAAAATTAAATTCATTATGTAATATTAAAATTAAAACACGGATAATTTAATTTTGCTAATGTTTTTGGTAACTTACCAATGGTAGTGAGCTTATGCTCTGAAACCCACTGAGCTGGCTTCATGAAATAGTGTGTGTATGAGAGTTTGAAGAAGGAATGAATTGCTACTGAAGGTGATGATGAGCGTAAAGAAGAGGGAGCTTATATTTATAGATAGTGTTGTATTGAAGTTGAAATGTGTGGATAAATAGGGATGGCCCCTGGGTTTTGGGAACACGGGAAGAGGCTAAACTAGAGGCTTGCTTACGCTGGTTTTACTTTTGGGTTCTGGGGACAATATGGTCAATTCATCTTTATCATACCACACACTCACTGTAGGTAGCCAACAGATTCTGCCTCGGACTCCAGCCTGAAGTATACTTATTTAAAGGATAGGAAACTTTTCCAATGGTCCAGTCCACTTTTTTGGATCTTTGGTGATCCATGTACGGTTAGGTAATCAGTTAAATATTTGTCTTGTAGCAGGTTGTGTAATGTCTTTAATGTTCCTGCAATAAAATGAAAACTGACCACAAGGGCAGTGATAGCTATTAAGCTTGAGAGTAAAAGTTAAGCCAAAGTTCAAGTGAGCCAGCCGGTGTAATATGTGTAGCTATTGGGCTTTATATTATTGTTTTTGGTCAGGAGGCATTGGGCCTAATTAGAGGAAAATGCAAGTAATGTGTGGAGGTTTGAAATTTTAGTTGGGTTTGGTATTTGCAGGCCTTTGTATCGTTGGTGGCATTGTTGAAAAAATGCTAGTTTCGGTGATCCAGTTAGGGAACAATAATGAAGGCTGTTCTAGAAGTAATGCAGGGACATGACCACAAAAAAAAAAAAAAAAAACAAAGAAATGATGCAGGGAGGGATGGTGGGAAACGGCAAAAAAATTTTGCTTGTTAATGGAAAACGTTGTCGTTTTCAAATCTCAACCAGTGCCCTAAATCACACTACTTTCATTCCAAATAAATTTTTTTATATTTTTATTTTAACTTATAACTTTAAGTGTAAAATTATAAAAAAAATAAATTTATTTAGAATGAAAGTAATATGATTAAGTGTAATTTACTTAGATGTGATTAAAAATAATTGAATACTATGTATAGTAAAAATATGATATTATTGAAGGATAAAACTAAAATTTATTTTTATGTATCGTTTTTGTCCTAACGTTTTCGTCCTATTTAAGTCCCTAATGTAATGTTTCAAAATCGTCTCAATTTTGTCCCACCGTCAATTCTATTAACGGATCCCTAACGGCAGAACAACATTGAGTCAATTTTAAAACGTTAGGGACTTAAATAGGACACAATTGAAATGTTAGGGACAACTTTAGAACTTACCCCAAACGTTGAGAAAAAAACTGATACTTTACTCTATATTTTATATAATAATTATTCAATTACTCATTAAAAAATTAGTATAATCGATAAAATTACAATATACATTTGTACTAAAACTGTTTAATAAATTAAAAAAATTTAGAAGCAAATAATTAATAATTTAACACACATATGTAATTAAAAGTTTTTTTGGAAGGGAGACCATGGTCCACGCTGGGCTCCTCGGTTCCGCCCTTGGTGTTCGATGAAGAGAGAGATTGAATAAGAAGAATTTGGATTCTCTAAAATAAAGTGAGATCTTTTATTATTGAATGTTTTTTTTCTTATGTTTTTTCTTGGTCTCACCTATGAAATAAATGGTGATAGATCATATTTTATCCTCTAAAGTAAAATTCAAAATTTAGAGGATCCAAATCTGAATAAGAGAGGTTGATTTGTATTCGATCTTTATATGTATAAAAATATAAAAAATACATAATAGCTCATGTAAATGTATAAATAACATTTTTGAATTAAGAATATATAAAAATCTGTATGTTCATCATCAGATGGAGAACTGTTCCGGGGCTTACCTAGAACCGGATGGTGGTTGGGCTTGTTTGTAAGGCTCAAGTGCTAAAGGATGGTGGCTTCCGACTTGTTTTACGTCTGGGAGCCTCCGTCTGAGTTATGTATGTTAAAGAATGGGGTGGTACTTGCAAAGACACTCTGATGCCTAAGTTAGCAATGGGGTAAACATGTTTTTAGAGTATTGGAACTTAGAGATACCTGAGGAGTGTCAGTGTATTTATAGGTGATGTGCCAATAACCACCGTTAAAGTGGATCCACTATTAGTGGATAACCGTCAATTTTATCTAGGGGTTGTTGAGGTCTCCCTTCTAGAAGTAGGGGAGAGATTTACAGAAGCAGTTACTCACTTAGATAAGTATGAGCTGCTTGCTTCAGTCTGTTCCGACCTCTTAGAAGAGGTCGGATAAGGCCACTCTTCTTAATTGGCCCTTTTAACTTTATTGGGTCTGACTTATGTTTTGGGTCAAAGTATGAACAAGAACTATCCTAATATTGTTTCTGATCAAATTATAAACTTCTACAAATTCAAATAAATTGAATTTCACAATAATATTATACAATTAACACCACATTTATTTCGACTTGAATACTCACTTATGAGCAACACGAAACATATTAACTTCCTGTGGCAGACATGTTTTTGCAAGTTTTAGTTGACGTAAACAAAGGTTTTCAAATTCGATTCATTTTAGCATCGACTTAGCGTTTAATCTTATGAACAATTCTTTTGAATAAGTTAAACTTAGAGTGTATAATTTCTACCAAATTTAAATACTTAAAAAAATTAAGTTAATAATCAATTGATTCGATTAAGACAAATTATAAGCAACGAGTGTCTAAATGAGCCAAAATAACTTGTGCACATTAAAGGTAGCACATTTTATAAATCATTAAATTTTAATAAATATAAATATATTTTTTTAAAAAATTATTCAAGTTCTTAATAATAGAATATATTAAAATATAAATAAAGAAGTAACATATAAAATAATAGTAAAAAATAATTATTTTATTTATATATATTAAAAATAATTCGTATTCATCTTGATGAAGTTAAATTTACTTTTTTTTACCTGCTCTTATAAACAAATAAAAAATAACATAATTATAAATTCATTATGATCAGATATATATGTATACCGTTAGATACATATAATTTTGACGTACCTAAATTTTTTAGATATTTAAAATTTTTTTAAAAATAATAATATTATTTATTTTTTATTTCTATTACTAATCTTAGGTATAAATGAAACAACTAAAAAATTTTACTGTTTTTTTTTTCATAAAAAGAATCAATTTCTGTATATAATTATACATGTAATATTTTAAATAAAAATCTATTTTAATATTTTTAACAAATATAGTTATTTAACATATTTTTAATAGTTATATGAAATAATCTATCATATATCGCAAATTAATATAAAATTTATTTATTTTATATTTTATTTGTTGCAATAAAAAAAATATCCTAATATAAATTTTATTTGTTTTTTGGCTGGAATATAAATTTTATTTGTTAAAATAGTCATATTATATTATTGTTGTCACATACATTTAGTGGTCCATCTCACATTCTTGCTGTTATACAGTGTTACTCATTGACCCAATTTTTGCATCGGCTCCCATAACACTTCCGCGGCTTGGTTCCAAACAATGGCTTCACAAAAAGATAAAAAAATGCATTCAACTGCCCACCATGTAATTTTCACCAACTCTAATTTGGTTCCCGCTTCAACCTGTTAGAAGACCAGCCAACACCCTCTATCTCTTTACTCTACCGCATAACTCTACCAATCCATCTCCACCCTTATAATTTTTTAATATATATCTCAGTGGCTCTGCATTATGGCACAGCAATATGCCAATAAAGTTGCTTGGCACATGTGAAAGTTTTCCTAAAGGATATCCTAACTTTTAGTTTTAAGCAAAATCTAATAAATAAGATTGGAAAGCTTTTCAATGCTCCAGTCCATTTTTCTGGTTCTTTGATGATCCAGGGTGCAGTACCCTTAAGATATATCATTAAAAATGTTGAGGGTGCAGATTTATTAGGATTATTATGGTGTAGAATCATAGAAAAAGGGTGTAAAGTGTTCCCAAAACTTATTGAAAAGGTGACAAGCAAAAGCTACAGGAGTACTTGTTGAGAGTGGAGGCAGCTGTGGTGTGTTGTTAAATTATGGAGCCGCAGCTATTAAGCCAGCGCGGTAGTGGAGTTGGTTTTTTTGTGGACTAACATGGGCCTGATTGTTTATGTTGGATCGGGTTTAGGGTTAAAAACCATGTCCCACCCCCATTTGATTACCTGAATATCATCAGTGGTAACCTAGCGCAGCACCTCACAGCCACTCCCAGTCCCAGGAACCAACGCCCCCTAACCGCATGCGAGTCCCGTTGAAGAACCGCTTCCAAGCAGCGCCGGAGAGCCATGGAGCAGCGTGGACCATCCCCTCCCAACAGTGGCAAACCGGCGAACCGAACCCCTTCGAGTCCAGATATGGAGGCTCCAACTTAGGTATTAATTTGAACGATTTCTTTTCTTTGGTGTGTAATGCAGTGTAGTTTTCTTTGAATTTCCTGGTAATAGTTATTGATATCCTTGTTTTTGAAATTTTGCATTTCTTTGAATGTGTCATTTTATCTTATTTCAAATAGCCGATTGATTGTCATTAACAGTGTTTGTAATTGAAACTTAATACGTCGCAGATCTAGTAGTTCCAGCTGCATGCATCATAGGGATAGAAATGGGTTGCTCTTGTTGTTTGCTAAGTAAGTGGTGGGGCCCATCTTCTCCCATTCAGGTATGTGATATTTTTATTTGTTGATGTCAAACTTTGTCTAAATTTGGTTAATCTGAAATCTGTTTGATAGAGGCATGAGAGAGATGCCTTCCGACGGATCTGAAAGTCGGTTGTATTAGGTGGATGAAATCCTGAGTGTTGACGTCAGCGATTACCGATCGAGTCTGCAGTGTGGTGGGACAAACGTAGGAAGCACACCCAGACCTTGAAAAAACCGTAAGTATAACCACCAGTGTTCGGAGATCCTGATGTTCTAATTTTGGTTATGAAAGAGGTTATTCGTTCCTTGAATTTGTTTTATATAATTTTTTGGTTATAGAATACTGCCGGAATGTATGGGATGAGAGATCTGAATGCAAAACCAATATTGTTCTGCCATAGGCCATTCAGTTAGTGTGTATCAATTGGCGACTTGAGTGACGTTGAAGTTTGTCCTTGTGGCATTTATATTTTTTAATCAGTTGATGATTGCCTTACAACTATTAAATAATTAATTAAGCAGGGGATTAGTGCTGGTAAATAAGTTCACAAATAGTTGTTTGGTCCCCGAAAATGGTGAATAAGTTGATGATTCGGTTTGTTTCATGTTGCATCATAAGTTGCTGGCTTTTTGGTTATGGCTTATTCTGCCAGTTAGAGATTAAAGAATTATGGTAATGTAATCTGAAAACTTGAATATTGTTGGAGCTACCAGCTGGGGATGGAGTAGAAGTAAAATGGAGGTAGTGAGAAGATTTTAGCGTTTGTTTGAATGAAGGTTGTTACGGAGTTGTATACTGACCGGAGTTAAAGCAAGATTATTTTGTTGTTTTTGAGTACAACGGGGAATTTAAATTTAAATTCCCGGTGATTCATTTGAGTGACTCCGATATTGATGATTCAAGTTTCATAAGTTTTCATGAAGATGACCGCCGTATGAGAAATAATTTTCCTATTCATATGATGGTGATCAGTATGGAAACCTTTGAAACTCGAGTAATCAATTTCGGAAGCAGTCGAACGAATTTTCGCGGTTTTAACTTTGGATTCTCCTTTGTACTTAAATGCCACCAGAAACTCTTTCTTTAGTTCCGATAACTATACAACTCTGTCTCAGGCTTCGTTTATTCAAACACTATCATTTTTTTTCTTGCTCCATTTTACTTCTATTTCATCCCGGCTGGTAGGCCTAACAATATTTGTTCCCGCAGTCTATTCGAAAATTTATGTTTTAAGAAATTCGATTGGTACCTCGTGATGTTGGCAACACTGTCTATAATGATTGTTGTTAGCACGATATCCAATAGGAATGCAGGAAATCGAAACTGATATGATTTATAACCTCTTTTTTCGTCGAATAATTACGCAATAGAAATAAAAAATGCAGTAGCTTTTTGTTAATGTGCACGTCTTTGTTGCTGACTTCCTGAGGACGAGGCCCACAAGGGGGGATAAGAAAAGGATGCGAGCGCACATTGGAACAGACGCGGAAGAACACAAAGGTTATGCCGACATGTACCTTGGTCTTTGGCTAGAAATCATGTTTTCGTCAGGAGGGAGGGACACGTGAAGCAACCTAAAGTGACCAAATTTGACAAACGGGAGACACATTCTGCGCAACATGAAAAGGGTATTTTGTTGGAGAGGTACATATATGTTGTTGACATCTTGTTTCAGTTTTGCTACCTTATGAATTTAAAAGCATGACATGCCGTACACGTGATTGTGTTTTGTGATTTTAACGTTACTCTTCATTTCTTTAGATTGTGTATCTTGTTGTGGCGCAATTTTTTGTTCTGTTCTTCTATGTTATTTGCACTGAAAGCTTTATTAGCATAAGACTAATGTTGCATCTTTCTGCATTGTTTTGGCTGGGTTCTTCAGTTTTAGTATGTAACATAGGTTCGGTGGTTTCTGTTCTTTTACATTGTTGGAAGGTGCAGGTTCGGTTCTTTCCGTTTTGCTATATAAAACAACACATGTGTTTTGTGCTTTGTTTAGTGGAACGAAAAGACACGGTTTGCTCTCTTGGCTGGAACCCATGTTTGTCTGCTAAGCTTATCCGGTTCAGTTATGCTTCTGTTTTGTTCTTGTTTTTGTTTGTTGTTTTTCCCATTGTTCTGACACTGTTTCTTCTTCCATTGTATTGCAATTTGAAATATTTTTTTTAATCGTTTAAAGAGGCTCGCTTGACTTTCTATTGTCCCTTTAAATATTTTTGTTCTCATTTGATGAAGAAAATAGAAAAGACGATGAACCACTTTAGATGTTTTGTACTTTGTTTTTGCCAACTTTATGTTCTGTATTGTTTTGTTGGGTTGATATTTTTTTAGATTTCCAAACTTGACTTAATTTTTAACACTTCCAACTCAAATTTGTCACTTGCATGACAGGTGGTGGCTGAAAGTAGTTCTCCAATTCATCACAGAATGTTGAATACATAAAAGAAGCCGCTGTTTCCTATAAATGTAACAACCGGGTTGTAAAGAATTTATATGTATTTAGAATTTGCTTCAAGGAAGAAATACAGTCTCAATCGGATGCATGAATATAATGTCAATAATCTAACCA